>NW_026087631.1:47369676-47939850 GCF_022539395.1 Myiozetetes cayanensis
GCCTTCCCTTTGCACTGCCAAAAGAGATTTATGTGGGAAGAGCACGCAGCTAATGCCAAGTCGGGTTCCTGCACCAAAAACAAGCAGGGTTGCATGCCTGTTTTTTTTTAATTAAGTATTTGCCTTTATGTGCTGGTGAAAAGCATTTGTTTCTGCAGTGCCACGAGCAAAGACCCAAAGCTACTTTTTCTAATGCTTTGGCCGTCTCAAGTATGTTCATGTTTCTGTGGATACATGCTCTCACACTGTTTGTGTTACTGCTCACACAAGTGAGAGTGCCTTAGATGATGTTCGTCATTTTCAACGGGCATTTGCTACACTAGGTGTTCCATTGCAAGTAAAAACTGAAAATGACCCTGCTTATAACTCTCAGAAAGTCCACACTTTTTTTAGTGAGTGGGGAGTTACTCAAGTTACTGGTATCCTGCATTCTCCTGCTGAGGAAGCTATTGTGGAGCGCATGCATGGCTCTCCGAAGTGTCTGCTTCAGTGACAGAAAGGGGGAATGCAGGGTGCTCCCCCTCAGGCTTGTTTAGACAAAGTTGTCTATGGTTTAAATTTTTTGACTTTTCCTTTGGATTCTCATTTTCGTGCTCTCTTTCCACATTTTTCCTCTTTAGTGTCCTTTCAAGTCGTGACTGCTCCTGCTCCTGCTCCTGTCCAGGTGTGGGACTTGATGTTTGGACAGTGGTCCGGCCCTCATCAACTGATAACCTGGGGAAAGGGTTATGCTTGTGTTTCTACAGATAATGGACTGCTGTGAGTTCCTGCTCGGTGTGTGCGTCCTGTTCTGTCTCGACGGGACCAGCACTGACGACTCCTACGCAGAACAGCTCAAACGCCTCAGCCCACGGAACAGCAAGACCGTCTGGCTGACCCTGATGAAAGCATTGATTCTGGGCCTCATTTAGGCAACCAGAATTGCCTTTTCATACCTGCCTTGTTGGAACACAATGAAACTTCTTTCTAATGTTACAATATTATCCACTCTGTCAACAAAAGCTTGTAATGCTTCTATGCTAAGCTGTATTGAAAACTTGCCACTGATGTAGATAGTGTAAGATGATACATTGCAAAATCGTGCTGCTATTGACTTCCTGCTGCTTTCCCATGGACATGGTTGTCTAGTTGGAGAATTTCAGGATGGTTACTGTCTTAGTTTAAAATGGGGATCTTGATTGTAGTGATGATTGTAGTTGTGCTTGTAATGTTGCCATGTTTGGTGTCATGTTTGCAAAGGGCCCTGCAAAATATGACCCAGGCAATTTTTTTAGCACAAATACAGAAAGGGGGAAATGCCTTTGCTAATTACATCTTTAAGAAAACGGAAGAGAAGGATTGTGTCGCAGTTAAAAATTAGGAGCAACAGCCGTGTAGAAAAGTAGTGGGCCCGAGAAGGGCCAGGCCCCCTCCTCCACCAGCTTGGGCTGGGGGGGGGGGCTGGGGCATGTGTAGCACTGAAGTTCCCTTTCTCTTCTGTAAGAGAGTGAAGAAAAAAAAGTTTAAAAGATGAACTGCTTGGACAGAAACCGCTGCAGAGAAATTCCAACGAAGAGATAAGGAACTTCCAAGGTCAAAGCTGGCAGCTGGAGGAAAAAGAAATGCAAAGGGGGACCTACTTCTTCCCCCCTTTCACTTTCTCCCTTTAGCAGGGAAAAGACTGAAAAATAAAATCCCTGCTACCTGTGAAAGTTTATTGGAGTGAGGAGACTTCCCATACAGCTCACAGAGAAGCTTTTAGATGATGTACCAGGAAGCCGAGACTTCATGAAAAGAACTGAAAATAAGGCAGAGACCTGCTGATGATTTGTGACTCTAAATATGACTCTGAAGGGGATGAGACTCACACTGAAGCGAGACGGCTGGGGTGAAATACTGGGATCTGTATGTGAGATCCATACTGTTGCTGAAGATTTGTGACCAAACCTCACGCTGGAGCGAGACGGCCCAGGTGGGATGTTGGGATCTGTGTGAAAGATCCATGCTGCTACTGAAGATTTGTTACTTTGAGAGAGAGAGAAAGCCTTACGCTAGAGCAGAAATGGCTCAGGTAAGGATGTTGGGATCCATACATGGGATCCATACTAGACTCATGCCGGAGAAGTCAATCAAGGACTGTTCTCCCATGAAGAAGGACCTCCATAGGGAAACAGGAGTGTACTCAAAAACCATTATCCCCTGTAACCCTGTGGAAGAAGATCCATAGTAAGCAAGTGTCCCCTTGCAAGCCTATGGAAGGAAAAACCTTCAGGACCTGGGTAACCCCCTAGCCTCTGGTCTTAGCCCAGGAAGGGGGTAGGCCCAGCCCTGGAGGCCGAAACAGAGAAAAAGAAAGAGTTCCAGCTGTGACGAGAGTGCTGTAGAGTTACTGGAGAGAGAGAACTGGAACTCTGAGAATGGAAATGGAAACTGCTTCTCCTCCTTAGACTGATATAAAGGGGGAGAGAGGAGAAGTATTTCTGTAAATACATAGTACTTTTACTTAAGTAGAATTGTTGTAGATATAGTTCTTTAGTAGTTTTTATTTTGCTAGTAATAAATGTTCATATTATTTTCCCAAATCCAGTCTCTTTTGTCTGCATAAACCTTCTCTCAACTAATGGTAATTGTATGGGAAGTATAAAAGCAAATTGACCCAGAGCAAAACCACGACAATAGGATTGACTTCAAAAGTAACACAGGTTTACAAAATTGAAAAGCATTAATATTTGTATATTTTCTTTTTAAAGATAAATAGGTATTATATTAAAAAACCAATCAATTCCACAAGAAAATTATTAATAGTTTTAAAAACAAGACATACAAGTAAATTCTGACAAAAAATTTTAGCCTGAACCATATAATATTTTACTCCTCATGAAGAGAAATCTCCATGGTGGGTGATACTATAAACAGTGCCAGTAATTCTGACAGCCCAAGTTTATTAATGCATTCAAGAACATTAAACATTAACAATTTCTGATGTATACCAAGAGATAAGCAATAAGGAACTCTCAAAACAACATACACATTATAAGCCATCATGGCAAGGTAACAGAAACAAGACAAGAAGAGAATGACATCTCATTAGGAACCCAGGAAACAAATATAGGTAAATAAGCCCCAACATCTTTCCCTGAGGAGTCTGGGATATAAAATGTGGCTTTTTCAGGTTTAGGAAATGCTACGTATTGTCTATTACAGCAGAACAAATCAATAATATGAACACACATGATTAGTGTCAACTTGCCATTAATAGGTCAGATAAGATCAAACAGAAGTTTCTCACTTTTACTCAAAACCAAACAAATCAAATGGAGAGCTCTTATCCATTTTTTAAATCCAAAGGACATAAACAGAACAAGTTTCCAGCCTTTTCATGTTTTGCAAATTTCTCATAATTCTGTATAATAATCCCTGACAATAACACTTACCGGACCAAGACATACAGAACTTACTCAGAGACCATGAACTCTTGTCATTGACTGTCTCCTCCAGATTATTTTTTTCACTTTAGAAAGAAAGAAATTATTTTATTTCACTTAAAGGGATCTGACACTGTAAATCATAAACACACAGCATCGGTAAGTTTAGAAGGGACCACAGTGGGTCCACAAATGGGGCATTACCATGTTATTCATAAAGCATAGACATGACAGAGAAGAAAAGACTTATTTTTTCATAGTCAAAAGAGTAAAAAAACTATGGACATCCTTAGTTTAGGGTGTCTGGTCGCTCAGCTGCTATGATATTTCCTGACCATGGGATGGGAGTAGAGCATGCCTGACACAGGAACAGTTTGGGAGTTTTATGTACTGAATGCTTAATAAACAATGGGGTTTTTTATCTCTTTCTAATTTCTTTCTGATACTGAGTAAAAAAAATTTTTGTTTGACCTAGTCAGAGCTACAGATATTTTCTTGATGCTGAGCACAGAACATTCCTAAAAATGAGCTTACTCCTTCATCCTTTATTTAAGAAATTTCCTATAAACCCAATTCAGTTGACAAGAGCAGAGTGAGAAGTTTAACAGTAGGTGACATTACAATTTTTTTTCTTGTTTGATCACCAGCTCTTTTGCATTACTTTGTCAGTGTTCTTCTGCTGGAAGGATCTTTTCATATTTCTTTTAAATAAATAAATTTGAAGATTTTAATATAAATGTAATCAGGATTTTTAAGATCAGCAGTCACTACTACAAATCCTATTAAAACACCTTAAAAAATTACAAGAAAGCTAGTTGTCCCTGTATCTCATTGAAATTATTAATGAATCTGCGTGAGATTTACAGAAATCACAAGATATTCTGAGTTGGAAGGGATCCACAAGGATCATCATCATGTCCAGCTGTTAAGGTGAGATATAGGGGCCCATAAAGGAATCAAATCCACAGGCACAACTGAGCTAATTTCAGGGTCAATACAATTGCAGTGACAGAGTTAGTTGTTTCCAGGTTGTGGGATTGTTCAAACACATTAGCCTAAAAGCATCACTGAAAAGAGATACTGCTGCAAAAGTGATAGTTTCCTTCACAAGCTAGTTTTACACCACCGACCACGAGTTTCCTCAAAAGAAGTGACATTTTTATTGACCTCAGTACAGAAGAAAGTCTTAGGTTCCAAGTTTTTCTGGACTTATGGGACAGGTGATGTCCAATCAGCTAGGTAGATCTTCCAATACTCAACTGTAGTAGTTTTAAGACTAGGCCTTCCTTGGTGACCAGTTTGTAACCAAGGAACCAAGGCCATGTTCCCAGTATTCCATACGATTTTTACGTAAGCAAGAGTATAAATAAGAAGAGAAAGGAAGCTCTTCTCTCTTTCTTCCAGTGGACCGAAGGCGAAGGTAGCTTTGCTGACGCTCTGCCCGGGCGAGGGAGTGAGGCCTGGCGCATCTGGTTGGTCTTGAGAGGCAGAGAGTGCCGGTGGTTGTGTGGTGTGGCTCGCTATCTCTGGAGGAAAGTATTTGTGTTATATTCCTTTTTATTCCTTTTTTCCCTTTTCCCTTTCCCTTCCCTTTTCCCCTTTGGGGGGTTCTCTGTATATAATTTTCTTGATATATATATATATAAATCTTCCACTTAAAATTCAGTTTGGTTTGGGTTCTTTTGATTTTCCTTTTCATGATCTTTTCGGTCAGCTGGGAGAAAGCGAGTGGGAGGGGGAAGGTTTTGTCCCTGAGGTCCGGGCACTTGGCTGGGAGCCAAGTTCAACCTGGGACATTTTTGGAGGTTCCACCGAGATTACCAGTAGGTTGTTTTGGTAACAATTTCTGGGCAGGTGGCCAAGTTCTGCCAAACATTGACTTTGTTTGAGAACAGTGCCGGGATCGCAGCCAAGAGGGATTTGTTTATATAAATATACCTCTTGTTTAAGAACAGTGAGGACAACTGCATAAATAATGGCCACTTTCTTAATTTTCAATGTACTTTTAGCAGCTTTTGCACCTGTTTTAGGTTACTACATGTGGGACAATCCAAATCCAACAGTGTTCAATTGGCGAGACATCTGGGAAAGGTATTCTTCCTATCCTTGACATTAAGCGCTGGATCTAGAAGATTCCCAAACTGACTGTTACCTCCAATGATTATCTAAATTATTGGCACCATTTTGTTATGATGATAGTGATGAACGTACTATTTAAATTGGAAGGATTATGTGTTACGCTGGTTTCCTTGTTATAGGAAAGGCCGTACCTCAAAGGGGTTAGCTGGAGCTTTGGAAAGGGGTTTGAAAAGGGCAGTTCCTGGTTGGCAAGGAGCATGGGAAGAGTTTGGTAAATGGATAGGGTGTCTGGCACCTCCCATTACTTGGGACTTCACACCAGCACAGGCCTTTGATCCTAATGAGATAACCCGTCGTTTAAAGGAGGGTTGTCTTACATACAAGGATCCAAATACCCAAATCTCTGCTCTATGCTGGGGCCTGGCTAGTGCTTATCGAGCCGCTGTAGATCATGTTCAGAAGGCTAAGGCAGAGACAGGGACACAAACTATGCCAGTCAGAATGGAGTCCACCAAGACCAGACCCCAGATGCCACTTGAAGCCAGTACAGCTTGGACCAAACCTGCTGACATTGGAGTTCCAATTATGGACTTTATGAACATAGGAGCCCACATATCAACACCTACAGCCACCTCTATGACCGAGACTGGGGCCCACATCACAGATCCTGAAATCACTATTGCCCCCATAACAAAAAAGAAGATGTGGACAAGGGACGATGCAGGGTCCACAAGCCTGGCTCCACGACTGAGGCGTGTAACTGAAGAAAGAAGAAGAAAGACACGTAGCACGTGAGAGGAAGGAGCACGTCCCAGGAATGTGAGGGCACATCCAAAAGAAGGAGAGAGAGAGAGAGGTGCGTCTGAAGGAAGAAGGGGTAGCAGCTCAGGTGCCTGATGGAACACAAAAGCCAAGGAGAATGTTGACACCTGGATACACTCTTCTTGACTGTTCCACAGAAGAGATGGAGGACTATCTGAAATCCTCATCCCAGGGTCCAGAGGACTATTCGTTACCTCCACCCGTAGAAGCCATCCACGGCACCGTGCTCGGTCCCCATCTCCACAACCCAGAAAACCATCCCTGCAGCAGACCCAGCCCCCGCCTCAACCTCCACAACACAGAAGCCCATCCCCGAGGCATGTTCCGTTTCCACCTCCACGTGAGAGGCAAAGAGTGGAAACAGTTCCACAGGTAGACCATCAAAGAGAAGTGGAAATGGATAGGAGGGATGTCCGTCCAGAAGTGGGAGTCGTGAGAACATTGGAAGTATTATGATCATTGACCCCAGCAGAGCTCCGGGATTTGAGAAAAGATTATAGTCGCTGGCCTGGTGAGCAGATTCTAACCTGGCTGGTAAGATGTTGGGATAATGGAGCTAGAAGCCACATGCTGGAAGGTCACAAAGCACAGCAGTTGGGATCCCTGGTTCGAGACCATGAGATTGAACAAGGAATTGCACGAGAGCCATATAGTCATAGTCTCTGGCTTAGGATCCTTAATGCTGTGAGAGAGAGATATCTGTTTAAAGAGTACTTAACAAGTTCTCCAGGAAAACAGACAACTGCAGAAGAAGGTATTCAATATCTACGGGAACTGGCCACGCTTGAACTCATCTTTAGTAATCCGGACTATTATGATATCTTAGACCCCAGGAGTCTCCCATGTACCAATCCAATGTGGAGAAAAGTAATTAAAGGTGCCCCTGCACAATACATCAATTGCCTAATTTCAGTATTCCATCCAAAGTTGGATGAACCAGATGTAGAAACAATGTGTCAATGGATACAGAGCATAGCGGAGAATTTCGAAGATCTGTCTGATGTCCGACGTCAACCCACCCACTCTAAGGAAAGAATGGAAGGAGATTATGAATATTCCAGTTATGAGGATGACTACGAAAACAGAGATGACAGCGTTTCCCGAGACTACAGAGACACACAAGTAAAGCGATCTAGACCACGAGCTCCACCTCAATCTCGATCTTGGTCCAGATCTCGGTCAACAACTCCTCCCCCTACACACAGAAGGAAGGGCCCTAAACTGTGGTCCTACCTACGCAAACAGGGAGAGAACATGAAAAAATGGGATGGACAACCCACTTCCAAACTTCAGGCTAGAGTGAAAGAGCTGAAGCAGAAGGAAGCCAATAAAAAACTTGTCTTTGTAGTTGATGCGGATTTCGTGGAAAAGCAATTGCGATCTCCACAACACAAGAAGGCTGAAGTCCACTTTCCTGACAACAAGAAGGCCACTGGTGGAGCAAAGAGGCCATCTGACACTGAATGCTCTGACAAGGACCAATAGAGGGGCCCTGCCTTCTACCAGGAGAAGGAAAGGGACCAGAAGTTCAATTGAGTTTACTGGGCTGTGTGGGTTCGATGGCCTGGCACATCGGATCCACAGAGATACCGGGCTTTGATAGATACCGGTGCCCAGTGTACACTAATGCCGTCTGAACACAAGACTAAGGAGACTGTGTCTATTTCTGGAGTGACAGGAGGGTCACAAGAGTTGTCAGTGGTAGAGGCCGAAGTAAGCTTGACTGGAGACCAATGGGAAAAGCATCCCATTGTGACAGAGCCAGAAGCCCCTTTTATCCTTGGTATTGATTACCTGAGAAGAGGATACTTCAAGGACCCGAAGGGGTACCAGTGGGCTTTCGGTGTAGCCACAGTGACTGAGGAGAAATCAAGTAATTGTCTGCCCTGCCACAGGTCTCTCAGAAGATCATTCTGTTGTAGGATTCCTGTAAGTCGATGATCAACAAGTGCCAATAGCCACTTCAACAGTGCATAGGTGACAATACCGGACCAATCAAGATGCTGTGATCCTTATTCATAAGATGATCAGGAAGTTGGAGAGTCAAGGGGTGGTCAGTAAGACTCATTCACCCTTCAACAGCCCCATTTGGCCTGTACGCAAATCCGATGGTGAATGGAGATTGACTGTGGACTATTGTGGCTTAAATGAAGTCACACCACCATTGAGTGCTACTGTACCAGATATGTTGGAGCTCCAGTATGAGTTGGAGTCCAAGACAGCGAAGTGGTATGCTACCATTGACATAACAAATGCATTTTTTCTCCATTCCCTTGGCAGAAGAGTGCAGGCCGCAGTTTGCTTTCGCGTGGAGGGGCGTGCAATACACCTGGAATCGACTGCTCCAGGGGTGGAAACACAGTCCCACCATCTGTCATGGGTTGATTCAGGTTGTACTGGAGAAGGGTGAGGCCCCAGAACACATACAATACATTGACGACATCATTGTATGGGGGGAAACAGCAAAGGAAGTTTTCGACAAAGGAGAGGAGATTATCCAGATTCTCCTCAAAGCTGGTTTCACCATTAAGAAGAGCAAGGTCAAGGGGCCTGCCAGAGAGATCCAAGTCCTAGGGGTGAAATGGCAAGATGGAAGGCGCCAGATTCCAACCAACATCATCAATAGAATCGTAGCAATGGCTCCACTGACAAACAAAATGGAGACCCAAGCTTTTCTGGGAGCCATAGGCTTCTGGAGGATGCACATCCCAGAGTACAGCCAAATTGTGAGCCCTCTTTATTTTGTGACCCTTAAAAAGAATGATTTCCAATGGGGTCCTGAACAACAGCAGGCTTTCAGGCAGATCAAGCAAGAGATTGCACACGCCGTGGCTCTTGGACCAGTTAGGACCGGACCAGATGTAAAGAATGTACTTTACACTGCATCTGGAGATAAAGGTCCCTCCTGGAGCCTCTGGCAAAAGGTGTCTGGCTGAGCTACGAGGGCGACCACTTGGTTTCTGGAGTCGAAGCTACAGAGGATCTGAAGCCAACTACACTCCCATGGAGAAGGAAATACTGGCAGCATATGAAGGCATACAAGCAGCTTCTGAAGTGATTGGCACTGAAGCGCAGCTCTTCCTGGCACCCCGACTACCGATGTTGAGTTAGATGTTCAAAGGGAAAGTGCCTCCTACGCATCACGCTACCGATGCTACATGGAGTAAGTGGATTGCTTTGATTACACAACGTGTCTGAATTGGAAACTCGAATCGCCCCAGAATTTTGGAAATCATAACTAATTGGCCTGAAGGTGGAAACTTCAGTCTGGCAGACGATGAAGAGGAAGAAGAGCCAGTGAGTTGAGCTGAAGAAGCTCCGCCATATAATCAACTGCCAGATGAAGAGATGCGTTATGCTCTTTTCACTGACGGTTCTTGCCGTATTATAGTCGAGCCAACGAAGAACATCGTAGCAACAGACAAGCGGATCGAGCTGTGAAAATTGAAGTGTCACAAATAGACCTGGACTGGCAACATGAGGGAGAGTTGTTCCTAGCCCAATGGGCCCATGATGCTTCAGGTCATCAGGGCCGAGATGTCACCTACCGATGGGCACGAGACCGAGGGGTGGATTTAACCATGGACACTATTTCCCAGGTTATCCACGACTGTGAAACCTGTGCTGCTATCAAGCAGGCAAGAAGATTGAAGCCCCTATGGTATGATGGACGCTGGGACAAGTATAGATACGGAGAAGTATAGCAGGTTGATTATATCACGTTGCCACAGACCCACCAAGGTAAGCGTTATGTGCTTACCATGGTGGAAGCAACCACTGGATGGCTGGAGACATATTCAGTGCCCCATGCAACGGCCCGAAATACCATTCTGGGTCTTGAGAAGCAGGTCTTACGGAGACATGGCACTCCAGAGCGAATTGAGTCAGACAATGGGACTCATTTCAAGAATAATCTAGTGGCCACGTGGGCACGGGAGCATGGTATTGAATGGGTCTATCACATCTTCTACCACAAGACAACTACTCCAAAGGACTATATATATATATATATATGTATATATGCGCGGGATATAAGCAAATACATGACATATAAGTGTTACGTAAAAATAGTATGGAATAAGGGGTGGAGAATGTAGTAGTTTTAAGACTAGGCCTTCCTTGGTGACCAGGTTGTAACCAAGGAACCAAGGCCATGTTCCCAGTATTCCATACGATTTTTATGTAAGCAAGAGTATAAATAAGAAGAGAGAGGAAACTCTCGCTCTCTTTCTTCTGGTGGACCGAAGGCGAAGGTAGCTTTGCTGACGCTCTGCCCGGGTGAGGGAGTGAGGTCTGGCGCATCTGGTTGGTCTTGAGAGGCAGAGAGTGTCGGTGGTTGTGTGGTGTGGCTCGCTATCTCTGGGGGGAAGTATTTGTGTTATATACCTTTTTATCCCTTTTTTCCCTTTTCCCTTTCCCTTCCCTTTTCCCCTTTGGGGGGTTCTCTGTATATAATTTTCTTTATATATATATATATAAATCTTCCACTTAAAATTCAGTTTGGTTTGGGTTCTTTTGATTTTCTTTTTTGTGATCTTTTCGATCAATTGCACGAGAGTGAGAGGGAGGGGGAAGGTTTTGTCCCTGAGGTCCGGGCACTTGGTTGGGAGCCAAGTTCAACCTGGGACATCAACACTTCTCAGGAAGCTTAAAGATATTCAAGGGGCTCTCCTGGACTTGTAAATTGAATTACAGTTGTAGTTTGTTTTCTATAGCCTCCTGCCTGTTAGCTTGCAGCAACCCATTTAGCTTTGGTAGCTGTTATAGGAGGGTCCAAAAGGATGGAGTTTTCTTTCAAGCTAATCAAGATGACATCTGTCTCTATAATGATTCACAAAAAAACAAGGTATGCAAGTAAATTAAAAAGTGTTCTCATAAATATGTGAAAGGATAACACATGCTGGCTGAACCTGAAGTATTGGAAAGTCTTCTGAAAAACTTCTCACTCTCATTGATTCATGCACATCTGGGATTCACCTCAGAGAGAGAAGCGCAATTTTCATTTATGTAAAAAAAAAGAGTTTAATTAAAAAAACCCCCAAACTTATGGATATGGATCTGTATCTCTCTCAGTGAATTCATGGAAAAATAATGGGTACTTTTGAAAGAATTGAAGAGGAAACCGGGTTTGCAAGATTTGGCCATACAGATGCTAAATATATGTAAAGTGACCCGATTATGCTTCTCTAAGAATTTTGTTTGCAGGTCTGCCTCACTCCTTCTCCTGCTGCTGCTCCGCGTGATTACAGAGAGGTCTTTATTTCCATGACTCATTTCACGATGGCCTAATTGTATAAACACAGCTAATGTATTTTGCAGTGTGTGTGGATCCAACTGACACTCTTTTTTTCTGCAGGGTCCGTCTTTTTGGTGGTCAGTGTTGCATACAAATACTTTGCTTTTTTGCCACAAACTCTGCAGCTGAATTGCTAAACATGAGTGCTGAAACCTTAGTTCCCAACAAGTCAATGAGGCTTTTGTGACCACGTTCAGTGGTTCAGATGCTTCTGCATTGTTGGATGCTTTTTCCCTATCAGGCAACTGCTGCTGTTCATCAGTTCTTGTTTTCTGCATGCATTAGTCTTTCTGTTTTCTGTTGTTATCACCGTACACATCATTTTTCTTCTTAAAAGAGCTTGCAGGTTAGTCACTGAAACTTCAGGGCATTTGAGAGAATAAGAATAAATTCTTTCTAGCTACAGAGTACATTGAGGGGCTTGGGAGGGGAAATATGGCCAGAGTAAACAGGAACATGCTTGATTTATTAATGCGTAATATGCTTTGTCCATAGCCTGGTGGCCTTTAACAGACTTTCTGGAGTCACAGACAGTCCTTGGAATAAGTTATTTTCCAGAAAGGCACAATTTATTTTCAGTAAAGCTACAAAATATTGCTATAGGGCCTCTTGGGTTCTTCTTTCCCTGTGACAGTACTGATGCTGTCAAGCAGAAGTAGGCAAAGAGACCATTTAAAATTCAAGGTCCTGAGTCTTGTTACTTTCAAAAAAACATAAAAAGCTGCAACCCTCTGTGGATACTGACCTGTCCACAGGCAGATGCCCAAAGCCTGGGGACAGGGTTACATGCTGTCCTGCCCAGCTCTTTGGCTGGGTAGTTGTGGTAAATGTACAGAATTTTACAGAATTCCTTGTCACTTCAATACAGTGAAGCTGACAGATGAGACTAGTTGAGAAAAGAATGATCTGGGCCCCTTGTTTATCTTGCAGTTTTCTTGAGTGAGGACTATCAGCTGAATAACGTTTGAACTGAAGCTGAGTTTTCACAGCCTGGTGTTTCAGGGAGGCACAGAAGACCACCCATGACTCTGTACCAGCCAATAGGTACACTCCCTTCACTGTTAAAAATAAACCTTGTTTTAAGTCTAGTTCAATAAGAAGAAAAAGATAGGTGATGACACTCCAATGAAACAAGCCTTTTATTTCCTTGTCAGTATGTGGAGGAGGAGAGTGGTGTTTATACTACCTCTTTTGTCATATACAAATCCTGACTGAAAGTAACTGAGATGATCATTAAGTCCCATTTACATATTAACTTACACAGCCCTTAGGATGCAAATGAAGAAGACCATGGGATGTGCAAAAGCGTGCTTGACTAAGGTGACCAAACTCTACCTGCAATATGCAATTATTCTATTCCCTTGGGATAGGCCAAAGTCTATGGTATAAAATGGAAGCAACAGGGCAACTGCTTTCAGTCTGTCAATGGACTGTGTGTCTCTCCTCCTCTCCTGAAGGGACTCCTTTGGATGAGATTTGTGCCTTCAGCTCTGCCCATGTAGACTCATGAATTTCCATTTATATAAGTATTTAAACTGTTAACAGACCTCTCTTACTACACTATCTGTTTCAATATGTGTTAACAGTCATTTATCACCAACAATTCCTGTTGTTTCAATCTGTTCATTATTCTGGATCTTATTGAATGTGATCAGACCTACAGCAGCGAACTGGTTAATTGCATTATTTGTGCATATGTGCTTGTGCAATTTCTTCTTTCGAACAGAATCAGACTTAGATTGCTAAACTGGTTATAATCAGAAATTAATCCAGCCACACCCTCTGATCTCTGAAGACTAGCAGGAACACAAGGAAGTTTCTTTTCTCCAAATTCCTGTGTCATTAATGCAACAGGAGTGAGACAGCCCTGGCTGTGAGGTCCTGTTCTGCTGCCCTGGGAAGTTCTCATGGTCCTGGCCCTTACAAAGCTGCTAACCCTACAGTATCCTTCAGAGTACAGGAAAAAAACCCTCCTGAAAAGTCCGTAATTAGCCCAGCACCAAGAAGAGTATAAAAGGGGGGCTTGCTGTATCAATGAATGTCTTCTCTTGCTCACTGCAAGAGGAGTCTATTCACCGCAGTTTTTGAGTCCTTTTACTGTAGCAATGAAAGAGCAGTTGTATTTTTTGGTATTTGCTAAAAGGGTATTGTTATGCACTACCCCCTCTCCAAAAGTTAAGCCTCCATTTAAAAAAAAAAATATTTCTCATACATAGTAAGCACTGTAGATTTCTTCTTCATACCCTTATTCATGACTGTGGAGTTTTTCCATATTAATCCCAAATATGTACACATTTTCCTTTTAACTACAAAAAAACCCCCTGTTAATTTGTCAACAAATTTCGGAGAATCTAAATAGTAAATAAGATGTACATAACACTAATTATGAAGATTCTTCAAATACTACTGCTGCAGTTGCCAGAACACCTTCTGTTACTCCGTTCTATATGTTTTTATCAAGAATTTGAAAAGAAAAATATTATTTCAACAGACTGAATTTCATCTTTATAAGACTATATTAAACAGATATTGTCAGGCTTTATTGGTATAGAAATTAAGGAATGCTATAGGTTTCTGAGAGAAAAAAAAAACCACAAAAAACACTATCACAGGAGAAAAGAAAGGTTTTTTAATTAAAAGATTCTTGGTAAATAAAAATGCAGTGGTATATGAGCACAGGAACATATTTTTGTAATTCTCAGCCTAAAGAAACCTGGCAGGTTCCAATACTCTAACTGAATGAACGTGAAACAGAAAAACCACTGCAAAAATCCTTCTGGATGAATGCAGCCAGTTCTATACTTTTTCCACCTCTTTATGCAGGTGCTTAACAGGAAACATATGTGAAAATCTGCACTTTGAATCATGTTTTTCAAAAAATGAATGAATTATCAAAAGTGATGCGTTATTGACATTACTTTCTCACTGTAATGTCTTTCACTTGCATCAAAACACATTGGAATAACTCAGTGGTGTCTACTATTTACTATATAGATTCCTGCCATGGTTATAACAGAACATTCTCCCCCTGAAAAGCTCCAGAATTTTGCAGCAAGTCCATCTTTCTCTAGACACATGCCTGCATGTTTCAAGATCTATGGACTGACATTGTGTAACTCCTAAGCTGAAAAGGGTAAATATTCATATTTTTTCATATCCTACAAATATGTATATGGTTTTGACTAATATTAAACCCATTATAACATAGGAAATCCAACTCATGCACATAGACTTGGTTTGGGTACTTCTTCAATTGTTATGAAAATGTGGTGTCAATTGAGAAAAGAAGGGATGGGGAAATTTTCAAAGAGTTCTTCTGCTTTTATAGGCTCCTTGTTTATTTTTTTCTTTCTACTCTAAGCAAAGACATTAATAGAATAAACTTCTCAGAAAATTCTTGATTATGCCTCAATAAGCTATAATTTCTGATATTCAGGGTATATTAGGGAGGTAGTATTTATCAACAAGTATTTTTGCTTACTATTATGGGGTATCTAAGTAAGTACAGAAAGCAGGAATTTTCAAGGTTACACTTTTAAAATTTTTCTCCTAATATTTTAAAATCCAGTTAGACTCATTCTAAGAGAAACAAAACTACACTCTTGACTATAGCAACCTCATTGTGCTGTACTTCTAGGAGAGCTTGTCAGCAGCTGTCTGATCCACTCTGATGTTTATTCCCATTGCAAATATCAAAGAGGATTTTTGTGGCTTCCCCTAAAAATGAGCATCAGACTTCAACATGTGCTCTTTTGGTTGTTTTCCTCTGGGGACAGCAAACTGCAAAAATTCTGTGCTAGAAGAGATCCAAACAATTTCTGCACTTTCTGCTTTCCCTGTTCCAGCAACCTTTCATACCTTCCAGCAACCTCTTGTTTCTCTTGTAAAAGTTGCGCCATTTAGTCTTTTCCACAAGCAACTTTTATCTTAAAGCTATACAGTGTCTTAAGTAGGAACATCAACATAATTTATACAGTAAAACTGACCTTCAACAGACCCCAGCTATGCAATGGCTCTATGGATTTTGTGTCACATTCTGTACTTGTTTGCACTGGTAAAGTTCATGATGTTCATCTATCAACACAAGCAAATAAGACATGTTTTGATGAGATGAGGGTATAATACTTTTCACAACAAAACACCATTTTTAGAATTCTGAAAGCCTCATAGCTTCCTCAAACTTCAGCAAAGAATAATGTTCTATGCTTGATTTAGGTAATAGTGACAGCTGCTATAGCGGACAGCATTCCTCAGAAAAAGCAATCAGAAACCTACTTTAGCTACAGTGAAGTGTTTCTCTGCTGAAAGGTCAATCTGCAAAAAAGAATTATGAAATGACTTATTTGCAGGCACCATGAAGACACCAAGGCCCGCTACAGGGCTGTTAGAAATACATGTAATTTAACAATAGTAATCTGTTGGTTTCACAGAATATCAGAAGCTTTTTTAAATCTTTAATGAAATGTGTACTCCAAAGGCCTGCTTTAAATCTGTGAAAGGTCAGGCAAAAGGAATTTTGAAAGGGAATACCTTCTTTTCATGTACCCTTATGAGTAATCCATTTATTACTGTGAGATAATTGTCACTTAGTTTAAAGAATCTCATCCTGTGTTAAATAAATAAAACATTTACTTAATATATTATGTACTTTTATGACAATTTTTTTGAAAAGTAGTACTGGTCCTTAACTGTTAAGTTGTGACAGTGGCATAAAAATATGACTGCATTTTACACACAGAGTGAATTTCCAAGTTTGTTTGTATTTTTATAAAACATATAAAAATAAGATTCATTAGTAAATGCCATAGATTTTAGGTACTAGAGAGTATAAAGACTTTTAAAATAGACAGGATTCATACATAAAATGGACAGACTAGTCAGGACATTTCTGGTACAGTGATCATTTTATTTAACAAGATTCTCATGATGCCCTAAAAATGTAGATGTCACGAGGGACTCCATTAGAAAGCTCGCCTTGATACCAATCCTGGCCTGCAGTGAGGGAGCAGTTTAAGCACACTCCCTCTGCCTCAGAGAGAACGGCTCTGAGCCACGTTCACCACTAAGCCTGGGAGAAACAGGTGCCCTCTGGCACAGAAACACTGCCAGCCCAAGAGGTTTCCTGCTCAGCACGTTGTTCTGAGCTGAAACCCTTTTGTTAACTTTCTGAAGGAGGCAGGAAAAATGGGTGGTTAGCACAGGATTCTAGGTGTCAGTGCTGGAACAAGTCCTCCAAGACTGTTACAGCAATAACTAATTTCCAGGTACAAATAATTATGCTTTATATATGCATACCATTCTTGTAGAGAAATAAACAAAACAAAGTCTGTCCAGCCCATTCATTATCAGGAAATAAAGAAAGGGAAGAAAGGCATCTTTGCATGTACTTTTCATTATATTTTTTCCTGTTTTTCCTATTGTTTTTGATGTTTGGAGTTCCAAAGTACTACCAAAACTAGTACAATTACGTTAAATGTAGCTACTATAGATAGATTCTTTATTTCTGAATATCAAAAAGAATAACTTTAATCTCAAAACATGTACCAAGTGTTGAGGAAAAATCTAGGCCACAAGAGTAAGTTTAAGCTATGAGGCAATGACAATTTTTCTCCATCTATGAAAGAGAATTTCTTTTTATGTATTTAAAATTATACCCTACTTTTCAGCTTTAAAACTCAACAGCTTTCTCTTATAAAAAAAGAATAAAACTCTCACATCCTTCTCTAAAATATAAACTAGTAAGTGAACTGTCTTAACTTTCTCTGAATTATCTGTTGGGAGGTGCTATGTCTTACAAAATTACACTGCTTCCAAATATTTTTGCCAAATGAGAAGAGATCTGACATCCTCACTTAGGAGTGGCATTTCGTCAAAATTTATCACATCAGTGATAAATGTTATCACTTTGGTAAAGTGAATAATCCAATTTAAATATTTTGATTTTTAAAATATTAAAGATCAATAATTTTTAGAGGTCCTGAGTTTTTATTTATTTGCTTCGACTGCTTAGAAATACATTCTGTAAACTCTTTTTCTATGTCTCTCACCTGTTTATGCCTCTTATATTAGTCATCACTATATCACCTATCTACTAAACAAAGTTATTGCCATAGATTGTGTAACTAGAACCCTAATTCTGTTGTACTTGCTGTGAGTTATTTTTGTTCCTCTTCCAGCCCGTCACATCCTTTCATGATTTTTTCTTCTTGACAAAAAAATGGTGTGTAACACAAACTGTCCTTTAATGACTGTGATTTCAGATTTTATAGTATTCTGAAGTCAAATGTAAACACTCCTTTTCAGAAAAAAAAAATAAAATTGATGCTTAAGGGATGTTTAATTATGTACATGTTACTGGTTTAAACTGGAGAATTGCAACAGTTTTTCCTTCATCCCTCTTTATGCACAGAATTCACAGTTGATTTTAAGCATGAAACTATTGGTATGGATTGAGTGTATCTCTTTTCTGGAGTAAAAATACGCTATTCAGTTTGCCAAAATTCTTGTTTATTTTTTTATTAAGAGATACTTGTTTCTTTTTTTTTTTTTTTTTTAATTCTGATAGTTGCTAGCTTTAATAGTCCTTAGAGTTTACCTTGCAAGTACTATCAACTTCTTGAAAAGACAGAATCAGCACACTTCAAGGATTAGGTTTGAATTTAAATATTCAGCACTTCATATAAAAGTGACCCAGTTTCAAAAATGCTATCAGGAAAATTCCACATATGGCAGCAAATCTTGCATTGCTTCTATGCGTGCTTACTTATATGGACAAAGCATGCTTGAGTCTTGTCAAGTCCCTGTATCTCCTTAATTAATGCAAAATTGCACAGAGAGGATAATGATATGGACAAATGGTATGTTATTGAAAAGACAGGTTGCTGTGTCTCAGTCACATTTTTTCAGGAAAGGAGAAGGTTCTAAATTCATGTGAAATAATTACAGACTACACTGAATTTCAATCATATGTTTTCATCTGTTAGATGCATATCACTGATCATATCACACATATCACATATTTTCCAATTTTATTACTGATATTCCATAAATCATTTGTTCTCCTGTCCAATACAAGTGGCTTTGTAAGAGCTGACAAATGTTTATACCTGACTTCAGATACTTTAAAAACACTAAGCAGTAAAATCAAATCTAGAAGTAGAGAATCATCACAGAATAGAATAATAGAATATCATGATTTGGAAGGGATACACAGGAGTCCAACTCCTGCCCTGTCAGGGCAGCCCCAAGAATCACTCCATGTGCCTGAGAGTGTTGTTCAAATACGTCTTGAACTCTGTCAAGCTTGGTGCTGTGTCCACTTTCCTGGGGAGCCTGTTCCAGTGACCAGCTGCCCTCTGGGTCAAGAACCTTTTCCTGATATCCAGTCTGAACATCCTCTGACACAGCTTCAGGCTGTTCCCTTGGGTCCTGTAACCGGTCGTCAGAGAGAAAAGATCAGCACCTGCCTCTCTACTTCCTCTTGTGAGGAATTTTCATATGTTATTTTAAAGTTATTTTTTGTTTAAATAGATAAGTCCAGGAAATGAGCTTATAAGGAAAATCCTATGTATGATAGTCACAATTAAAATAAAGTCAAAAAGTCAATAGCCCTAAAGTTAATTTACTTTTGAGACTGTTTCACAGAAAATATAAAGATGTGAGAAGAAAGACAGTTTCTTAAGGACTATTTTAGAATATTTCTTAGGAAAGGATACAGTTTGTTTTAGGAAAAACCAGGTGTATATATAAAGAGAGAATAGTGGCAAAGATAATACCATTCTGGTAAGGGACTTATTTTTCCTTGGTTTAAAAAAAAAAAAAAAAAAAAAACCCAAAAAAACCCCAAAACCTTTTGATTCTTTAATCTTAAGATGACAATAGCTCCTTCCATCATCTTCTCTGCAGTTCTTTTATATAATTTCCTGAGTGATTTTTAAAAATCTGTTCTTGAACCAGTTGTGCAGATAAGTTACTGTCCTCTTCAGGTCACCTGTTATGTTAATAACTGAGTTTTGGGCTAAAAGAGCTCTGGTAAGACCAGCGTTTCTTAAGAGGGAGAAATTCCATTATTTTTCTTTCTGGTTGAAATCTACATCTTCAGCAGAGAAGTGATATTATTTGAAAATGCATTCCTGTCAATGTACTCTAGAAGAGAAAAATGAAAAGCAAAAGCTCAGATGAGGATCAAGTTGAAAATATATCGACAAAGACTGAGAAAGAACGTCAGAAATTGCAATCTGTCTGACAGAAATAAATTTTCTAGAGATATCTTGTAAATGTTCATAGAATTTCATTAAAAGATCTTATCTTACCTAAGTTATATAATATGGCAATACTCAGTACAAACTGCTGAACTTTGTAAATGGCATAAAGAAGAGATAAAAATGTAGAAAAGCTCTCAGATAATATATCACAACCTTGGACCAACACAGGTACCATGTTTCTCCACTAGAATTAGCAAAATTCCTTAGTAAAGCACTAGGTATGATACATGAGTTCTTTTCTCAGCAAATAGCACTGCACTGTACTATTTCTGTTACTGACTGTGCAACAATACTAGCTTATATGGTCTCTAGGATAATCAGTCTTTAACATAAAGCTTTATATGTTACAATTCCACACCAGAAGACATATCAACTGGTAGTAGAACTTCTATGGTTGTTCATTATTCATATAATACAGAATATGAGAAACACCATTATTCTGCATGTACTTGTATTTTTTTCTTATTTGGTGATTTAGATGGGAAACTCATTATGCCTCGGGTTTCCTGGGATACAAGAATTAAATCTGGACCACAGAAACAAATTCAGTAATTAGTTTTGTTTTTCCAAATACTAATATAGGCTAGAAATACAAGTTTTTTCTACCAGAAAAAGAAACAACACTAGTGGTAATGGTCTTGTAATTGTCTTCATGGAGGTGTGCTGAATGTTGAAGGTTTAACTGGGGAGGCATAACTCTGAACAGTCTTGATGCCCTAACACCACTTAGTGTGTCTAAGTAAAAATCAACTTTATAGAGGATATCCTAATACTGAGGATGACTTAATGTGATATTTTAGCCAGGCCTATTGAACACTCTATTTCCACATAGCAATAAAGTTCAGGCTTATCTCCAGGCAGCTTCCTGGACATGGTGGTGCTGAGCCATCCTTTTGAAAAATTTGCTTCAATGTGTCATTTTGTTGCTTTTTCAAAGTAAGCTTTTCCCATGGTCTTACACTGTGATTATCACAGTCTTCCTGCGTGGCAGGTATTTTGCAATGATGCAAGTTTTTTTACAAAGTATTCTATGCAAGTACTTAACACTTGTGTGTGCAGGGACAGGTCACTATAAGGGATTATTACAACTAAAATAGGTTTCTGTGCACACTCATAAACTTCATTAAAAAAAAAAAAATCTCTTTATTATTTACCAGGGTCTGCTAAGTGCTGTGATCACAGAGAGTCATTCTGTTTGACTCTGGTTTGCTGAACACTGGCACATCATGGGAAGACAGCTTACTAAATATGTGACAATCTATAAGATATTAACACAACGAAGTTATGCAATGGTCTCTTAACTTTGGGGCACATATATTGAATACACATTCTCAGAGTGTTTAGTGCTCACAATTGCCTTCCTAAAACACACAAAATTAAATTCTTCTAAGATACTTAATTAAAATAAGTAGTCATAGTTGAGAACAAAAAAGTTACAAATCTTATAAAGTAACTACTGGGAATTAAACACCATTCTGCAAAACATGTGTCAGATTCATGGGTTGGATGAAAAATGAAAACCTGGACGACCCTCATTTCATTGTTTCTCAATGTATTGGGTTATTTCACTAATTTATTTTATTCTGAGGATGAACAATTTGCATAAAATTCAACCCCTTTACGTAAACTTCTTTTAGAAAGATGTTAACATAAAGAATTTGTAAGTTATGAAGGCCGAAAAGTTACAGGATAGGGATATTCTTTTCATCATAACTAGGTTCTGTTGCCTTTATTTTGTGTTGATGGTTGTCGAGCAACAGAAAACAACTTCTCAGGACAATTTCTGATATAGGTGTACATGTGCTGGATATCCTAGAATTGTCTGCATTTGCCTGATTTTTCTTGTTTCTGATTTTCTTAGATGAGGTTATAACCTCAGAATTAGAAATGAAAAATGGTAGTAATTGTAACAACTGCTAAGTAACTTCATTTCAATGCCCCTTAAGGACACTTAAGTGGTTTTATATATAATTATTCAGAAAAAAAGTCTCCACCTCTTCTGCCAGCATATTGAAAGTCAGGGGTTCTTTCTTCAGATTCCATTGTACAGGCATGCCAAGTAACCAGGTAAATCATTTAGATGGTGAATACACAGCATTAAACTCATTGCTAAAACAGACATGAAGTTCAAATAAAATCTTGGTGGGGTAGAAGGCTTAAGCAGGAGAAAAAGGATTTGTCATGATTACAATAGAAATGTAATGCTGCAAGGATCTGAAAGGGGTCATCTAGCGCATCCTCCTGCTTGGAGACAGGGTATATAGGATCTCTAAGAGGTACTTAATCTCTTCTTGAATCACCTTCACCGGAGAATTATGACAAACACCCCATATAATCTGATCTAGGGTTTAACTGTACTTAAACTGAAAGGTCTTTCTTTTTCCTATAGCGTACTCCAGCCTCTAGTGTATTCCAGCCTGAACAAACTGCTGCTTCTGCAATAGCAGTTTGACACCAGGTTGTATTAAGCATGGTTATCTTATAAATCTTGGTAATTTTCAAATTGATTAATTTCTATTTTTTTCTTGTTTGTGGATTTAACATTTTCATTTTCACATTTAATCTTGTATATATAATAATTTTTGGGAATTGTAACTTTCTTCCACATGCCCGCTATATCAACAGGCTGCTTGTGCTGGACCAGTGTGCCTGCCAGGCCAGCTGGCACCATCCATGCACCCTGTTTTCAGCACCTGTAAGAAGTTCTGTTGGACAAAGCTGCTCTTTGAGGTTCCTTTTTTGAGTTAATCACAATACTATCTACATTTGTATGACTGTCTGAATCATTTCCTCTTTTCTAATAGCATGTTCAGATGAAGAAAAAATATTTCTTTTAAATGAAACTTGGCAAAAAAATGTCTCTTGGGTGGGCTCTTTTGGAAACTCTACACAATACCATTGTTATCAAGTCAAAGGGGGAAAACCAAAACTTACTTATCTTTCATATGCCTTTCTGCCATTTGCCTGAATTTTCATCAGTGCTGCACTAAAAAGGAGAAATTCAGTCCTATCTTTGCCAGAGGAAATAAGAAAAATAAGAAATAGTCTTTCTTAGGGAAGATGCTGGGACTCAGATTATACTTTACAGCACTCCACAGGTATAGACCCAGAAGTTTAGTAAGCAGAAATTAATTTGAATACATTTCTTTAAGCTGAAAGAAGAAAACAGCTTCAAAACATTTCCTACCTACTTTCAGAGCAAAACATAAAAACTAGTTTTTTCCCCAATATACTTTCACTATCTGTGTAGTACTCAGTACAAGTATAAAAAGCTTTAATGTATTTAAATCTATTCCAGTAGGTGGATCCAAAATATTCTAAGTATTTCTTCCTTCATGAAATTGATCTAGTGAGCTTGGAAACATTTGAATTCAATAATGAACATCTAAGTGAAAAAACTTTACATCAGATTCACAGTGTATTGAAGCATGCTGGTATTTGCAAGTAACTCCATGCCTTGGCTCCGTAGCACCTGTCTATGAGAGTAGCCATGCCATGCCTTTTAGCCAGATACTTTATCTTCTTCAGAGTTGTCTCTGTCCACAACTCAGTATGACAGCTTTTATGCCTCCCTCCACTGCAGAGAGACTCTGACCTCCTACCACCTTCTCTGAACAGAAAAGGGCTTGCCCAATCACTGATGCCTGCCAGAGCCCTTCCACACCAAAGTACAACCTCACCCTCTTTACATTTTGATTCTGACTGATATCTGTGCCACAGAATTCATTCCAGTACAGCTAATTTCTTACAACTGTGTAGGATTTTTATCCATGTCACTTTTCACAGAATACCTGTACTCTTTCTGTGAGTTGCCCTCCTACACACTGAATGTAAAGAAATCCTTGCTTTCAAATAATCTCAAAGTAGCAGTTCAGCTGAAACTGAACCAACATCTGCTTTGACTGGGAAGTTATTGCAATGATTTCTTCCAAATGTAATACTTTGTTCTTGTTGCTTTGGGAAACTAAGAAGTAGTAAGACATATTTCTAGGGACTGGAAGACAGTAGAGTTGTTTAATTTTATGTTTCACCATTTCTGAAACACAGGAAAGAGGAACATAGTTTGACTATATCCCTTTAATACTGGAAAATACCATCATGAATATTTTACAAAAAAGGGGCTTTTAGCTTTTCTAAAAGTATTACAGAAATTTTTCTAAATTATTACGGTAATTAGTTACAATGTCTAAAATTTATTTTTGCTTTTTACTTATGGACAAAAGGTTATTTTTGCTATGTTTATAACTCATAAGAGCTCCCTAAATATACATAGCCTTTGTTAAAATACCTTTTAAAATCTTCATTCTGATAAATACATGCAACTTAATTTGTCAAATGCACAACAGATCTGAATTGTCTGCATTTATAATTTCTGTCTAGTTTCCAAAGTGAAGGGGTAGGAAATACAGTGAGATTTGCAAGTATATAAAAGTTGATAAATCTTTTAAAATTTATTTTTTCTCTGACATTAATGAAGATAATAACATGCATGAATCCATTTGTACACAAATTTATTAATTTTTCCAGTGAATCTGTCAAATTATTAGATAACTAATGTGTTTTAAGAAAACAATTCTATTTAGCAGTGATTTTTTAAATAAAACATCTTTTGCTTTATTAGATATCTAAAATGTTAAAACAGATACTTTTTTTCCTAATATTTGATGTAAGGTGGTTCTATGGAAAAACACAGAACTAAACTGAAGCTGACTAAACTAGATTTTTGTCTTGTAGGAGGATAGGGATGAAAAAACAGTTTTAATTATTTTGATTTAAAAAAAAAGTTGTCTCACGATTTTTACTTCCAAAAAGTATGCATTGTTATAGTTACAAATGTGCTCCAGATGCACAATCAGGTTACTATCAGAAATGCATCTTCTGGACTGTCATTTTAACCTTAAGGACATATTATAACTAATCCAGCCACAGTGCACAAAGTAGCTATGAAACAGGGAAAAGAAAAAGATGTTGCCACACTACTACAGATGCAGAGCTGGAGTTAAGGACAAGGTAAGACATGGAGATGTGCTTTTCCCAAAAACATTTTGTTTCTCTCATGTCACCTGCTTTGAAGAGAGTGGAATACATTTGCATTCTTCTCCACTTTTTGATTCAGTTTTTTAGGAGTGCAGCTCAATCTGGAATAATGACGTAGTATGCAAAATAACAATTTTATTTGTATAGTTGCATTTGCCTTAGGGACAATTTTGATCAGTAATTGCTTTTCTCCACACTTTAGGCTGAACACTCAAACCAGTAGAAGTGTACCAAAACGGCCTATGTGAAGTGATGATCTTCTAAGTTATCAAGGAGGTAGAGTCATATTAAAAACTCGAATTTTACATTGAAATACAGTCAATTAAAATTTTTAATTAATATGATCGTGTCTGCGTGAAATTCAAGCAGTTGACAGTGTTTGTTAAAGACTTAAGAATCCCTTATAACAGCTGAAACATAACTGGCGCATGATAATTTTCCACTAGTTTGGATTACTAATCCAATAGCAGCCAAAGTTTTGAACTGAATGCCAAAACTTCAGTAATTGTATTCTTTCTCTGTATTGGTAAGAGCAGTATGTATGAACACATAAAAAAATAGACACATAGAACTCTGAGAATTTTATAAACACTGAGACTGAGGTCTCTGTAGTGTTCCTCAGTTTGACCTCTCTAACTTTCCACTGTCTTTGCCCCAGTCACTGAAGCTTGGAGAAAGCCTCGGCTTTAGACCTATTTCTCCTATTCAAATGTCTACCTTGGCTTACTTTGCCTTAATTTATGGCCTACAGACCCATTGTATAATGCTTCTAGCCTTCTTCTTAAGATTAGGTGCAAGGAACGGAACAGAACAAATTTTTCTTTAGCAATTTGGGCAGAGCAGGTATGGAGGGGAGAGTTTTCTCAGAGCAAGATACCTTGGTTAACTCTCTTTAGGCCTTGCTCTTGTTTCAGGAGTAGAACCTTATTTTGTAAATACATATGGTTGTGTATATGTTTCTAAGATACACCTCTGTTAGTTCAGTAGAATGATTTCATAATTTCCATTAATAATACATATAAAACTAGTCACCTATTTCTGCAGTGACAGGAGTCAAATAATTTTTCAGAAAATTATACACAAGTTACCTCTAAAATTTTTCAGTTTAATGTTTATGGAATACACAGACCAAATAATATGAAAAACAATTTACTGTTTTGTATTTAACTATTTAAAATGAGGTGCTTTTCCATTACTCTGCATCTAACCAGAGTATCTGAATGTTTTTGTTTCTACATTACATAAAAACATCAGGGAAGGTTTAATCAAACTGATAATAAATAAAACATTCTAGAAGAGCTCAGAGTCTCTCAGTTAGGACCAATGTGTAAAGGTTTGCAAGAGAGTGGGCTTTAGTCAGAGCCATTTTCCATCCTGGCACAATTAAGGCCTGTAACTTTCTCTGAGAGTTCAATAACAAAAATGTTGTTCCACTTGGTTTGTTAATCAGCAAGAAAAAAAAGTTTCCAAGACCACTGGTTAAAAACCAGGAGCTCATTAGACAACATAAGTTCCTGAGAACAGTGTTTCTAATAAGCTCGAGAGCAGCTTAGCACAGTTGCTGCTTGTCAAGGCCTAACAAGCATTTCTGAGATCATAATTTGTCCCGGGGTGGAAGCTGTACCACCACAGCTGCTCACTCTATATGTACAAAGGCTGTAGGAATTGGGAGCCCTGATTTCTTGACTCTGACTTTCCAAGGTATTATACTGATTTCAATATGAAACCGACAGTGGGGAGGCAGGGAGAAGAGGTGACACAAGTAGGGTGACAGGCTGGCTGGGAGGGCACAGGTCTCAGGGGGGTGGCACTGTGTCAGCTGTCATTCCATATTACCCGGTGATGTGTGGATTGGGGGATTATTTTTACTAGACTAGTTTTTGCTGGGCAAGTATTTCGGGAGTTTATTGTGATGCTGCTCAAGGTCATCAGAAGCCGTACAGGAAGGACAATTTTAAACCAGGCAGCTTCTTCATGTCAGGAACAGTCCTTGGAGGAGAAACCTAAGGGGTGATGCGTAATGCGGTGTGGGGTACAGGAGTCACAATAGTGAAATGGGGAACACTAAGTGTGTATTATTTTTATTTGAGCTGTATAAAGGCATGAGGCGTTGATGAGGTAAAGGTCACAGAATCATAGAATGTTAAGGGGTTGGAATAGATCTTACAGGTGATCTAGTCCCAACCTGTCCTGCCATGGCAGGGACCGCTCCCACTAGGCCAGGTTGTTCAACGCCTTATCCAGCCTGGCTTTGAAGACTGCAAGGTTTGGGGCATCATCCACAACCTCCCTGGGCAAGCTGTTCTATTGTCTCATGACTCTCACAAAGAATTTCTTTCTATTATTTAACCTGTATCTCCCCTCTTTCAATCTGCACCCATTACTCCTTGTCCTATCACTACAGTTGCCGATGAAGCGTCCCTCTCCAGCTTCCCCGTAGGCTCCCTAGAAGGATGGATGGTGGTGATGGGGTGACCTTCATAGAATCACAAAACATTCTGAGCTGAAATGGTTCCACAAGGATCACCAAGTCCAACATCTAGCCCAGAACAGGACACCCCCAAGAGTCATGCCTTTCTTGGACCCAAGCACTGCTGGCAGGTTGGGGAGAAGAAACACTGCTCCTAAGCCTTCCGCCCAGCGGCGCATGAGCAGACAGCAGGTATAGAGAACTATTACAATAACACTTCGGAGCAGCTCGGACACCATCTGGTGCTAAACGGGCGGGCGCGGCTGTGGGTGTGCGTGTGTCCTTAAGCCGCAGGGTCAGGTCCCGAAGGTGGAGCCTGGCACAGCGGCCTGCCGGGCAGGGAGGGCGGGAGCGGCGCTTCCCGGGGCCGGGTGGCGGTGGGGGTCGGTGCGCGGTGGGTGAGGGGTGCGGAAGGAGGCGGCTCAGCTCCCACACCCCCTCCCGCGGGCCGGACCCGCTGTGACGCGGCGCCGGCCGCGCAGGCGCAGCAGCGGCCGCAGCGCCTGTTGTATCCGGCCGGCGCCTTTTCTTTCCTCCCGCCTCCTCCTCCCGCCCGCCCAGAGCCACAGCCGCCCCTGCTCTGCGCGGCCTCTCCTCCCTCCCTTCCCTCCCCTCCGTGTGCCCGGCCGGCAGCGCCTCTGATCTCCCCTCGTGCGCCTCATGAAGCGATGGCAGCGGCCAACTTCGGCAAGATCCAGATAGGGATCTACGTGGAGATCAAGCGCAGCGATGGTGAGCAGGACCGGGGCGGGGGTGGCGGCGGCCGCGGACCCTCGATCTCTGTCCCCCATCCCCCATTCTTTCCGGGCTGGGCCGCGCTCGGGGGCGCGCGGGGCGGGCGCGGCCGCGCGCCTGGAGCCCATTGTGCGCGGGGCCGGGCGGGGCCGCGCCCAGCGCGCGCTGCGGTTGTGAGGGAAGGGCGGGCGGGGCTGGGGGACGCGCGGGGAGCCGGGGTGGGTGTGGGGGGCCGTTCGGGGCGGGGGTGGGTGGGAGGAGAGCCGGGGAGCTTTTGGCAGGGAGGTGGGAGGGCCTTTGGGGAGGTGATGGAGGGAAGGAGGAAGGGAGGTAAGTAGGTAAGGCCTTGAGTGTGAAGAGGTAACTTCTTGTCTGCTCCCGATGCTCTGAAAAATGTCACAAAGGTAATGCACTGGCAGGAATGCCTTTGGACACTTCCGTCGCTTGGCAGAAAGCACGGTGTTATTATTTCAGATGTTCTTTGTGATTAAAATGTAAGAAGAGTGCTTGTTATTTATGCCCGTGAGTTGTAATTTCTCCTTTGGGGATCCAGTGTTTCCCATCTTGCCCAGCATCTCCTGACAGGAGGATGTGTAGTGCTGTCTGGAAAGACACGTGAATCAAGGAGTCGTGCATGGCAGGTTTAGGGTGCACAGTCCTCATATTTGTCTCTGGGGACATTCAAAACCCACCTTCACACATTCCTGTGCCACCTGCTCTCACTGGCCCTGCCTTGGCAGCAGGGTTGGACTAGATCATCTCCACAGGTCCCTTCCAACCCTAACAATTTTGTGATTCTGTCTGGTAGGAGAACTGAAATGGGAAGATGGCTGACTGAGTCAATGGCAGGTCACTCATGACTTCAGCTCTTGGATATGAGTGGGGATATGTCATCTGTTCTCAGCCTCTGTGAGGTCTGTGAAGCCTGCTAAACTGGGGTGGGGTTCAGCTGGGATTTTCTGGAAGGTCTTTTTTTTTTTTTTTTTTTTCCTCTGGGATCCAGGAGCTTGCTAAAGGATAAGCAGATGTTTCTAAGGGAAGAAGGATCTGAACGTCAAAGGCCCTGAAGTTAGCATGATTTTGTCATGAGGCAGCAAAAAAAGCAACCAACAAGCTTTATGCAGCTTGTCTTTCTTGTGTCCCATGCTACAGTTCAACCCTACAATAAAATAATGGTTGGTGTTGGCTGGACACTGTATTATACTCAATCCCTCAATTTCTGCCTCATGGCTTGTCTGTCATGTGAAGAATCTGATCAGTCTGGCAGTTGTTTGCATAACTCCTGAGGATCCCAGTCTGTGTTTTCAGAAAGCCTCACAGTAGCAACTCATAAAACTGTTTTTGTGAGGTCTGTGTGAACTTCTCAGAAATGTTACTGTTTCCTTCGTATGCCTTTGGAAAATAAGGCATGAAAATGCTTTGCATCTTGTTTTTTCCCCTCTACAGGGGGCATACTTTTTAATGTCAGAAGTGAGTTTGGTAACTCTCAAGTGAGTTTGGTAAGTCTCAAGTGTAATACTACTTATTTTCATGACTGTTGGTGGTTTACATATTTTGCCGCATCACTTACACATATGATGCAGCACATTAAGTGTATTTCACATCAGTAATATATGCTAGGGGGATACCTTCACGGCAGTTATTCAAACTATAGGGTTTTGAGCATTTGTTTTAAGTTGGTCCTTGTGTGACCAAGACTGCAGTGTCATACCAGGTGATGGGTTCTGGTTACTGGGAGGTATCCTTGTTTTTTGCTGGGGCTGGAGGAGATGCCCCATTCTGGCTCAGGCTACTGCAGCTAGGTGTCATTAAACTACAGGAGAAACTCTTCCCGTTAAACTACAGGAGAAACTGTCCTAGGTATGTGGAAGGGAGCATTTTAAGAAAGATATGGAAGGACAGGCAGCACTGGATTGCATTACCTTTCAGAAGGTAGTTTTCTGATTTCAGCTGTGGTTGCATAGGCAGTCGAAATTGATCTTGCTGCTGCTAAAAAGGGGAGAGTCTTGCTGTTTGTGCCTCTGTCAGCTGCGTTGTTCCTGCAGACTCTCTCCTATCCAATGTGGCTAATGATTTTTTTTCTTCTGATGATTTAATACATTAATTGATGATTTGATTCACTAAACACAGTGGAAAACTTTTGGATGTGCTAGTTTTCTGCACAATTAGTATGTCCTAATAGCTCACAGAGAGATTTATGACCACAGCAATATTAGTATATAAAAAAGGCATAACCAGGACGACATGGAAGTCTTCACGTATGATCTTCTGATTCAGTTACAGTGAGCCCTCTGGGTCTCTATCCAGAACTGTATCCTAGGTAGAATCAGGGCTGTCTGTCATACCAGCTATCCTTGGCTGAGAAAGCATGATTAAAACGGTTTAAGAAACTTTTGGAAAGAGGGATGTGTTTTTATGGGCTTTTGTTTTACATGTTGTCTTGTCTATAGGAAATCTTTTTTTAAAACTAAATATTACTTTGAGAGGTAGGTATACTATTCTTAAAATTTTCTTTATTTACCTGTTTATTTGCTGAATCCAGAGAAGAATAAAGTTTTACTCTCTTAGTGGGGTCAATGAAAAAGTATGCATTTTTTTCTATCTACCAGTTATGTTAAACACTTTTCTGAATACAGAGTTTTATTGATTCCAGATAACTATTTTTCTTTAAGTAAAAAAGAAAGCTTAAAAATCCACACTTTTGGTGAAACATGAGTGTTACAAGTAAGACCAGAACATTCTGGAAAGAAGAGTCATTCTGTTATTTTGACAAGTTCTAATTAGCCTTAAGTGTTTCATGAGAGATTTATTATAGGACTGAATAGAAAATATTGTTGTACAAAAGAAAGGCATTGTTAGAAGTCATGGCCAAAACCATGAAAAACAGTGTTTGGATAAAACCCAGCATTTTCAAGGACTGACGCTGCAGAGCTGCTTACTGTGTATCTGTGTTTTTTCTCAGTGGGTAAACATTGATATAAAGGTTACCTAGAGATGCTGATAATATTTCCACTTATAATTGGAATAACTATTTATGTTCATGTATTGTAAGAGTGTACTGAGTGATCAGCTAGTTTGTTTTTTTTTAATAACTTCTAATATTGAAATTTCAGTAGGTTGCTTGAAATATACCTTAGTAGTCTGTCTTGAAAATGGGAAAGAACATCTTCAGCTTAGCAAATTGCTAAGAATGGACTGCATTTCCACATTTGAAAAATGTACCTTATCGCATGGAAGCTTAGGGAGGTGGGAGGGAAGCTAGAAGGCACCCACCAGACCCACTGTAGTGATCCTGTCCAGAAGATTCTCCTTGTTGAAGTCTACATATGGGCATTTGTTGACAAATTCCCTTTACTCAAATAATAATAACCTGCTGGTTTCTGTGTGAACTTATACCTGTATCTACATGTCTTGTTCTTTATCCCATTAATGATTAATGATACAAAGACCTATATAACTACTTGGAGAAAGAATCTTTCACATTTTTTTCTCATAAATTCAGTCTTTTGCTGAAATAAGAGAAATCCCTTCTGCCCTGCAGCCCTTCAGCAGGCTGATTAATGTTTTTTCTTTACTTTTTCAATCTCACTTTGTTCTGTCCATTTCCTCCTCAGGTTGTTCCTGTTCTATTTGTCTTTGCATATCTGAAATACTACTTAGAAAGACAGGAAATTAATTATTTATATATTTGTTCATGTTAAAAGTGGGATGTGAGGAGAGAGGGGCAAATACAGTTCTGGCCTCACTGTGTCAGAAATAATGTACAGGCATGAGAAGAAGGGACATTCTTGTAATTGAAAGAGTGACTGAAGATTCGATTGAACTTTAAGGATAAAGGGAAAATACTATATTTTCAAGGATTAACCATCAAATGGTGTAACAAAGAAAGATCATGATTTTGTAGCCATGTTTTTCATAATACAAGAACAGGAGAGCTGTCTGTTTGAAAAGGAAATCTTAAAATTGTTAAAGGAGAAGAGATGAGGTATAGTTATCCCGTGGACCTTGTTACCAGTGGAGATTGAATCTAGAAGCCTAACAGAATTTTAAGAAGGATGGTAGGAATATCCAGTTTTGCACTAAAAGCTAAAAAAATATACACCAGCAACTGTAAACAATAGTTTCTGTTCTTCCTGAGTCTGTAGTTTAAATAACTTCTAACTGATGTGAGATAGGAGAAATCTTGCTGTGGCTGTGTTATTTTTAATTACCTGCTTAAGAATTTTCTTCATTTGTCTCTGAAACAGCTGGAACTGGTCACAGTCAAGGATAATCCATCCAGTCCAAAAACCTGCTGACAGCTCCTTTATCCTTTATCTTGCCAAAACATCATAGTAGCTGTTTTCACCTTTGAGCATAAATGAGACTACATTTTTGCAACAGTCAGAGCTGTAATTTTTTTCTTTAAAATCCCTCTTCTGTGAAACTTGTGTTTCTCAGAGTTGAGAGGTCCACAACATCCTTTCTCTTCTGGATAATCCTGTATATTGTGATCTTCGTGTACAACTCCCTGTAGCAAGAACAATTTTATAGCAGGATAGAAGGTTTAATGATGCTATAAAAATTCTGTTCAGATTTGGGTAGCCACCCTATTTTACAAGCTCATGAGGAGAGATTTAAATGGTAATGTACTTTTACTCTTTCCTTTGGTGACACACATCTGTTTGTTCCCTGTGATTAAGACTTTTCTGTTACCACATTTAAATCATTTGACTCAATTACCTAATCCCTGTGTAAGCTATACAGACACAATGTGTCTTTGTGCTTCCGTAGTAGCCAGAACACACCCAGGATTTCGAGTCTTCTGTTGCTGGTCCAGCTGATGGGTCCAGCATTTAGGCTTACTTATCTGGTGTAGATTCTGATTGTTACATCCAGAGTTTCTGGAGAGTGTTCCCTCAGAAGAATTGACCAGGAGGATGTGTTAAATTTTCTGTGTCCTATTTGGAATCACTTTTTAAGCATTCAGCTTTCATTAAGCAGTAAGTGACTTTTCACTGTAACTCACAGATTCTCAGATATTTGTGTAGGCCTTCTGTATTTTGTATAAATAGCTTTTTTGAATGACAGGAGTTGAGTCCTAATCTTCAGAGAATCTTCTCATTTTTGTTTCATAAGTGTGTTTTATACAGCACTACATACAGAGCTGTATGTGGCAACTGGGATCACACAGCTTGCATTGCATGTTTTTCCCCTCACTAATCATGTTGGGGGGGAATCTATCCTTTGTTTCCATTTAAAAGGTAAAATAATTGTATTTTTCACTCATTCTCTATGATGGCCTTTTGCCCAGGGCACAGTGTTGCTTCTCTTTTCTTCTTATGGCTTTGCCATGCTACTCTGGCACCAAGCACAACTTTTTAGCTTGTCAAGGTGGGACAAGATGGGGAAGAAGTCATGCATGACTGAAAAGTAATGGCATTGCAAAAATATCTTTATCTGTTTGCTCTAGGAGATAAACTAAGCTTTTGAGTTTTTTTCATACACCTACTTGCTGTGGAACAATGTAGAGAAATGAGTGTGAAGTATTTACCGGGTGAGCTTGTTTCCGGGAGCACAAAATCTGTAGCATGTTTACTGTCTTGACTTGCGCAGTGTGCCACTGTGACTTTTTATTGTGCTTGAGGATTAAGTAATAGAATGGAGTAAATTCACTTCATTGCTCTGTTCTTGTTTCAGTTCTTCCTTTGTAAACATTTGCTGCTTATATCATAAAGTGTTGTTAGTTTTTTTAAACTTTTTTTCCTGTCTTATGTTTTGTTGGGTTGTGTGGTCTTCCTCACCATACTGGTTTTCCAGTCAAGAAGAGAATACTGAGGTTGACCCGTGGTGAGCACTAAAATGTGATGTTTGCTATAATTGTTCACATTATGTGTATTCCATACAGGAAGAGAATCCAATTACTTTTGATACATTAAAGGTTTATGTTAACTTCAGAATTAAGTTTCTAATGTAATACAAGAATTAAGATATGGAAGTTAACAGTGAGGACTACTAAGAAGTCTTGACTTTGTCCAGTTGTGAAAATGTGTAGGAAATATAATGTACGGTCAGGTAGAGTGGTGTTTGTAAATTCAAACTGAAGAGTTTTTAAGAAGACATTGGCTTTTAATAGTCATTTCTCATTATATCTCTGTAGCATAGATAAAATTATTTGGAAGCGTATATGCTTTCAGTGTGTATTTCAAGATGGAGGGTAGAATGTTCTTATGTAGCTATAAAGCATTCTTTGTTATATCTGTTCATGTATTTCAAAACCATGAAAAAGCTTTCAGATACATGACCGATTCTTTTTCCTTGTTTGAAAGTTTGTGTATGTTTTCCAGTTTTATGACTTGCATCTTTTGAGAAGTCTTTTTATGTTTTTAAAGGGAAGAGTGAACAGTACCTTCCGATACACTTTTTAAAAATGTGCATGCAGTTTTATATTTCAGACCTCCAGTTTTTATTGTGAACAAGTATTCAGTGTTTTATTTAAAGTGTTCTCAAAAGTTGACTGAAGATAGGCATTAAACCAGATGTTCCTGGCTATGTTGTTTGCAGCAATTTTCCTGGGTTTGGACAGATATTTTTGTACTTATGTAAGACTATTAGACACTCATCATAATTAAGTTAGCTACATTTATTTTTGACTATAAAGATGTGTAACTTTAGGCTGCTTTTTTGTGCCCGCTGCCATGCAGTTATTTTTTTTAGATGTGTTGTAGGGAAGTGAGGGAGGAAGAGCAGGGAAGTAAAACTATGGTTTAGGTACATGGTTTAGATATAGATTGTCTAAAACTGCTGTTAGCTATATCCTCAGACCCTTCATATTGTGTATGTACCCTCAAATCTTCATACTGTATATGTACAGGCACATGTGCTGTTCCTTCTTTTTCTGCTCTCCTTCCTTTCCTTAAGATGTTCACTGTTTTATACTGTTGTTTGAGTACTATTTTTTTATTTTCACTCAAAAAATTAAACAGTCTTTAGTTTCTATAGTGTTCCCAATATAGAGATAGGCAGGTGATTTTCATGAGTTTCCTACATCTTTGACCTCTGTAAAGAGATCCTTTGAATCCTGCAGTAAGTGTTTATCCATAAGATGGTGCTGACTGTCCAATAGCCTGGAAATGTGCTTTGTTCATATCCCCAGAAGATAACGTGATAAACAGGTCAGTTGTGGCTTAGAACATCCATAAACCATTGATTTACTAGAAGTCAGTGAATTCATTTGCCATGTTAAATGGAGCCCCCTTTGGAGGTAGAACAGGGGGCTTGATATTTGTCTCTTGTGCCATTCTTCACCATTCTTGTTAATTGCTCCTGGGAAATGGTGCAGCCACAGGTAGTAGTTCCCAGGGAGAGTGTTACAAAGATGACATTGCCATTTCCCTGTTAAAAAGTGTTCCATGGAGTTAATATTGCTATATTTGTATTTGGTCATTGCTAAATATAAATAAATACAAAAATAAACTTAGATTTTACATCTCTTAGACAAAAGGCAATAAAACTATGTGAAATTACATGAGGTTTGTCTTTCCTGGAAAAGAGAATGAATTTATTAAGCTATGTTTATGGGGTTTTTTTTAATGTGTGTAGTGCACTGAATCATTTACATGAGCAGTACATACCTAGAAGACTTTTGCTAACTCTACTATTACTGTCTAAATTCAGTTGTTTCATGTTGCTAGGAACCAAAGTTAATTTTAGAATTGTTAGTTGAAAGGAGTAGGTAGAAGTTCTTGAAGACAACTCTGTATTATGTGTCTAACCACAACTGTTAATGACCTTTTTCAAAAATGTGAGTTAGCAGTTAGATTTAGTAATTAAGCCACTTGATCAGTTTTTTTTTGGTTTTGTTTTTTTTTTTAAATTGGGTCTTGTTTGACAGCATTGAGTCTAATACTGTATTTTGACTCTTGAAAGATGAATGAGGGACTTCATTGCTTAAAGATTTGAATGTGGTAGTAGAGTTTTTTATTTTGCTTTAGTCATATAAATATGCTTTCAGAGTAACTTACTGTTTTTATCTAGGAGCAGTTCTTGCTGCATCAGGCATAAGCACCATTTGGGTTCCCCAGGCTTATAAAGGGGACTGACTGTCTGTTGCATTGCCTGCTGCTGGTGTAACAGTGACACCCTGCAATGCTAGTTGATCAATCCCAGTCAGTAAAAAAGTGACTTGCAAGTAACTTGCAGATAACAAAAAAGTCTTTTACTTTGTTTTTATTTTTATGAGTGTGGTAATTAATGCTTTTCAGGTAGGGGAATGTTATTTGCTTTCAGGTTCTGAGTAATCCGTTTGAAGCTTTGCCAAGTGCAAGTTTGGTGTTCTCCTAACTCCCATTGGACACTCACAGCTCTGTAATTCCAGATATCAGAAGTGTGAGTATTGTCAGTCACTTCTGTTAATTACAGGATTGTTGTGAGAGTTGCCTTCAATGGGCGAACACATTGAATGTGTGAGTGGAGGGAGATGAAGGGTGGTCTTTGTTTAAAATTTAATCTTTAGAAACAAGGTATGTAGCATACTTGTGCCCTTGCAGAGTTTGGCTCTGGAAACTTTGTTGCACAGGGCTGCACATTTCGCAGTCACTGAAAAGTATTACTTTTCCCTGATGGCTCAACTACATATAGAGTTTGAGGAGTATTTCCGACTGATCTATAAAAGTGTTTGCTAGAGATGCGGGCACTGCGTAGTGATATGCTGACGAGGACCTCTGGCTCCAGGAAGATGGCACTAGAAATAAATTCAGTTTGAAAAGCACATGCACACTGAAATTTCCAAATATTCAAAATTTCTGATCTCATTTTTGGTTGTGTTTTCTTGTACTTATGTATTTTTATGATTTGAACTTCACAGTCCATTTTGACATTTTAGTATGATAGGAATTCAGGTGATGATGAGCAAGGTGAATACTAATCACAGCCAGGTGATTTTTAAGTTACAATTAGCTTTCATCAAACCCATAAGAATCAAAACATTTCTTAAAGTTTTCTTGTTTAAACTTTTAGAATTTTGTTAAGCTAAAACGCAAACTTTAAACTTGCATGAGAATAAAGTTGTCTCAGTTTTAACCAGGAGCAACAGTTGGCAGCTCTGTAATGAATTGAGTTATGGCAAATGTTCTTTCTAAATGTAGTATTTTAAAGACGGGGGGAAAAAAGCCTCAACAAATAACAAACTATTATATGACATGTGGGTTGTGAAAGGCAAATGGTAAAAGTGTGAAATATCCCTGTGGCCAGCTTAGGTCAGCTCTCCTGGCCATGCTGCCTCCCAGCTTCTTGTGCACCTGCTCACTAGCAGAATACGGAAAACCAAAAAGTCCTTGATTAAGTGTAAGCACAGACTAGCAACAACCAAAACATCAGTGTGTTATGAACATTATTCTCTCACTAAATCCAAAACACATCAGCGTACTGGCTACTTGGAGGCAAAATAACCATCCCAGCCAATACCATACAAGGACATACTTGGACCGAATCTAAATTTTGCTCCTAGACATCATAAATGTATTGAAATTTATACTGAACACAGGGGGCCTGGATCTGCAAAAACATTTAATAAAGTATTCTGGAGAGTAACTTTGAGAAGCAGTTTTAAAGATTTAGAGAAGCTACCTGCATAAGTGTCCTAAAGGACTCCAAGAAACTGCAAAAAAAAATCAAATTATATTCAGTTTTACAAAACTTTAAAAAAATATATATATACAAGACATTGAAGTATTCCTGCAATTAATTTACAAGTTGTGAACTGATGGGACAGTAGGAATGTCATTACCAGGAACTGAATGAAAACCTTACTTTTACCAGTAAAAGAAAAATGTGATAGAGGACAGAAAATATGGTCATGTTATACATGAATGTCTTGTTCCCGTCTGAATAAAGTTTGCATCTCTCATTGTTTAATCTTTCTGGAGGGGATTCATATAGGCTATGGAAGGCACCAGCAGGCTCTGGAAAACCTTGGAGGAATTTTGAAAACGGGTAGATTTTTGTTGTTTTCGTTTGGGCTTTTTTTTTTTTTTTTTACACTTTGGGAAGGATATTACTATGTGAATATATGACAAAATTAAGATTACTTTTTGAAAAGTGAATGAAAACCTTTGTTTTTAATTTCATTTTCTCCTTATAAGTCTTCCGAAGTTGAAGAATGTTGTGGTTTCTAATCTTTGTGAAGTATTTTTGCCTATTTGGAGGTTCCTCCATCTCCTTACCCCTTATAGTACTTACAAGTAAGCTCACCACTATTATAGGAAGTATCCTAATGGTTCGTCTAGCCCAACAGCTGTTGGAGAGACTATTTAGGGAAGGCAGGTTAGCCTTGCCAGTGTCCAGTCATTGTCTTCCTACACTATTCAAAATTGTATCTAGGATATTAGAAGTACAACTCTGACTAGTCCTATTAAATAACCATTTATAGACCCATTGTCTGTGAATTTATTGAATACCTTTGTTACCACACTTACACTGTGTCTTGCAGAAGCAAGATTGAGAGGTTCTTCACTGCTTACTGCACAGAAAAGTACATTATCACTTTTATCTGTGCTTTAAGAGACTTCTCCCAGCTTTAGTGTTGCAGGATGCGGTGAATAGCTGTTTCCACTCATTTTGTCCTTTATGGTTGATAAGTGCAACCAATTCCACCCCCAATTTTTCCCTCAAAAGTGAGCAGTTACTTACCTTAATATTGTAATTCTCTTTGTCTTCCTGACTCACATCTGAATGAACCACATGACCTGCCTCCTACCAGAAGCCTGAACTTCGAGTGGTTCTCAAGAAGAGACCTAAACTGTACCATTTGTCCATCACTACTTGAACAATCCTTCTGTGTTTTAGTAAGCTTCATACTTTCATATTCTTGTGCGTGTCCCTGGGCATGCAGCACGTGCTTCTATTCATGCTCCTAAAAACATTGTAGTGGGAGGCTGCAATGCACTTTTCTCATTTTTGTGTAGGTCAAGGCAAATTAAACAGTCTTGGTGCTCTAGGCATGCCACTTGGAACCACAGGTTTGCACCTGTAACAGGGATTTCAGTTCACATGAAAATGGGCTTTGGACATGTATTTTCTGATCATCTCTCACTTCCTTGTGCTATGCTTTAGTTCACTGTGAAAGTAGCCATGGAGCACACCAAATTCTTTTTGTATGAAATGAACCTGGAGGGTACACTCAAGATATGTACATGATGTCCTCTGACAAAAGGTGTTCAGACTGTGGTGCTAGACCCTCCCAGTCCCCTCCAAAACACATGATATGAGTGTCTGATCCCCAGCACCACCTCCTTTGCTCTGCTCCTGTTGCAGCACTGTACTGCTCACTGCCATAGGCACAGCCTGGGCTGAGCACTGAAGTGCTGCACATTCAGACAATGTGGCATGAATGATGCTGTCCCAGGGCACTTGTGGGCAACCCCATACCATATCAGTTGTCTTAGGGTTTCTGTTCATAGTGTGGTCTGAAAAAAAGGCACAGAAGTGATCTCCAGGACATTCTGTTGCAACTTCATACTGCCTGCTGCTTGAGAGTGAGGAGTTTGTTCATGGGTTATGCCATGGCTCAGTGAGAGTGTGACACAATATACCTTGACAGCAAGTGCTAGATCCCTGTAGGAGTTTCTTCCCCTCCCCATCACAAAGAGAAAGACCATTGTGGTATCCCAACAACAAAGCCAACATTAAGTGAATAAAAAGATTTTGTGTCATGTCCGTTTTGTTTCATGTCCATCGCATTAACATCTGTTACAGAAGTGATTACAGCTCATCCTGCTTGATTTTCCTCTAAAGCAAATGGAAAAATTACAAATCTAATCAAATCATTCTAGGAACATACAGTGCCTTGACAAAAAGAAGTACCAAATAGTGGAGGACAAATGCTGAAGTGCTTCTAGTCCCTGTGTCCCAAACTAGTATGCTAGAAATGGAGCAGGTAAACATGATGTTGAATTCTGAAGCTGACTGTGGGGTGACCTGACCGAAGCTTGTCCCTGCCAGGGCCAGTATGGGTGGGGTTTTATGCAGCATTGTATCTCTGCATTTCAATAAACTGTTTAGTAGAGTATGAAAAATTACTCAGGTGAAGCTTAATACAGAAAAGGTAACATGTTTAAGACAGGGGATGATAACATACCTAGTAATTTTTAACTAACAGCATACTTTCTGGGATCAGTTTTGGGACTGTCTAGCTGTTTTTTCCATCTGTTAAAGTTATTACTTGCTGAGAAGTTAACACTGTTTCTGGGAAGCTTCATTACTATGTTAGAGTGTGAGTATCACCTCTGTGGAGATGTATGTCTTGAAGGAAGATTAGGAAGTATGCAATGAAAGAGCTGGGGTAAAAAGTGGCACAAAGTGAATGTGTTTTTGTTGTAGATTAAGACATTATAGGCATCATAAACTGTAAATGGCAGGCGTAAAACCTTGATATTCTAGCTAATCACAAAGTAAGTGTGAACTACAGGGTGCAGTGCCAAGAGGAAAAGTGAGTGCCATTTCAGATTTGCTGTTATTTGTCAGTGAGTGCTCCTGTGGAAAGCAATCTGGAATTTCTCTGGGATATTACATCTCCTCCTTGGCAGTTTCGGAAAAACAGATACTCCTAAAAGACTGAAACAGGTGGAGTTACTTCTTGTATAGGTGCATTTTTACAAGCCATAAAGAAAAGCACAGAGTACTAAATGACCGCGAACACATGCAATCTGTAAAAATGTTTATATATATTGACAACCAGATGCTAGTGCAGCTTTTTGGGTGAATAGCAGAGGTATCACTTAATAACATTAAAGTGAAATGTATGCAGTTAATTGAAAATTTTCTAGGGGGCTTATCATAGTATGTGTTAGATATGACCAGACAGGTGCTTCCTTCCAAATACCTTTTTCTATGGGTGAGTTACTAAGTAAGTAGAGAACTTAAAAATAATAGGATGACTGGCATGTTACAGCTGAGATGACTTGCTGGTAGATACTACATATCAGTGCATCTGTTGGCCAGATGCACGTGGTTCAACACTTCATTATGAATTCAGATGCTTTAGAACCATGTCTCCTCTCTCTGATACTGACAACTCCAGAGGCAATATGTAGCTGTAACTTCTGAATGCTGTGGTGGTGAGATGCTATTGAAAACCTTTTGGGAAGCCAGTGGGATGTGTGCCATTTATTTAACTGGCAGTTGAAGCTTCTGAAAGCAAAGAAAAAGAAAAAGTTTTAAGAGGAGCTCATTAATGTAAAATAATGCCCTTTGAAATGTGCTTAAAAGAGTTTTAGGTCCTCACCCCTTAAAGACACTGGACCTACCTTGAAGGGAAGTAAAACCCTAAGTGTTCCATGGACTGGGAAATCCACAGGAAACTTGTTTTGAATATAAAGGGAAATTTTAGAGATCAGCTTGCAAAATTAAACATTAGCAGAAAAACCCAACAAATCGAAACATGAAAAGATTGAAGATTTGACAATTATTAGAAAAGCAAAAACCATGGCAGCAACATGGGGATGCAGTTCTTGGCAGCTTCAGAGAAGGTGCTTCAGTATGGACATCTAACAAGTTCAGCTAGGCTGAGCATGGTGAATTTTAATTTAGTGGTTCAGAGTGGAGGGGCTTAAATGCAAGGGGAGTGAAAAAGTTGCTTGTGTCCTTTTGCTGTATGGGGGATATTAAATGTACTGTATTTTGAATCTAAATATAATACACAGCTAGTTCAGTCTTTGTGTTGCTTATTTCTCCCTTCCTCGTTCCTTAATGGACTGTCAGTAAGGTCTGTGAACTTCTAAAGCAGTGGTGGTTGATTGGCACTTGTACGTAAATTATACACATATCTCAGCTTGGGATATTTCTGAGTTTGGTAGCTTTCTATGCAGAGGTAAGAGTAGATTAAGTTGGATTTTAATTCAAAGTTGAAATATATAGCCAGAAATGGGAAACTTGATTTGGTTAATACTGCTTTATGTTATGTTCTCAAAATCCCTGTCTGTTACTTTGTAGAGGTTTACAGAGATGATAAAATGTGTTTCTAATGTGTGTCATATGAAGGTCTTGTGTATTCCTGTGATAATTTAGATAATACAGGAAAACAATTGGTAGCAGCTAAGGATCATTCTGAAAAATTAGTAGTAAAATATGCATTTAATTAGAAGTATATTTTTTTTACTATGTAAGAACTCACTTTAGAAATATTGTAGGTATTGTGCATGTCTAATGGTCCATTTGACAATGTGATAACACTGCAACTGTGGTGACAGAGAAGACAGTAAGGCAGGCTGAAAAACCCAAAATAAATCCCCGTGGTTAAATAAAACAAAACTGGTGTAACTGTGGTGAATACAAAGAAAATAAAAGGCTACTTGTTTGTGGATAAATGAAACTTTGAAATAAAATAAAATCAAATACATTTAGTGATGTGGAGAAAGTAACGTCAGTCAGCAGTAACTGACGGTTTTTCCTTGGGGGATTAGCAGCAGGACTGTCTGTGCAGTGCAGGGAAGACTACAACAAGTGCTGAGTGTCTGAATAGGGGCATCCCCACAGTTGACACAGCTGGAGACACCAAGCCTGGATTTCTCTTTCTCTTTGGGATTTTTACCTTGAAGTTTGCTATAGGCATTATTTGGTGAGTAGAGGATTTTTTTTCACCTCTCTGAGCTCTGTGAGAGCAGGAAAGTTACAAGAATTGCAGTCTGTAGCACAGAAGACAATTTTCTGGACCATAGTAATTCTGGTAAGTGCTGCTTCTGGATTTGCAACCTCATGTTTCTCTTTTTTTTTTTATGTAACTTGGGGTTTATATTGCTTTTTTCACATTTTTAATTTTTGACTACCAAGTGACAGAGGGTGAAGGTCAGTCCTGTCCAGGTGTCTCTAGATGAGGTCACATTTGATGAGGTAACATTCATATTAATCCCTCATGAACTAGATTAGGAAAATCATGGCTATTTCACGAATGTGTATTATACTGTTTTAAGGGATGAATAGCTTCTGTTGCAGTCATCATCCTCAGCAAGACTGTAGCAGATGTGAAGTTGTAGTATATTTTTACATTCACCACCATGTACTGCTGATGCACTTAGAAGAGCTAAGTCTGATAGTCCACTGCCTGAGCAAATAGAACACATTTGTGCTCCTGAAGATGTGGCAAGTACAGGATTTCCTTTACTGAAGTTTAGGTCTTTTAACGTGTCCATAATCTGGTTGTGCTAAAAATAGTTGCCTGGGTTTGAGCTAACTAGGCTTAAACAACCATATGATAGTTGTAATGTAATGCTGCTGGGTAGGATCCTGCTATTGGTTTTGGGGGTGGAATGAGACAGTCATAGTGGAAATTATGAACCTCTCTTCTCCATGGCCCAATCCAGAGTGTAAATTTTTAGTTATTACAACTCAACAGTATTTTTAAGACATCACAAAACTTTTGCATATAATGTGTGAGTACAGTGCCTTTTGGAGTGGGCAGACTTCAATTATGTGTAAGTGGTCCAGCTTTATTTCTTGAGTCACTTGGGAGACCAAAAAGGGGTTTAACTCACAAGTCAGCCAGTGCCTTAGCCCAGACTGTAATTTGGAAAACACCAATCCATATTTCAGACTGATAACTGAGAGGTAGTAGGAAGATGAAAAGGCTGTGGTTTTAGTATTGTCATTGATCACTGCCTTAGAATTTTGGTGGTTTGGAGAAGTTTTGCAGGCAGAAAATGTTCAGTTTGCTTAGAGGTGAGGATCTATCTACAGCTTGCTACTTGTGGTCAGTTGCACTACTACCTAGGTTGGGGGTTAGTTAAAATGTTTGATTTAGCCCTGGTAATTTGCTTTTGCTGCTCATCCTGAACATTTTTGTGCACTATTAGCTGCCCTAATAGCTCTTACAATAGTGGATATTTATCTGTGAGCAGGTCAGATCAGTATGCTTGTTACCTTCTGTTTGTCAAATAATCATCAGAATGACTAGGAAGAAAGGGGAGGTAGACTTATTTTTCACTTCTATTGATTTGAATGAGAATATTGTAATGTATGTGTATTTAAGGTAATTTTAAAGTGTTGGCTTCACACAGTTCTCTGTTGTATTGCTGTGTTGGCAGCAGTATTTTCTGCATGCTCTAGTCAGCAGGAGATAAGCCAGATGTCACATACTGTATGACAGAACATATTTACACAAATATTCTTTTTCAAATAACTTCTCCATTAGTTGTGAGCCCTATAGAATATGCTGAGTTGGAAGTGATCCATCAGGATCATCAAGTGCAACTCCCAACTCTGCACAGGACAGCGCAAGAATCACACCATGTGCCTGAAGGCATTGTCCAAATGCTTCTTGGACTCAGACAGGCTTAGTGCTGTGACCACTTCTCTGGGGAGTCCTGTAGCAATGGAAAAACTTCCCAGAAAAAAAGTTGCTTGTGATGTGAATTCTAATCATGTGAGGAGAGGCACTAGAATTAAGGGAATGCCGAGGGAATAGTTGTCTCAACTTTACTTTCTTCTTTTGTTTTTGAGGTGTGTGTGCAGATGAACATCCTTGAATCACATTTTTTCAGTTTGTTATGATACATGTTCATTTTTACGTGGGCATGTTTATATGTCATGTTTTGGTACCAGCTCTAGAAAGTGCACCAGAAATTAGGGACATTGCGTTGAACCCCTCTGTGCGGATTGGTTTGGCTGTCATGCTTTAACATTTGTAGCTTGGTCTTGCTTTATATGCTAGACGAGGTTTATGCCAGGCTAATTGGTTGCTGGCATTCTTGAATTTCCCAGCTGCTGTATTCAGCTGTTTACTAGAAAAATATAATGGAATACTGTTTACGCAGAGCAAGAGGCAATTGTAAAGATTCTGGCACATATAACATGTAAAATTTCAGTAACACAAAGAATTTTTAGGAACAAATTGTATGAGTACACTGCCAATTTAAACATTGTAATGAACATTTTCTGTTTTAAGCTGAGAATATTTGGAAGATGGACATAAATTTTTTTGTTAGTGTTGGGGTTTTTTGTGGTTTTTATTCAGTCCTGAATTTTTTGACCAGGCAACAGGTGAAATCTGGCACAGAGAAGATTTATTGGAAGATTTATTGTGACTTTTTTGTTATGACATGGTGGCTTACTGTGATTTTGAGAGAGGGGGGTGTTCATTCTTCAGTCTGCTTTGATCTCTTTTCACTTATTATGGCAAACATTATATCTTTTTTAGTTATTAATTGTTCTCTGTCAAAAGTAACTGCACAGAAGCAGGTGGTGGGACTTACATGATGGCTCTGTGACTAATACAGTGTCACAGGTTTCAGCTGTGACTAGTAATTTTCTTCAAAATTTATAAAATTTAGTAACAGTTAATATTATTGTAATATTGTGTAGAATATGATTTGGTAAACTTATTTTTTTCATATATTGTTTTTCTCTTGGTTCTGGATTGATAGCTGGACCAGACCTTAAAACAGCAGCAGGACGTTATTTCGATGTAAGCATGAGTTTCCAGTTTCCAGAGTTTGTGTGTCCTTGTGGTCAGGTCGCAGCACACTCTGCAGAAGAGGCAGGAGTGGCATTGCTACAGGAAGACAGCACCTTCTGTTGCTGCTTTACTGAAGGACCAAATAGCTCATTGAAACTGTTCTACAGCAGGGTGTTCTTGCACAAAATTAAGTCCCCAGGAGTTATTAAATGCTGAAATACTAAGGGAGAGGTATATTGAAGATGGTGAGAATGGTGCATAGGGAGCACAAATGGAGGGGTTTGTTTAAACAAAGCATGGCACAGGGAAATAAAAAGTGAAGGCCAGAGGACAGGAACCAAGTGAAGCAAAAGAGGAGGCTTATGTCTTTTAGTGTTAGAAACTACTTAACCATCTTCAGTAGTGGAGTGAATGTTCTGCTTTGGACAAGGAGAAGGAGGGAGGTTTTAAATGCATATATGATGTATGTTGCAGTTGAGGTGAATGCCACAGATGTGAAGGCAGTGGTGCCTAGGGCTGCCAGCTGTTCTCTGAGTTCCCTTAGTGCTGTCGGTCTCTAACTCCACACATTGCATTAGAGTCCAGAAAGTTGCTGTTACCTTCCATGATGCTTCCCTTTAGTCTCTCTTCTTCCTGAATCTTAACTAGATGTGAATGTTTAGGCAGCCTTTGTAATAAAAAAAAAAAATCAATGGAATGTATTTGTTACTTGCACTTTTAGATGAGATAATTTGGGATATCACTCAAGGTTTTTCTTTCTTTCTGTCCCTCAGTGGGCCCTAAAAGGCTTAGCCTGTATAAAAACATTAGTCTTTATGTTTTTGGAAAATTGTTAAATTGTGACTGAAGTGGCTAAAACAGAAGTTTGGAACAATCAACCGAGGAGAAAACTGTGAGCACACTGGAGCAGATGTGTGTGAACTGTGCCCCAAACAGGTGTTCAGCAGCGGCAGCAGCAACAGTATATGCACAACTGCTCTAGGACAGTCACTCATGCTTTGGAAGCTGCCCCTGGCCCTAGGGGGTGGAATGAGGAATTGCTTCGTTGTATTATACCTCATTAAAGGAGGGTCTGAGAGTAGCCATTGCATTGGACTTGTGTTCTTTGGAAACCTCAGTTCTTGGTACACTTAGGGCAAAGCATGGATGCAAAATCAGTGTGACACCTTGATCCTTTTGTGTCAATGCATGGCTATTCTGCTCTTCCAATTGCTCTTCTCTGCTGTGCATAGCAAATAGGACATAAAAAAAGTGCACTGCATATTTTAGAAGAAAAATCCTTTTTCCTACTGAAAATTTACTATGTTTATTGAACTTTATGGGGGCTTGCTACCTTTGTGTCTTTCCCTGGAGAAGTCAAAGCAAAAGCACCTTAACTCAAGCTCAGCAGCCTGTGCAAGTAGGTCTTTCTTAAATAATACTTTGCATTATTGTTCCCAGGCAGTTTAATTTTAGTTGGACTACCAACTGATTGGATGCCCATAAAAAAGGGACATCAGAATACAATTTCAAAGGGCTTCAGTTCTGTGTTGAGGTGTGTAATCTTGAAGCCTAGAAGGGGGACAAACAAGCCCTTGGGGAGTGCACCTCAGGGGACTTCAGTACCTGTGGGAGTCTTGTGGTATTTGACTTTTCTTTTCCAAGGAAAGAGAGTCTAAGTGGCATGGCTTTTGTGTGGTGTTGTGCTTATGTACCACTCAGTTTTCTGTTCATCGTCCTTTTCACTTGAATGCTGACTGTCCCATTAGAGCCTCCACTGGTGGATGAGGTCTGAGCCATTTCACAGTGTGTGGCCTGGAATCACCTAATTGATCACCTAACTTTTTTCAGCCCGCTTCTTCCTACATCCTTCTGAATGTCTCAGTGCAGAGATGAAAATAAGTTCTTGAAATTTTTTCCACTAGTCAATAAATGATAATCTGTGTTTGCCTTTTAGGCCGAATTCACCAAGCTATGGTAACATCCCTAAATGAAGATAATGAAAGTGTAACTGTAGAATGGATTGAAAATGGAGATACTAAAGGGAAAGAAGTAAGCTTAATTATTTAGAACTTTTTTCTTGTGTAATCTGCATGAATATTACTTTGAATTTGTGCTAGAAACAAAAATTATACATAAATCTGAATTTACTTGATGATTCTTTGGTTATAGTCTGTTTTGCATACGAAGTGCAGAGCAAATTCTGGTTTCTGTTGTAGTCAATTTGACTTCCTGAGCTCGGTGTCTTAGCTTTTAAGTAGTTCTTCTCATCTCTTGATTAAGAACCAGATTACAAAGGCTGACCTTGTTATCTTCTTTTTACAGATAGAAAAATCAAATTTTTGAGAGGGAGAATGAGACAGTAATTCTAGCTACTTCTGTTTTAGTATAATCACTTACAAAATTATTACTATATACTGGTCATTTTTAATTTATCCCTTTTCTGACTGATGTGTTTTCAAATAATACAAAGACCAAAACTTAGTCTGTTTTTAGCAAACATAGAACAAAATAATTCAGATCTTAGAATTAACAAATTGTGGGGTAAAAACACTAAATATATTTACTGTTTATTGTCAAATATAACAGGAGAAATAGAGAGGGTTTATTATGTTATAAGTCTCATAAACATGTTTTATGTTCTTTACACAGATTGATTTAGAGAGCATATTTTCACTTAACCCAGATCTTGCACCTGATGAAGATATTGAACCTGGTCCAGAGACACTACCACCACCTGCTTCATCATCCAAAGTAAACAAAATCGTGAAGGTTTGTAATATCTATGCAGCATGTTCATGATAGCCTTACAGTAATTCTGTATATGATGTCGTGGTGAAATTTTTAACTCCTGTTTCTGTTGTGCTATTTGATAATGATGTTCCTTTCTGTTCCTTATGGTGAATAGGGATTTCTAAATTTTTTTAAGAACAGGTTTGGCAAAGGGGCAGTTGGAAACTAAATTTACATAACTAAATATATCCCATTGAAAAATACAGAAAAAGTTTTGGAAGTTGTTTTGAAACCATACATATAGTTCAATCAGTCTTCACACCTTCACTTTTCAGGGAGGGATTTGGCAGCCATCACATCTGTATTGCTCATGTCATATGAGGCAGAGTGGATCTGCAGCTTGTTTTCAATAATACGCTGATCAAATAAGAGAGATTTCTTTCTTTACAGACTCGACGAACTGTGTTCCCTTCTAAGAATGACCCTCCTACCAGAGATAATAGAGGTAAATGTTATATCTTTTCATTTCAAGGAAGTAAAAAATATGGGAACATTTTAACCTCCTGTTCATCTAGTATTCTGTAATAGTCTTATATTTCTCATTTGGTATGTGTGCTTGTGACATGTAAAAGACATGGTATGTAATTCCTAGAATTATTCCTCTGTATGTCTAGGGGTTCATACTATACAGATAACATTTATATGCAAGTTTAAGCAATACAGCATTAGGAAAGTTAAGCTGAATAGACTGAAGGTGCAAAAATTTGAAGATAATAATTATGCAACATTAAATGAGGTGTGGACTTTTCATGTGAGGACTAAGCATCCTCAGCTTATTTCAGTGATTCAATATACACTAAGTAGTGCCCTTAAAATTCTTATACTTTCAATTTTTTAACTTAGTTTTGTAGCAGCCTTTGTGTGAACAGTCATTCAAAGCCCTACAGTTTTTTTCTCTCACTCTACAATTAATAGCAAAAAATCTGGAAAAAAGTGCTGAAATACCACAGGAGGATAGGTGAAATGTATGTATTGGATGAATACAGATGTAATGCATTTATTAACGTGAAAGAATGCTTATTGTTTTCATTTTCTCTCCTGTGTGCAACGTAACTAACTGGTACTGATGATGGTAATGATTCTTCTTCCAAACATTAATCTACTGTCATTAATTGAGACTAGATTCCAGTCCATCTGTTTAAACTTGGAAAACAAGTGGGCTTGCATATCCTTGCAAGTGATCAGACTCTTCTGGTGGAGGGTTGGGACCACTTTTACATTTCTGTCATTTGCCTCTGGGGGTATTAAACAAATGGAAAATCTCATGAAGAGTGTGTATTTTTTTTTTTTTCAAACTAATATGTTTTAAATATGAGACATGTTACAAATGGACTGTCCTCACATCCATACATATTGTTATTTGTAATAAATGACCTGTTTGGTATGGAATTACCCTGTTACTTGTATTTTAATAGGTACCATGTCTCTTATTTTTCACTTATTATGCCTCTTATTATTCACTGTTGGACTAAATATTTTTCTATTTTGGCCTTGTAAGTTAGCTTTTCTGAGCACACTGAAAATTTGTGCTATAAGCTAGATCTCCTATGACACCTGGAATGATCTGGGCATTTGTCTTGTCTGTTCTGTTCAAAACCTGTTTCCATATTTGTCTCCCTGTTACACAGTGAGATGGTCTTTGCTTGGAGAGTCATCTCTGGCTGCTAATCAAAGCTGATACCTCCACTATTGTACTGTTATGGCAGACTCTGTTAGAAGTGTATACAGGAAGTGGGCCAGCTGAAGCAGACCTGCTTGAAGCAACTATTTGAAAAACAATTTAAAGCATTCAGCTCTATCAAAGAGGCTTGCATGCTCGCCACTCCCACTGCATTCACTTGGAACAGACATCACAACTTCTTCAGAAATTGTCATCTTTAGCATGTATAGAATCAAGTTTACACATATTGAATATATTTGTATCCCTTCTGGTATAGAGTCAGAAAGGTTTGTGTCTTCCACTCGCAGGTTGTGGACACATTTCTATTGCTTTGCTCCTCCAGAGATCAGTGCATTTTGTAACATCTGGAGAATGTGAAGCAGTGGGGCTTTTTTTCTTACTAGTTTTTTGGGTATAATCACAATATAAATGAAATTGCAGCATTTTAAGCTTCAGGACTGCATATCCCCAAGTACTCTCTTCATTGGGTGCACACAGTAAGTTGTACTAATTCTGCAGTATTAAAAAAAGTGTATGTGCAGCATTGGTACTTAATAATTGTGTTGGTGTATAGTGCTAGGATAAAAACGTCTGCATACCAGATTGTCTTTATTAATAGACTTTTTTGAGTATGGCTCCTCCTAACCCCCAGTAAATTATTGTGTCTGGAAAGGGGCCTCATTTTATTTCATCATAACAAAGCATTTCAGAGGTGGGTGAAACTGTTACTGTTACTTTTCCATGTCCAGATGAGCTTTGTGCGTTTCCTTTGCAGTGGTTGGTTCTGCACGTGCGCGACCTACTCAACTTCCCGAGCAGTCTTCCTCCTCTCAACAGAATGGTACTGTTTCAGATATATCTCCAGTTCAAGCTGCAAAAAAGGAATTTGGACCCCCTTGTATGTAAACCGTGTATCAAGGACTCATTCATTCTGGGCATTAAATATACATTTTCTTGGATTATGTTGTTGTCCATAAATGATAAATAGTCTATATGCTCAGTTGTCAGTGAGCTTCCTTGAGAAGCTCTTTCAGAGAGCTGTGGCTAAACATATGTTCATTTTTGTCATAATTGCACTAGTATTTGGAATTTGTTTTTTCTTTACCTTCTTTTGACCATAGTGGTGTTGTTTTGCCTTTTTTTTTGTTTGATTTGTCTGGGCTTTCTTTTGATTCAAACCAAAAGATCACATGTATCTGTCCAAATATTTTTTGTGGGTCATTGTCCATGTATTTTTGATTGTGTAATTATTTTCCATTCCCATGACTTTTTTCTAACAAATTTTATGAATTTTAGAAATTAAAATGACATAATTATTCTTTGTTAATAGTGATTTACTTGAAAATATAATTCTAATTATTGATAAATTAACATAATTTAAGTGTACACTGTAAATACTGAATTCATACTTAAAATGAAATATTTTTCTTTAAGCACGTAGAAAATCTAACTGTGTAAAAGAAGTTGAAAAATTGCAAGAGAAGCGTGAAAAAAGAAGGTTGCAGCAGCAGGAACTTAGAGAAAAAAGAGCTCAGGTTAGTACTTTTAGCTCAAATAGGAAACATATGTCAGCAAGAGAAGTTTACAAAATTGTTATGCTTTTTTCAGTCTTTAGTAATTTTTATGAACTGTGATAATCTTGAAATATAATGCTGTCATCCTGTATGCAAGTTTTATAAATATTTTAGTGTTTGATAGAATTTCCCCCTCTTTTTCTTCCTACAGGAATAATTAGTTTCAATTGCTGTCTTGCTGCATGTTCTTCAAAGGAAAACTACTGATGATAGCTATTTTTTAGGGAAAATGTATTATTGAAAATAACCTTTTGACTTTTAGAAAGGTCTGTTATTCTACAGGAGGTTATACAAAATTGTGATAAATTGTTCTTTATGATCTTTGATGCTTTATAGATCTATTTCAGGTGTGAACAGTGACTTTTTATTTTTCTTTCTTTAAACTAATCTATGCTTTTACAATTTCATCATGCAAGCAGCTTGGCAGCAAGTTAAAAACTTGTGTGAAAGAAATGAAGTTGCTGATCCTTTGACAAAAATCTCTTAATATTAATGACTTTCTGTCACACTGCTGTAAAAGCTTTAGCAAAACTAGAAGTGTAATCTTGTTGGCAGCCCTGTGCATATGTGTTAGTCTCTAAAGAGATACCATCAATCCACTGCTGACATGAGAGTTACTACCGCCAGGTAAATAATTCAGACAATTTACTTTTTGTGGTTTAATAATGTTTCCAAGTTGACCTAAAATCACCTATGTTAAATTTGTCCTCTCTATTTTATGTCCATTTACGCGAATACAAAACATTACTATGTCTTTATGTGTGAGGAACAACCATTTATATATTAAAATACTTTGAAGTGGTGTTACTTCTGAAATTTTCTTTTTATTGCTTCTGTGAAGACTCCCTTTGCATCTGAGTCTTAAATTTCTGTATGAGGAAGTTGTTGTGAAATGCAGCAGTAATTGACCAAGCACTGACTTCTAGTGTGCAAGACTGTTAAACAGGGCTTGAAGAATATTAGCCAAATGCTTTTTCCAGAGTAAGTCATACTTCTTTCTGATTGTTATAAGGAAACATTTCATCAGGAATACATTTGATGAGGATTTATTGTCAGCAGTTTTTAGTTCACTGTAATCAGAGTGAATGACATCAAGGTACATTCAGCTTCTGTTTACCAGGATACAGTTTTGTCTTAGGTATGGGTTGGCTGTGTCACAGGTGCAAAGAATGAGTTGGCTCCCTTTCAGGTTAGTAACTCCTATGTAGTGCTTTCTGAGAATGCCTACACTGTATCCACAAAGAGCTGATCCAGAAGGAGTTTTATATCTGGGGGGGTAGCCATGAAAAACTTAGTAAGGTCTGAGCGCAGATCTGGCTATGTATGGCATGAGCAGCGTGTCTCAAAGTACTGTAAAACAGGTAGTTGCAGGAAGAAGTGACAGGAAGGTTGTTTAATCAGTTCTGCAGAGAACCAACTCATCTCACAGTAGGCTGAGACTTAGCAAGGCTTGGTGGTGCTCCTTGCATGGCCTCTTAATGTCTCCATTCATTCTTGTACTAATGGTTCTAGGTTTAAGAAAGGGAGGTCTGAGTCTGTGTCATGGGGTCAGCTGTCTTGGCTGTGTTGGCCTCCTTGCTGGTGGGGTGGGATGAGGGACAGAAAAGGCCTTTGCTGAGTAAGCACTGCTCAGCCATAGCTAAAACATCAGAGTATTATCAACCCTGTTTCCAGCACAAATCCAAAACAGAGCTGCATACCACATTCTTCTGTGGAGAAAATGAAATCTATCCTGGCCAGAATCAGCACAGCCTGGATGTAGCCTACTGTGTATTCTTGGGATTGCATCTGTTTTTGGTGGTTTGGAACCATTAGAAGAGTTTTTAATGCATCCAAGTAGGAATTAACACAGGACCGGTACCAGGACCAAGCTCCTTTAACTGACTTGGATCCAGCAGGGTTGTGTTTAGAGCAGCTGGGGTGTCTGCACTGCCTTCTGTGATGTGTGTTCTGCCTGTGTAATGGAGTGTATCTGTCAGAGTGCCATATCTTAGATTAAGAAGAGCTGACTGTATGTTTGTTTAGTGTGAAGGTTCTGACATAGGCGGGAATAATTCTCTTGAGAAATGAGTCTTCAATTAAAACGTATTTTCTGTTGCATACCAACTAAAAACATGAAATAGGAAGCATGTAATTCCTTTTCTTTATGGTCAGTAAATTAGCGACACCAGAATGGAAAAAGGCATTAAACGTACATTAAACTTGCAGGAGACATTTCTTGTGTTTTGGAGAAAAAAATATTGTTTCAGGTAATGTGTATTTTTCTTATAGGTGAATATAGAAGATACTGAACTTAGTCCATTTTAGAAAACAAAGAGTATAGTAGAAATTTTGTTGCTTACTTTTCCCTAGGATGTTGATGCTACAAACCCAAATTATGAAATTATGTGTATGATAAGAGATTTCAGGGGAAGCTTGGATTACAGACCGCTGACAACTGCAGATCCTGTAAGTACACCAGCAACATGGAAATGAACATGGAAATGTTGCTGTGGGTTTTTTTTTTGTGTGTGTGTGTGGTTTTTTTTGTTGTTTTTGTTTTTTGGTTTTTTTTTTATACTTCTGTCTGTAAATTTGAAAAATAGGTATTTTTAGTATATAATAGTATTCAATATAACAATATTTTTTCAATAATTTGATGATATTGCAAATAGTAGGCTGAGAGTTCTAGGTTACTAAATTATTATTAATTATGTTTGTTAAGTATCTTTTTGCTATTAAATAATGCCAATATGTACTAAGTAGTCAGTCAGCCTTTGTATCATAAATTTTCCTGGGATGCTAGAGAATGTGCACACAAAACCGTTCAACTTCTCTGAAAAACCCTGTTTAGCAGAAAGATAAATATTTGATATTTGAAGGTGATGTAGGCCTTTGGTTTGCATAGAAATCAGAGGAGCAGAATCCTTCAATGATGAAGATTGTCAAATCTCTGTGGAAATCAGAGATTGTTACAATTTCTGTCAAGAACATATATACCATGCTAAAGTTAGATTTGCTTGGAAATAGTCCAAGATGTACCTGGTACTCTATAGCGTTAGATCACTGTTGGCAGGGAGTTTTGTTAATGGATAGTTCTCGTTTTTGGGTTCTTGGCTATTGTGCAGACACAAAGGGGCTTTTACATGTTCAGATGACATTGTCTTGGAAATTTCTCTTTTTTTAAATGATTGGTTAATTAATTCAAGAATAGAAGTAAAATGAAATAAAATATCTTAAAAATGGAATGGTAAACTGAAAAACTTTCCTTTGCAGATCGATGAGCACAGGATTTGTGTTTGTGTACGAAAACGACCTCTCAATAAGAAAGGTATGATTTCTGAAGATTCTGCTGACTTATTTACCTGAAAAGCTGCTTCTGATAATGATATTATTTGTGCTAAAGAGCTGTAGAAATACTGATCAAAGGTGAAACTGTTATACTAGACAATATGTTTGATGGACCTAGGAAATTCATGGAGGTGTCATAACCTGGATAGAGATTGGAAGAAAAGTAGTTTGACTGTCACAATTTTATGGATTGGGAGCCGAGGCAGAGAGAGACTGCCATTTTCTTCCAAGGACATATAGAATGTATTTAGTTGATCTGGAAATTAATTCTACTGTAATTTTTTCTGTATTCTTACATCTTGTTAGGATCATTGTTATTTTAAAGTATCCTTCAAGTGATCTGACTAGAGAGTTACACAGTGAAAACTTTCATACACATTTTTGTACATGTGTTTTTATACTTTCAAGTGGTCTTGAGTCAAAAATCAAGACAGCTATTCAGATGCTGGTGTCTTATGAATGGTAGATGCCCAAACATAGCCAATGTATCCTTGCAGGGCTAGTGGATTACAGACAAACAGGAGACTTGTATACCCTGTAGCTGCTGCTCAGGGCTGGGCAAACATACCTTAGAGCATATCAAATACCACTAAAGAAAAGCTATTAGGTACTAAAATAACTCCTTAGTGTTTTTTTTTTTTGGTGTGTGTAATGAGTAGTACAACTATTTTTCTTAGTGCCTGCTTATCATACTGGAGTCTGTATTCCAAAAAAACCCCCAAAAACTGTTCAGGTTTCAACTCCAGTTAAATCACAATCTTCCTAGGAAGTTCTGTACTTTCAGTGGGAATTAAAGAACTCAAATGCTTCTACATTGCAGCCTGTCAGAATGCAGTATTGAAAGATATTTCTTCCCTTCTCTGTCTCTTATAGTCTGTTTAGCTGAAGAACTCAAAAGAGCATCGCTCTGATGCTGAAACAACATTACTATTTTTGTACTGTAAGAACTACGAAGAAAATGGGAGAATTGTTTTCCCTTTCTCATACATAAGTTGATACCTGTATATAGTTAGTTTTTTTTTTACTTTTCCCCTTCACATTGCTGCTTCTATTTTTTTTTTCCATTTTTATTTTTGCCTATTTCTTGTACATTTGGGACAAGTGTCACTTTCTACCTGTGCTACAGTTATAAAGGGGCATTACAGTAAATGAGAACAAGTTATCTTTAGACATGAATTTGGATTCAGAAGTAGGATTTGATTTTGTGAAAGTTGCATTTCTTAGGTATTAGTGATTTGGAGCTATTAAAAAAGTAGATCAGAAGTGTTTGTAGAAAGATGAATGTCTAAGTGAAAATAAGGTTGGCACTTTTGCATTTCTAAGAATAAACTGTAGTAAAAAGTGTGATAATTAAATAAGCAATATTCAGAGAATGATAATCTAGTACTCACAGTATACAATCTTCTGGAAACACTTCATAAGAAACAGTGTTTCTCATAGAATCTTAGAAAAGTATAAAATAAGATACTAGACTGTAACCTTATGAATAGAAAAAATAAAATTAATTTGTTTTATGAACTCACAAACACACAAACACAATTTGTTTTATGAACTCACCAAAAACTTCAGGAGTTCTCAGCACTGATTGTTCTGTGGATCGACTTTTCAGGAAGTAGGTGTTCAGAGTGACATTTCAAGATTTTATATCAGTGACGTATATTTATAATTGTGAAATGTATGGTGGGTTTCAGAGACACTATTTCTAATTTTAATCAACAAGGAATGCAGGTTTTTATATCAAATAGCTGGAAGCAGGTAACTGTCTTATTCCAAACAATTGTTTAAGAAAATCATCTTTTGACTGGTTAAACTATGAAGTTTTTGCTGCAAAGAATTGTCCATCATACATTTTTTTCATCACTTTTCCTTAATTTTCACTGTGATTGTTACAAAATAATTGCATTTTTCTTTGTTGCAATGCAGTTGAAAAATTGTTTGTACAGTGACTAGAATGGATGTTTCTGTTGGTGTGTAATGTAATGCAATGGTAACCATTGTATTGTTTGATCAGGATGTTAAACTATGAAAAGGTTGCTATCTGATTGTATAAAATCACATCAAATTCTTGAACTGCATGCCTTAAGAAATTTTACATAGAAATGCAAATAGGACACATTATTGGTTCCTGATGGTACACACAAAGGTTCTTTATTTTTGTGCATATTATGGATCACTGGGTTCTCTGTTTTGCTGACTCATATATCATACAACAATTACCAGTAAATTGTAGTGCTGAATAGTAATTATAACCTGGGATGTCACTGTTGAAATCACAGTGGTAGGATCATTAGCATTTTCAGTTTTTTCTGCTTACAAAGTAATTTTTAGAAAGGATTTTAATTTTAGAGAAATTCTGTATTGAAGGTGTGTAGTGTAGGTTCCAGAAGGCACAAATTCTTTGTGCGTTCTGGATGCAAACTGTCTGTGAGGAATGAAAGCAAAATTTTTGTTTTAGAAAGCTATAAACTTATGACTGTAACTTTCAGGATTTAGAGAAATTATGAAGATAGTATTTTAAAGTAAAACAGATCATAAAGGTATTAATTACTTTTGTGTTTCCAAGTTTGACTGTCTGAGCAGTATAGGACTTTTGGCATCTAGTTTCTCCACTGGGAATGTAATTTTAAGAAGTCAAAGAGTGTGGCAGTAAAGTGTAAAAGAGTATAACCTCTGAGGAAAAATATCTCAAATCCATTAAGAGTGTTATAGAATACATAACAAGCTACAATGATAATGCTGTAATTAATGGTATAGTTTTTCTAATCAGTGTTGTATAACATCTCTTTCATTTCTAGCAACTGGTAGATTAGATGATGACTAGACTTCCAGAATGAAATCTCATACTTAGCAGATAACTATCAGGGCATCAGAAGCCCAAATCCATTGCAGTGTTGCTACTTGGAGGAGCTGTGTTATCTGAGATAAGAGTGTAAACAATGAAAAATGTAAAAAATAGTTATGTGTTGTTAGTTAAATAATATTTCACTTATTTTATAGAAACTTTAATGAAAGACCTTGATGTAATAACAATTCCTAGTAAAGATGTTGTGATGGTACATGAACCAAAACAAAAGGTGGATTTAACAAGGTACCTAGAAAACCAAACTTTTCGTTTTGATTATGCCTTTGATGACACGGCTCCTAATGAAATGGTTTACAGGTATGTGTATATGCTTTTTTTTTGTGTGAATCTTTTTTCTCATGTTTTTTCCATGTTAATAATTGTTGCACTTATCTTGGTCATAGACTTTATTCCTATTCTCTGTGTTACCAGAGTGTTATATTGCTACTTCGATTCTTTTGGTTGTTTACTTTTCTTTTAACTCTTTATCCCTAATTCTTCACCTGCAATGTCATCTCCACCTCTGTTGACTTCATTCCTGCTGGTTTCCATACTGTGGGAAGTATTACCTTCCTCCTCAGCTACTGATTACTTGAGCCTGAAACGAGCTCTCCATTTGCCTCAGGGTTGCTATCTTTTGAAGAGTGTGTATGCAGCACCTGAGGAACCTGAGTCACAGCTTTTGGTGTTCAGGAAACCTAGAAGAAAAGGACAGCCCTAGCACCAAAGAGTTTGCAGTTTGAATATAGACTAATTAAGATATGTAAACAAAATCAGTAGAGGGTGGGGAAAGAGTACAAAGAAAGTGAGAGAGTTTGTATTGCCAAGATACCTGAGCTAACTTGTCTGCTAGAAGCGATCTGGCTGATATAACATGGAAGTGTGTAAGTTACCTTGCTCAAAATGCCAAATATTTCTGATTTAAGCAACAATGGCAACAAAGATACACATCCTCTTTCATTCCCATGGAAGTTGGATCTCCTTTTTTTTTTTCCTTTACTCAACTGCTTCACTTCCACTGCTGATACAGACTAATTTGCCTTGTCCAGGTCTCTAAATGGAGTAGATACAATCGCAGGCAAGGTTATAATATAACCTTGTTATAATATATGGTTATAATATATACCAAGTAGTCATAATCTTGGTACAAAATCTAAATACTGTGAAGCATTTTGCAGGGAATATTGATATTAGAAAGAACTTGGTGAATATATTTTTCCTTGTCCTTAGGAAGTGCTTCCCATAGCTTTAAAGACTATGGTCTTAATTATTGTTTTTTTTCCACAACTAGGAAGTGAAAGTTAGGACTCTGACCTGATTGATTGTGGGTGTTAGCATCCTGTCAGTGGATAACAGAAAATTCACAATAAAAGAATTCTTAAAAGGCTGTGAAAATAAAAACTTTTATCTTATGCTTGATGTAATTAGAGAAGGGTGGTGAAAGGAAAATCTCATAGTCTGTTAGTTTACACTAACAAAAGACTTCTAAACAGCAAAGCTGTGTCCTTGGAGATTTCTGTCTTTGCTGGTTTAGTGCTAGTAGCATCTTTCCTTTCCTTGGTACTGAAGAGCTGTGGGAGAGCCAGCTGGCTTGTGATGTTTGAAATAACTCTCCTCCTTCTTGACAATCCATTCTTATAATTTCCCTCCTTGCTGTTCTTTATCTGTGGGAACATAGTGTTTACATGTGAGGGGTGGTTTCGGTATACAATGTTGTTTTATTCTTGTACTGAATTTTCTCCAGACAGTTTTTATTAGTTATGTAATACATTAATGGCAATAGAGGAAAATATTTTAAGATTGTTGTATTCATACTGAGACAGTAATCAGTAGTCTTTCTTGTCCCTCGTATGGAACAGTAATGATCATTACTTGAAGGGCAGTCTGCTCCAAGGTCTCCTCTAATAACAAAAGTAAGAGCAAGACAGGTATCATCATCTGCTCTCACCAGAATTTCAGGGTCACCATGAAGAAAACAATATTGTGTCAAGTTGTGCAAGTTCTCTTCAATATGCTAAAATTACTGTATGCCTATACTGAAAAAATGTTCTCCAGTTTGAGACAGAGAGGTGCTACTATATTATTATTACCACCATTATTATATTTTTTACCATTATTACTATTATTACTTTACTTAACTTGTATATTAAGTATTTTTAAATTCACAAACTGCAACACTGAGGTGCAAGTTTTTGTTAATATTGGAAAATATTCAGTAGTTTGAATGTTTTAAAGGAGAAAAACTTCAGCCCCAGGGCAGGGAATGCTGGTGGGCAAACCCATGACAGCATTTTTGAAAGAACAAGACTGCAAGTAAAAGTTCTAGTAAAAGTAAAGTTGGACTGTTTTGACATAGTCGACTTTGGAGTTGTGTGATGCTTTGTGAAAACTTTTCTAAATATGTTTGTATTTTTCCTTACTTTAAAACAGATATAATTAAGTCCCTTTTTTTATCATTAAGGAAGATAAATAATTTCGAACTCAATCAAACAGAAGTAATGGAGTATGCATCTAAGGTGGATAGGCTTTGTGAAATTTTTAATTTTACATACAGAGAGAACAAATGTCAAAATATGTGCATATCCTCTTGAAACACAGAAAGTGTAAATTTAGAAAAAGCAAAACCAAAAGTCTAAGGCTGATCAGGAATCATCTGGTATATTCGTGCTGAAAACTCATGGCTCTTTTGGACGTAGATTTTTGGCATAACCCTTGATTGCTGAATGGCTCAGTCTTGTACATATTACTTTTGTAAGTGATCTTATGTTTGAAAGCAGAATGAAAAAAGGATGTAACACCTCCTTGTTTCTGTAATCAAATTTTCCTTTTTCAGTCACTTACAGGTAATTTATGTGTAAACAACTGGAGAGACACCTCCATTTGTAACCCTCTGTTAGTTTACTCTTTGCTTTTGAAGTTTTTAATGCAATAACGGTGATAAGCAGCTGAAGTAGGAACAATAACTCCATTTTTCTTAAAGTAAAACTTAATTCTCTAAAATAAGAAATGATAATTCAGATAATATTTTTGACACAGCAAGAAGTACCTCAGGAATTACTAGATTTTTTTCATTCAACTTGGGTATCCATTTTCATGACCCTTTTCTCAATGTATGCGTGTTCTCAAAATACTAAGATGTGCAGTGTTGTGGCCACTTGTCTTTCAAATTTGATCTTGGAAGTTGATTTGGGGAGCAAAAAAACCCTACAGCTGAATTTTAGTATTGGCAAAATTTATATCTGCTACACTGTCCTATTTCAATGTCTTCTTATTCTGTCACCTTTAGTGCAAGTCTCCATGATGTAAATTGTGATGTGTTGGATCATTAACAGGGAGCTCTTTTTCCTTGGGGTTTAAAAGATGATGATATTGTTGTGATATAAATGAGAGAGACCTTGTAGCTTTTAATTGTTGGGAAATTTTAATGCCTTAGAGCTAGTAGTCTTTTAGTTCATAAAGTATAAATGTCCTTTGACTTCTCAAAGTACAGGACCAATTTTGTCACTTCTGGTCTTAATGTTTTTGTTATCCTTTTGGCAGTGGCATCTTAGAGTACTCCAATTTGTTAAGTACTGTTGTGTTTTGCATTTAAGGTTTACTGCTCGACCTTTAGTGGAGACCATATTTGAAAGGGGGATGGCCACTTGTTTTGCATATGGACAAACGGGCAGTGGAAAAACCCATGTAAGTATTTCTTCTCCATGTCAGCAATACAGTTCTTTTTACATATGACAGATTAGTTCTAATAAGTAAGAAATATATAAGCTACAGTTCTGTGATTTTTATGTACTTTTTATGTACTTTTTAATGTATTTTTAATTTAGACTATGGGCGGTGACTTTGCAGGAAAGAACCAAGATTGTTCTAAAGGCATATATGCGCTTGCAGGTAAGACTTTATTGATGAGTTGGCTTTTGGCAGATTAGTTGGGATCAATAAATTTTCTACTCCCTGTCATACAAACATAAGTCTACCTATTTTGCTACAGTGGAGCTTTGGTAACATCAAAGGTATTTCTTAGATGTGTAGCCTTTACTTAGTAGTGTAAATACAGACTGCTTCAAAAAATGCAGTAACGGAGGATTTAAGTTTATGATTTTGGGGTCTTCTGCATCTTCCAGTGTAATGTGGCCGTTTAAACTGCATTGTTTTAGACCTAGTTACTGATCCTTTCTGTTTTTCTTGCAAAATATGAGAGATGCTGTAAAATAGACTGTTACGCATGAATGAGTGTTCATTAAATAAAATAGATGACGAGATTTCTTTTTATTCTGAAAATGTATTCGCAGCTCGTGATGTCTTTTTAATGCTAAAGAAGCCAAACTATAAAAAGTTAGAACTTCAAGTATATGCAACATTTTTTGAGATCTACAGTGGTAAGGTAAGTACCTGGTCTTTCTCTGAGAAAGGAAGAATTTCTTATTCACAGACTAGATGTTGAGCTTGTCACATAAACTTTTTTTTCCTCTTTGTACTAACAGCTGTATTTAAAATAATTCTTTACACTTCTCTTGCAATTATGTTTTTCCATGGAATAGTTTACATATCTTTATAAAGAATTTGAAACAGGAATGTCTTTTAAAACTCCTCTTTAACTGTTCTGTTTTCCCCCTTCTGTAAGGTTTTTGACTTATTGAACAGGAAGACAAAATTAAGAGTGTTAGAAGATGGTAAACAGCAAGTCCAGGTGGTGGGATTGCAGGAGCGGGAAGTCAAATGTGTTGAAGATGTTCTTAAGCTTATTGAAGTAGGCAACAGCTGCAGGTATCTTCATGGCTTACACCAGTTTTTCACTGTACAATAAACAATCAAAACAAGATTTTTTAGGGGTCTCTTAATAGTGATGCCTTTTTAATATGCAGTGGATTTTTTGATGATGATGTCTGCAAGTAAGGAATCTATCTACCTTTTAAATAAAGATATTTAGAATTTCTCTGTCTCCTAGAAAGGAAAACTGCTTTTTCAGTGGGTTGTGAATTGCATGCATTATGTAAGCAGCTTACTAACTTAAATTCACATGATTTAAAATCTGGAATGCTGCCAAATTCTTCATCTCTAAAAGGCCTTGATGCATTCTGATGTTAAGCGCAATATTTTTTCTTTTTTTTTTTTTAAGATTTGAGCTTCATTGTTTTCAAAAATAACCTTGTGCATGGACTACTGCATGATCAGATAGAAGTGCTGTCAGCATTTTATGTCTAAGTTCTCCGATAATCTGAAATATTTGAAGATCTGATTATATGTACTTTTAAAAGGGAGGTAAAATGTTACTAATCTTCCATTTCTGATTGAAGAGATGGAAAAAGAAGTATAATTGTACTATGTACATTAAATTGTTAGGGTTCTATCTCTAGCGTTCACAAGAGTGTTAAACATGCTGTCAACGTGTACGAAAACATAGGAATCTACCTTGAAAAAACTAGCATTGTGAGATTAGCATTTAACCTGTGTGGTCCTTTGCTTATTCATATGTCCTTCTCTTTTATTCCCTCACTTAAAGGACATCTGGCCAGACATCTGCAAATGCACACTCATCTCGAAGCCATGCAGTATTTCAGATTATTCTCCGAAGGAAAGGAAAATTGCATGGTAAATTTTCTCTGATTGATTTGGCTGGCAATGAAAGAGGAGCAGATACTTCCAGTGCAGACAGGCAGACGCGACTGGAAGGTGCAGAAATTAACAAGAGCCTTTTAGCACTCAAGGTAACTTAAATGTTTCCATTGCCTTTGAGTAGGTGGAAACCTACGTATAATAGCAATAACTATTAAAATTAATGGTTTTGCAGTCTTTGCTTGTCTACATTGTCTTCTGATTTGTCTGGTAAAATAATGTATTGGGTTTACCCCTAAATGCCTGAAGGAACACTTCATAATTCCCAAGTAGAAACAGTACAGAAATATGGGCCTACCCAATTGCATTTAGTTTTTGTAAAAGAAAAAAACCAACAAAAACCCAACCAAAAAAAAACCCCATCTTGAACAGAAAGTCCCCTAGTAGTTGAATTTGCAGACATGTCTGATATATATTTAAAATGGAAAAGCAAGTGACTTTGGTACTCAGGGTATGAAATACTAATTGGAAATATGCTTACTGATCTCAGTATTTATTTCCTTTTTTTTAAATAAAAAATAAAATTACATTGACAGTATACTATTTATTTACTGCTGTTAATATATTCACTAGAGCAAAACAACAGCAACATGTCCAGAAAGAGCTAACAACGGCATAAAAATAAACCTTGAAAGTTGAAATCCACAGCAAATTGTGTGATACTGTCACTTTACAGAATTTCATACATCAATCCAGGATGCATCAACAGAGCTATGAAATACTACGTACCAGCACTGTGGTTTTATGTAAAAAATCGGAACCCCTAAATCACTGTGCTTACTTTTTTATTCCCAGTATAAATTTGGGAGAACTCTGGTATCTGACTAAAGAGATCTCACAAAACACCACAAAATTGTGATCTGTAGTATGTCATTACGAAATTGTGTGGCATGTTGAAATATTGGAAGCAGCAGTTCCAAAACTGTCGCCTGTTCTGATTTAACATCAAATGAAACAATGCAGGGAACATGTTGGTGTTACTGTTCTTTCAAATGTAATTGAATAAAGCTGTTTTGTTTTGTTGTGTTTTGGTTTTTGTTGTTATTTTGTTGGTTTTGGCAGTGTGTGTGGGTGTGGGGGTGTGTATGTGTGTTTTCAGTTGTTGATTTTGTGCTGGCTAGTGCTTAAACAACATATTTTGTTAATTTTCCTAAAAGTTGTCTTTTTAATTATGGCAAAATGTTCTGCTGGTGCTGTACTAGTGATTTTGATCTAAATTATATGGGGAAGGGGAAATAAAAATAAATTGAGGTTTTGCAGAGATCTAAAAGGTGGTAAGACAATAGAAGTTTCTCAATTATAAGTTAGTTTTCCATTTTTCATCTGCCCAAAAACATTGCTCAGCTTTTTCTATTTGTATTCAGGACCCATGAAGTTATTGTCAAGTTTAAATTAAACTAGTATGTTCTGAGAAGTGGTCTTTGATGCTAATCCAGTGATGTTTGTATCTGGTTATCAGTCCTGTCTTAACCTGTTCAGATTTTTAGTATGGGAAGTGTTTGTGTTATATCTCTACATGGAAGTAGTGTTGTAATTTTGTTACCTGATTTTCTGAGCTGTGATGAAAAGCAAAAAGGAGTTAAAAGCTCTGTTAATTTAGAAGCTGGAGGTGTCCTTCTGTAATCTTTTACTAATAAAGAAATAGCCCAATTCTAACCTTTCAGGAGTAAGCAAACTAAAAATCATTATAGTAAATTAAAATATTTTAATTAAACTTGTTGATTGCCATATCAACAATTCAGCATACACATTTGTAACTTTTTACTTTGCAATGTCACTTGTTGAAAATCTGTTGGTCTTCTTCCTGTCTTATATGCGAGTTTATGCACTCTTTATGCAAGTTTAATATTAATGTATAAGTTAAAAATAGTCAAGGAATACACTGCCTTGCTTACCTGTAAGTATTGAGTCTTATTTTAGCACCTGTATGTGAAATTCACATTCAACAAGCTTCAGATTTTCTGTTTATCTGAGCTGTGTCCATTCTGTAAAATTCAGCTGGTTAGTTTTTTCAGTAATTACTTTAGTTAAAACCAATTTACCCTTGTGTTTGTTTTATCCTGTATAATGGAATTTTTATTCCAAGCCTATTTTTAGTTCTGTTTTATGCTGTTTCATGGCTGCCATACTTTCTCGGATTATCTTTCAACAGTTTCTAGCCTGGCTTCTGGAAGAAGCTTTTTCTAGGAAATTTCAAAAGACCGCAAGGATGTGTCTTCAGCTGAAGGATTGGTTGAACTTCTGTAGAACTATTCATGTAACACAAAGGCCATTCCATCTGTTGGTGCAGCTAAAAGCAAAGCTCTAATTTAAAAAGCATTTGAAGGATGGTTGTTTATAGAAGTTCTGTGTGCAGATGTGTTAAAAGTGCACCAAGGAAACCTTGCATCTGAAGACGTGTCTGAAGCAAAGTGTCAAGGCAAAGGCACAATGTGAATTAATGGTCAAAATATTATATGACAAAACCACAAAAATTTAAAATGAAACTTTCTTTGCCTAGGAAGTAACTCATGATGTTAGAGCACTGAGTGGACAGAAATTATGTTTAGATTAATGCTATCTTGGTTTGCACTGTTGTGCTTAGTTGCTGATATAACTTCTATAGTAATTTCAGAATATTTACATCTGTAGAGTATTGTTCACTGGAACCCAACCAACTGCTAATATTAGTGTGGACCCATGCCCCTGTGAATGAAAGAGGAGACCTTATTTCTGTTTTTTTCACTTAAATAGTATTTTAAAACAGAGAATGACTTAACATTTTTGAGTGCCTTCCAATGCTGAGTATATCAATAGAAAGCTATGCCTACTAGGTCTGTGGCCTATCTGTGGCTTTCAGAGAGTTTGCTTTCTTCTGAGCTCTAAAGAAAGTCAGTGGTAAATTTAGAATCAAAGCTACTGCTTTTAATTGGTATAGTTAACACATGTCCCTGTCCCTGCTGCTGCTGCTGCTGCTGCTGGCAGAAGTTGTAGGTCATTCAGGCTTTTGTAGCTGATAATCAGAAGTAATTGTTAGCCTGAACATTTAACATCCACAGTGTTTTGTTTTGTTGTTGGATACAATAGGTGTAAACATTTTGGATGACACTCATTTTTTTAGGCTTCTAAGTCCTTCTTTTTAAGTTCCTTCCTCCCTGCTGAGCTTAAAGAGAGGTAGAAACCTAACACTTACTGAATCCAAGCTTTAATGGTAAATTTTAATGATATTTTAGGGGAGAGCAACAAAATAAGCATGTAGTTTCTGATTCTGAATTACGTTTTTATTTTATTTACACAACACATGTTAAAGAACCTCTTTGTTCTTTCAGGAGTGCATTAGAGCCTTAGGCCGAAATAAACCTCATACACCCTTCAGAGCAAGTAAACTTACTCAGGTGCTAAGAGATTCATTCATTGGAGAAAACTCACGTACCTGTATGGTAAGTTGATTTGGTTAACTGTTCTAAGAATTACAAAGAGAAAAGGCACTGTGAATTGAAAGCCTTTGTGAATTATGTTTAAAATTGGTCACTTGCTACTGGCAGTGTGTTGGACTTAAATTTCTCCACTGACACTGTATGTGGAGGGGGATTTCAACAGAGACATTTCTGAATTGTTAGGATTGAACATTAGGAGAAAGTTCTTCAACAAAGGGGTTGTGCAGTGTTGGAACATGCTGCCCAGGAAAGTGGTCAAGTCATCATCCCTGGAGGTATTTAAAAGATGTGTAGATGCATCACTCAAGGATGGTGGGCTTGGTTGGGTAAATGGTTGGATTAAATGATTTTTAGAGGTCTTTTCCAAATCAAGTGATTCCTTGATTTCAGATAACTTGTTCCTGTCTCACTTTTTATTGACTCTTCTTATTTCTTCCTTTAGTTTTCTAGCTAGGCAGGCAGCTAGAAATACTTCTAGGTAGAATTTTGTCTGTTTTTAATAATGTCTTAATTATAAAAGAGTGTTTTTTATTGATGCAGAATTTTGGGAAAGGTGTGTAGACTGGAAATACAGAGATGAGTTACGATCTTTAAGTAACAAAGACTAAAAGTTGGTACCAAGTGCATCAGTGTATGCTTCAGGCTGTTGAGGGGGAAGTTACTGGGATAGATGGAATGAATAGCTGTAAATAAATATGTAAAAAATATATATGTGTATAATATATAAAATAAAATAGAAATAAAAATTATTGAAAATAATAGAAATTATTATTAGCTATTATAAATATATAAATACATGAGTATATATAAATATGTAAATAGTTGTTGAATAGTTGTAAATATGCATTTCCACCAGTCTGAAAAACAGAATTCTTCTGACAGATGGAGGAAAGAACAAATAAAAGCACTGACATCCAGTAGTCTTATTTGTGCATTCTTAACATTTCTCCTTATGAGAAAGCAAACTTTCTGCACACCTATTACTAAGTTTGTTTGTGTTGGATACTTTTCACAGACTCCTTGGAATTACTTAGTCTGGAGGCCAAAAAGGTCTGCAGACCACAACGTGAAAGCTGTGGTGTTAAGGCAGCCTAGTCTTCCCTTTAGCTGTTAGGTATGACTCTAATTTGAAAATAGTGATAGGATAGCACTTATTAACCTACCTTTCTGCAGTTTTCTGGTGAAAGGAGAGGATTGTTTTCTTTCTCTCTGAGACACACCTAGCATAAGATGCCCCTTCTTACTGCAGAGGGGTTGAACTGAATGACATTAAAGAGTCTTTTCCAAACCAAATCATTCTATGATTCTATAACTTCATAAATCCTATCCAGGATCGATCAGAAAGCTAAATTGTGCATCTCCAGCGAGTGTATCCACACTGCTGAACGAAATTTGAAAAGTTGGTCTGTTGGAAGTTACTCTCTGCATTTTGAATAATTAACATTTGTGAATATTTCATGGAAGTTCTCAATTAAGGAAAAAATCCACTCTGAAATTGAGTGGAAATATGCTTGAATTATATTTTTTATTTTCTTATTCAGATAACTACAGTTTCTTCACAATTAAGCGGAAGAAGCTTCTTTCAGGATGAGATCCTGCTTTCAAACTCATTCTTCTTTTATTTTTCCCTGCAGTTCTGAGCAGTAGGAACACGAGCGACGTTCTGGGTTTAGTGTTTGTTTACATGTAATTTTTTAATCAAGAGTCTAATCAGCAAAGTTTATCTTAAGATACTGTCATTGTTTAACCCCAGGCATCAACTAAGGAATTTCTCAACAAGACAAAGATTTGATCGAATGTTCCAGTGTGCTGTTTGAGTAAAACATTTTGCAACTGTGTTGTGCTTTTCAGTATGGAATGCATATAAAACGATGTGGTAAATCTCGTGATTTTAACTTACCAAGGGATTCTTGGAATGGCCTGGTATAAAATACCTGCTGCATGTTTTCCACTTGTTTTATGACATACTAATCTGTAAGGAGGATATTTGAGCAAAATTCATTTGGTAGTTTCTACATTTTTGTGACTTTTCCTTTTATTGTTTATGGACTCCCTGTTGCAATTGTAAAATTTATGTCTTTAGGGATGGAGTAGTCTCTTCTGTATATAAAATTAAACTATGATTTGGAAATATATTTTTTCAAATTTCAGAAAAATATTTTGAAAATAACTTCATAACATGGACAGTCATGACTAGGATGTGCTTTATTCAAAAGAAATCTAGAGACACGCAGTCAGCATAAATAGGTTTTTTTGAACTTTATTAGTCATTGCAATTTTACTGTTCTTGTCCTTAAATTGTTTGAGAAACCATTTAGTAGGATAATTTATCACCATTTGAAAGTTGCAATGTGACTACATAGAACAGTCTCATTTTTTAACCAGTGCTGCTCCTTGATGTGCTGCATCCTTGATGTGCTGCAGTCATAGCTGAAGTGCCAGACCCATAAGCCCTCCAGGGTAGGAATAGGAGCCTGTAAACTTCAGTGTCCCACTGGGGCCATTGAAGCCGCTGTGGTGGCTTATAAGCAATGTAGACACATGCAAAATAGGAAGAATGGTAATTTCAGGTCTTAAAGATACTCCTGTTTGTAAGTAGTAGAGCTTTCTCCATCGTCATTTGAAATTCAGAATGAGGAAGCGAGTGACAAAGAGGTCAGAGTCCTCTTGTCCTGCCTGGACTGGGCTTTTTGGGGCATGAGGAGATGTCATACACGAAGACTTGTGCACGGGTTCATGTGCCCTGAAAAGGATGTCCACGTGGCTGACAGCACCTACAGAGGCATGTCCCTATGTGCATTTAGCTATATGTGCTACAGCAACTGTACTGCTCTCTATGCTGTTTATACTCTTTAAAATGTTGAAGCAGTCTCCTAGTGTTACAGCAGTTGTTGTAAATAGTTAAAGCAAAAGATGCACACAAGCAGAGGAAAACAGAGAATTCATTCACTTCTCATTGTCAGGCAGGTTCAGCTGCGTCCAGGAAAGCAGGGCTGTATCACATGTAATGATGCCTTGGGAAGACAAACACCATCACTCTAAACATCCCTGTCTGTGGCGTGTTCTGAACATTGAACTGATGGAAGAGATGCATACATTTTTCACATTATATAAAGCAGGAAGGGTTTCAGGAACTGCTAAGTTTTTGTTAATTAGAATCCAGAACAAGAGATGTGTAATTGCATGATCTTCTTAAATATACAACTTGTTTTTATTAGTAACTGATGTGTAAACTTAGGGGTTTAAACTTAAGTCTGTATGGTAGCAGGCTCTTTAGGCTTTCTAACCTGCTTCCACCATATATTTTTCCTTTCTCTCCAGAAGGAGAAGTTCCTCTCAGGGTGACAACTTCTGCTTTTGTACAGGAATGTCAGCAACAGGATATAAGAGAAGATTGGGATTATCTAATCCCCATCAGTTTCAGTCTCCTGAGAGAGCATCATCATTGTTGTGATGCCATGAAAAATGTTAGTATGTAGAATCATAGAGGTATTTGTCATGGGTAGAGCCTTTACCACTCTCTTGAAGAGAGCATAGGTGGAAAACTTGGGCTACCGAGAAAAACTAGGACAAATAATGTTGCCACTGTTGCCCAATCACAGTTCTTATTTTTTCTGAGTTCTGGAAAGAAGGTGCTATCTTCAGAGTATCTTATTTAACTGGAAAAGTAAAGACCTTTAGATTCCAAATATATCTGATAAGAAGTTTGCCATAAAATAACTTCTGAGGAAAAAATCATATTATAGAATCATAGAATCAACCGTATTGGAAAAGACCTCTGAGGTCATCAAGTCCAACCCTTGATCCAACACCCATGGTTACTAGACCATGTCACTAAGTGCCACATCCGGTCTCATCTTAAAAACCTCCAGGGACGGTGAATCCACCGCCTCCCTGCGCAGCCTATTACCATATTTGATTACTCTCTCTGTAAAAAATTTTTTCCTAATATTCAACCTAAATCTCCCCTGGCACAGCTTAAGACCATGCCCTTGTGTCCTACTGCTGGTTGCCTGGGAGAAGAGACCAAACCCCCACCTGGCTACAACCCCCTCTCAGGTAGTTGTAGAGAGTGATGAGGTCTCCCCTGAGCCTTCTCTTCTCCAGGCTAAACAACCCCAGCTCCCTCAGCCTCTCCTCACAGGACTTGTGCTCAAGTCCCTTCACCAGCCTTGTTGCTCTTCTCTGGACCTGCTCCAGCACCTCAGTGTCTTTCCTGAACTGAGGGGCCCAGAGTACTCCAGGTGTGGCCTCACCAGAGCTGAGTACAGGGGAAGAATCACTTCCCTGCTCCTGCTGGCCACACTGTTCCTGATGCAGCCCCTGATGCCATTGGCCTTCTTGGCCACCTGGGCACACTGCTGGCTCATGTTCAGCTTCCTGTCAATCCAAACTCCCCGATCTCTTTCTGCCTGGCTGCTCTGCAGCCTGTAGCGCTGCATGGGGGTTGTTATGGCCAAAGTGCAGGACCCGGCACTGGGCTTACTGAACTTCATACAATTGGAATCAGACCATCTCTCCAGCTTGTCCAGGTCCCTCTGCAGAGCCCTTCTGCCTTCCAGCAGATTAACATGCCCCTCCAACTTGGTGTCATCTGCAGATTTGCTAATGGTACACTGAATCCCCTCATCCAGATCATCAGTAAAGATACTACATAGAACTGGGCCCAGCACTGATCCCTGGGGGACACCACCAGTGACCGGCCGCCAACTGGATGCAGCACTGTTCACCACCACTCTGGGCCCGGCCATCCAGCCAGTTCCTAACCCAGCAGAGAATATACCTGCCCAACCTGTAGATTTTCTTTACTTAGAAAAATAGTTAAATTCAAACTCATCTTTAATATTATTAAGTATGATTTTTGACTATGGCCAGAATCATCATAGAGTCTCCTTGAACAGAGAACAGCCTACAAAGATATATAAAAAAATAATCTGGTAATTTTTTGGAGGGTATATTAGTCTTACAGTCTAGTGAGTTGCATATTTCCTGTTTTGAGGAGTCTTTTATTTTTTAGAGTTTTGCATTTACATATTATGTTACCAAGATAGTTAGGTTGGGGAAATTGATTGAATTTTTATGAATTCTTGATGTTTTTTGTCTGGTTAAAGGAATTAAATTGAAGCTTTGACTGGACATCTGTGTCTCTGAGATGTTGTTATATAACGACAACTGTACATAGCAGACATTTTTTGTAGAAGATTGCAAATGAAACTGCAGATTAAAAAAATATATGAAGTTAATTTGAATTCATCTACCCATTCATGTCTACAAAGTGATTTTATTAACATGTGGCTTTTCTCCAGATTGCTACAATTTCTCCGGGAATGGCATCATGTGAAAACACTCTAAATACATTGAGATATGCAAACAGGTATGTAAAATATTATTTCTTATAGCTATACCAGCTGTTGATGACTGACATTTGAAATAGTTGTTCCATGATGGTTTTAGCTACTTGAATAATTTGATCATAGTTGCATTTCTTAATAAGATCCAAATTACTGATCAAGGCTCACATTTAATTTGTCACTTTTTACAACCATTATAGTAGAATCTATAGAAATCACATTTACACCATTATCCAGAAATACAAAGATGGATGATGTGGATTGCAAGATATGTGGAAGATGTCACTATTAGTTTTGCCACTGCTCTGGAGGGACCATCTCTTGCATTAGTGTTTCTGATGATTCCCTGGGATGTTAGCTACAAGTTCTGTGATGTTATTTTTTTTTTTCATCCCCACGGTGGAATTGTAGGCAGTTGCCAGTGTGTATCATACCTTCGTATGAAATTTCACGCTTCCCAAAACAGACAAATGTCTGAGACCCCCAAATAAAAAGCCAGTAAATCCAACAGACTTTTTGATCACTGAAGAGAAATTAGCACCTCCAGAGGCAGATGCTGATGCTCTGAGACCTGTACTGCTCTGAGAAAGTGTTCCGTTCTCCCCAGTGAGTTTGAAAGAAACCCTCTCCTGCTGCAGTTCTCCCACATTTAACAGAAATGGGGTGATCAGGTTCTGTGTGTCCCTGCAGTCAGACCTTGACCCACAGACACCCCATGTTTTGCTGCAAAGCACAAGGCTGCAGACAGGGGCCTTCAGGTATCCTGGTTTTGCCATTTTTTACCATGTGGTGGCCTGCTTGTCCCAGTGAAAGATGGCAGAATCACGACAGCTCCTGCTTGTCGGGGCACCACAACCAGTTGCTGGCTGGGCACAAAGGCCTGCTGAGGAGGCTTACTGCCAGCTCCTCTCGATATCCAAATGTCCCTGTGTCTGAATCAAGGGAGGCAGTAATAAACCTGCCTAGCTTGGACCAGTCTTTGTGATTTCCTTCCTGGAGAGAAGGAGGCTTCTCCTCGCCTGCTTACAGTAATATAACAAAGTACCGTCCACATTCAAGACTCGTGGGAACTTTTACCCCTTATAGAACTCGTGTTGCTCAAGTGACTCTAGAAGAGTCACCACAAAACTTTAAACACTGTTTCTACTGTACTGAATAGTTGTGCTGAAACTGTTTCCTCCCTTTGGTGTTAAAATTGTATATTGTTATGGAGTACCTGTCCCTGTAATGTTACTTCATTTGTTTGTATAGTTTTTTATTTTTTTCTAACAATACATCATTTTCACAGTTAGTAATTAGGTGCTGGACACTAGCGTGTGTGCAGTGAAAAAAGGATGCAGAATAGAATTTAAAGTTTTGTAGCTGTAGTGGTTTGGTATTTTAAAAGGAGCCATTTATTGGAATATTGAATGTAGACCAAATCTTATTAACTATACAAATGGAAATCTGGAACTAGCCTTCTGAAAACACTGCTATTATAGTCCCCTACAAATTAGCAGCACCGGTTTTGTTCAGTTTTGTTAGTAATCTGAACTGTTTGCAGAAAGTTTAAATATGTTGACACACATGTGTTTTAGTATAAAAATAATTTTGTAGTTAATTATTGAAGTATGCTAAACAAAGAGTTGTCATTTTAACTGTGTTTATGAGAACATTTAATTTGCCACTGTATTTTGCTGCTGCAGAGTAAAGGAGTTTGGAATTAGTCCTTCGGACATTCCCTTCTCACAGGGTAGTGGCAGTCGCTCTGATCTCTCTCCTTCCTATGAGTATGACGACTTTTCTCCTTCAAACACCAGGTCTACTTCATTCTATACATGGAATCTTTATTTTTAATTTTTTTTTTGGCTATGTAAATTTACAGACCAACCTTTCATTAGTCCCTTGCCTTGAGTCACACATACTTTGTTTTTATTTTGTTTTGGCAGGTGATGGTTCTGCATGATCTGCAATCATCTTCCCAGTATTTTGTTTACCCTCCTTAAACATCCACATTCTGTATCCAGGCTTGCTAGTTTCCTTCATACATTAAAAAAAAAATGATGATGTCACCTTTGTCTATTTAGTGGACCAAATCTAACAATTCTGTGTTCAGGGTAACTTAAATATCTCTGAAAAAATTTCTACATGTGTATGTTATTAAAACTTTTTATCACTCTGAAGTTAAATGAAAAATATTTTCCATTGTAGTAAGTGCTAGTTGAAAAACATTTTTCCTATTAAAGAAATGTAGAATATGTTCTAAAACTTGCTATACTTTCAGACTTTGAAAAGAGACTTATGAAAGACTCCATCTTTCATAAACTTGCTTTTAAATGGTATTTTTTTGACAGAAGCATTACTAATCTTTGAACTACTTTCATGCTGCAAAAGCCTAACATTTTATTAAAATATTTTGAACTTTGAAATTAATTAAAGGATCTATTTATTCTCTGAAATACTTGGTTGCTAGTTATTATTTTCTTCAGAATTTCTTTATTGTTTTGCTTAGAACAGCTAATGGGGTGCTGATCGACTAACTTTTTTAAAGCACAATTGTGTACACCAAAAAAGAAAGCTGGTCAGGTTTAGGGTGAATGAACTTTCCTTTCAAACATCACTCATTGTTAAGGAGTTACTGTTGAGGGGTTTGAGATTCTTGCCCTCCTAACTGTTAACAAGCAGCAAGATTTTAATCAGGAAATGCCTCTTGCTAGAAGATTGGCTGTAATCCATGTGCAATTATTAAAAATGCAATGTCCATCCTTTTTACAAATCAGACTAACACCTTTTTGTCACTGAAAGTACATTAAATTTGTGAAGCTGACATCATCATCTCCCTTATTAAATGAATTAATTGTGCATAAACCTATAGAGCTTTATTTTTGGTTGTGACTCTTTTGCACAGAAAGGTACTAATTTACAACTGGAACATTTTCTGTTTGTAGGGTGAAGGAGCTGACGGTCGATCCTAGTACCGCAGGGGATATCCGTTCCATTATACACCATGCTCCCAATCAGATGGATGACTTGGACACACAGTGGGGTGTGGGAAGCTCTCCTCAGAGAGATGATCTCAAACTGCTTTGTGAACAAAACGTGAGTAGTTTACAGTATTACACGGAAAGAGATAATGCAATACAGTGGCAGAACAAATCCAGATTAATGTGTATTTGTAGCCTGTTAGCAAGATCTTCAAGTAAATAGATCATGCCTCTTCACCTTTTCAGTTTCTTGTTCATTAACATACAAAAGAAAAACCAAACCCAAAAACATTTCTTGAAGGTTTCCTTTCATCCTCCTTTCTGATTAGGGATTTTAATATCTTGGCAAGGTCTGCTCTAGGCTCTGGCACTCTGTAAGTGTGCATTTTTTTCCAGTACAGCTTCACATTTTTTTCAGCAGTTAGAAGTATCTGGGACATTTGTCTGTTTTATTTAAAACTCTTTGTGGTTTTGAGCATTATATTCCCTGCATGCAAACCAGTCTTCAAATGAGTTTGCCTTTCTCTGCATGTAGAAATCTCACTACCCATCATTCTTCATCCTGGCATCCTGATTTTCCTGGAGTGAAACCACAGTGTGCTGTTTGGAAAGAGAACCAGGTGATGTTCCCAACATGTCTTCCTGTGCTGCAGGAGTTGGGAGCTGAGAGGCATCTTGCAAAGGGCATTTTCCCTCATTGCTAATTATCAGCTCTGGTGGTCCTGGCTCCTTAAATATTCAATAGGGATTAAAACTCGATTTGTGAAAATGCTGATGAAAAATAGAATGGAAAAATCCTTACTTATCCTTAACTTTTTTCACAAATCTCTGTTTCTCAGACACTTCTTTGTGGTGTCTCCAGTATTTCTTACTTTGATAACTGGCTTTTCTTCCAGTACTCTGTTTTATAAGAACATTCTAGTGATTCCTATAGCTTCCCACTGGACAGTCTTTCCAGCCAGATATCCTTTCATATCACACTTGCTCATTACTCATGTGGAATGAAATTAAACTTTAAAAAATATTTCAAAAGCATTGTATAATTAACTGTACTGTCTTACTAAAACATTAATTAAAGCCTACCTAGCACTTTCATTTTTTGTTGTTAACTATTCCTTTCTAAACAAGCCCTATTTGCCCCAGTTTGTACATCCATGAGTGCATTCTTCTAATGTATGAATCACTATGTACATTTTAGATTTCTCACTTCACATTTAACTTTTTTTTCCAAAGGATTAATTTAATTTTGATTTTCTGAAATGTATTGAATGTAATTGCTGTTCTCTTTTTTCGAAAACTGTTAACTGTTGCAGCATGCACAACAAAAAGCCCTGACAGAAAACCAGAGTTTTTTGTAGGCATTAAAACCTACTAGAAATTGTAATTCTTCCCTTGTGGTTTCTTCTTCCCATTCTTTCAATTTGTTATTTTTATGTGGAATACCCTGTTTTCCAGTATTTGCTAAGATTAGTGACTGAAAATTTTAGTAAATATTAATTGAACTGAAATCTGTAAATATTTTCAATATATTTTGAATTTATTGCCCCTTCTGCTCATTCCTGGACATTTTCTTGTTAGAAGTATTAAATTCTATTTTTGACAGGTTTTGTCTTCTTCATCTTTCTTTCCATGTTCTATGATGAAATGGATAACATTCAGTATGTTTCTGTAGCCACAGTTCTTTCCAGACTAACAAGGTTAACTATTGTTTTTAGGAAGAGGAAGTTTCTCCACAGTTGTTTACTTTCCATGAAGCTGTGTCACAAATGGTAGAAATGGAAGAGCAAGTAGTAGAAGACCACAGGACTGTCTTCCAGGTAAAAGAGTTTGTTTTATCCTAATCCAGGAATTTAGGGTTCTCCCAATGAAAGTGCATACTCTTGAAGATGTAGGATGTCATGTGGCTGTTCTGATCTGTCAAAGATTTCTAAATTGATTAATTATTGTAAACCTACAGATTCCACTGTAACCACTAAACTTTGTCCTCATGATGAAAGAGAAGCATATTTCTGTATCATCTCAGAAATTTACCCAGATTTTCCTTTGCCATGGCCAGCAATTAATAGTAATGTCTCTATCAGCACCATTTCTGTTTGGTTGTCTCCCTCTAAGATACTGCAATACTCCATCCAAGTATTTTATCTGCATACTGTTTTGTGCCATCTCTGAGATCCAGAAAAGACATGGGCATTTCAAACTCTCTGTTTGCTTCCATTTTACAGCTATGTAAAGGTTTTCATTCACTATTTGTCAGGGTTTCTGAAAGGAATATTGCCCATGCAGTGTAGCATTGGTCAGTGTTACAGAGCCTTTTACACTCACAAAATGAATTGTGGGAATAAGTTACTAGTTTTGAAAAGGAAATGTGAGTTGCTTCTGTTCATAACCTTAAGGGCCTTTAAGCAGGCTGGCTGTTTACCAGAAAATAGCAGACCATTTAACCTATTAAACCTCAATTTATGTATCTAGCTTAGTGGAACATTGATGAGTGTTCAAGTAGGATGCTGAATAACACATTTTACAACAGATGCAGAGATTTAGTTATTGTGAAACATTAAGCCTGAAGTAAAACATACAGAAGTGTGAGTGTCATATGCAATATGCTGTGGCTGTGTCCTAATGCTTGTGACTTCTGAAGAGACAAACTGCATTAGTTAAAAGATGTTATTGCCTGTGTGTGACCATCTGGCCTTCTGCTCTAGACTACTGCTCCTTCCATTGTTCACTGGAAGGAAATGTGTCTGAGCCTCATGTTCCTTTGTTTGCAGTGTGGCTTGTGCGAGTGGCTGGGCTGTGCGAGTCGCTGGGCTGCCCTAATATAAAATCCATCTTCTGTCAGCTTTTTCTGGAAGCAGCTGATAAAAAAATCCTTTTTCTGATAAAAATAGCTAAACTCTACCTACATAAGGAAACATGCTCTAAAGGTGTTGGTTTTCCTCTGCCTCGGATGTACAAGATTATGTTAGATGAGTCTTACCACAGTGCAAGCTTCTTCTGTCCTGAAAGCCAAAAAACAAACAAGGGGTTTGGACTACATTTTCAGTTTTGCTTAGGTTACTGAGCACAGAGGGAAAGACTTTATTTTAGTATGTCAATCCCAGCATGCCTAGAACTGTTAGCTGCTTTCTTTTTTTATATCAAAGCATTTCCAATGGGATCGGTTCTGATCACAGCTTTGCATGCTTCTGTAAGATTTAAGCTTCTCTTTCAATTCTTCTTTGCTGCAAGCCTTTTTTTTGTGTGTGTGTGTGTGTGTGTGATATTCAGAGTGCAAAGATGCCTGAGAATTGCTTTAATGAGTCTTTACTGTAGTCCTGTGAGTGGAGTTAGATCATGCAATTAGTGAGTTTAAAATAGGTCATCTTCTATACAGCTTCTCTCAAAACTGGACAAAATTATTTTGGCTTCTTGACTCTAGTATAATGACTCTAGGACTATAGTCAGTGGTAACCAGCTGATACTTAAAATTGAAGCTTGTCTTCAAAGTTTGAAACTTGTATAAGGGAACACAACCATGACATGAAGTTCTGTTTGCTGAGTTTCTTAGCTTTATGACCACCTAATGTTCTGAATTTGAAGAGAACTGGTATAGCTGGGTTTACCTGTTGCTGGTATGACCACTGGAATTAAAAAATAAAGATACAGTTTTGCTGAATTAGGAATAAGATTTCATTTTAGGATTTAAATCTATTATATTGAGGTGACTAGACAGTAAATGTATGGTAATTTTGATAAAAAGTCTAAATCAGCTCTTTGTCTTGACACTTGTCTTGAAACTTTGCTTATGTATTTTGTTATTTTTTTTAACTTTTATCTAGGAATCTATTAGATGGTTGGAAGTTGAAAAACTACTTCTTGAGATGACAGAAGAAGTAGACTATGATGTGGATTCTTATGCTACCCAACTTGAAGCAATTCTAGAGCAAAAAATTGATATTCTGACCGAACTTAGAGGTAAATTGCTTTTAATCACTTTTCTGTGCATTATTAGCATATGCCATGGAGCCTTGCTGTAATAATGAGGAGAAAAAAACCTGTGTGAATATATTCTAGGGTCTTTTTTACCTGCTTATGCTGCTCTGCAGTGTCCTGTGGTAGGAACATTTATTCTGCTGCCTGAGAACAAGTTCGCATCTGTGCTCAAATCAGCCTAATGTAGAGTCTATGCTTTACCTCCAGAAAGTATAAACTCAATCCTGCAAATTTTTGTTTTCTTTTTTCCAAAACACTGAAAGAAGATAAGAAAGTATAACTGTGTGAAAAAAACCAGAAGGCAATGCAATGAAGAAAAAGTAGTAGGAACTCCCAGTTCCAGCTCTGTCTCACTCTGTAGTGTAGCAAGGAGCCTGCTGTCATTTTTTAAGACTATACTTACGAGTGGCATCAAGCTCTTCAGTATCTTGGTTGGTAGTTTACTTCTTTTTTTCAACAGCCTTTCTGTTTGAATTTTGTCAGCTAATCTTTGTTGAAAAACAAATTGCAGGCTTATTACTTTACTTGGTGCCTAAGATTTACTCTGCCACTTCTAAAATCAGCTTGTCATCTTGGTACCTCATGGGGATAAGTTTTTCGTTTCCATTTTTTGTTAACTATTTGGACTCCAGGAGACACAGCTATACTGGTAAAGCTTAAGGGTGGGGTTTGGGGCTGAGTGGAGGGGTTTTTTAATGTGTTAGAAAACACAAAAAAGTGTTTTCACACACACAAAAAAAGTTAGAATCCTACTTTTTATTCAGACTGAGTATCTGCTGTAAATTAGAAGAATGCATCAAGCAAATCAGATTGACCTGTTTGCCTTGTAAGCATGCCAGTTATGCTTTAGCTAGGAATTGGGGGTTCCTTGTTAATTTTCTTTTTATGGATGGTAGCTTCCTTTTCAGAAGACAGTTTGAGACACCTGCAGTGATAAAACACAGTTTAGGTGACTTCTAGATACTGTTTTTGAAACAAGGTACTGGAGGTAAAATGCTATCCAAGAGATCCTTACATCTTTATAGGAAGCATAATGTATGTGTAGTTTTACAGGAGAGAACACCTGAAAAGTCAAAAATTCTGTCCTGTTGTCTTCTGTGTTCTACTCATGGTGCATAATGATCACTGGATTGTTTAACTTTTACTTCTATCACTATGGGACTGACATCTTTATGCTGTCCTTTTGGTTTCTTTCTACCCAGTCTTGGGCTTATTACTGGGGAATGGAAGGGAACAGGAATAGAAGTATGAGGATACCACACTTCCTTTCTCAGGTTTCTCCCATTCCTGTTATGATGAAACAAATGAATAATGCATTTAACTATTTAGAGTTGAATAAGTTCCAGAATTTATTCACCAATGCTTTTCACATTCATAGAAAAACAAGGGGACTAGAAATTAAATGTACAGAAGAGGCTGATTGTACACTGAATAAGATTTTGTATGCCTCCAAGGTTGGTTTGGAAGGTACTGGGAAGGAAAAGTACACATGTGGTATCTCCCTAGATTCTCTAAGATAAAAGAAAGTGTGAATAGTTTGCATTCTGGGCATGCAGTTGTGTAGTTTACAAACTTATTATGCCAAAAGACCGAGGTAGCATCAAGAAGGGACTAAGTAGCTGAGCAGCTTGTTTGTATGGTGAGTATTGAATTTAAGTTTGTAGTTTGTAGCATCAACTACTTTTGTGAAGGAATGTTCTTTGTTGTGCACTAGGGCTGGGATGTGGAGGTTTAGGGCTTATTTTCCAGATCTGTTCAGCACAGGCACATCAGTACTCATTCTCTTATGTTTTCATTAAAGACAAAGTGAAATCGTTCCGGGCAGCTCTTCAAGAGGAGGAACAGGCCAGTAAACAGATCAACCCGAAAAGACCACGTGCCCTTTGAAATGGGCCCTTGCTGCTAAAGGAATCCATGAACCTGTACTGCTGTAGCACACATTTGTTACAAAACCCAGTGGCCGGGGGAACTCAACTACTTGAAAGTGTAAAAGCGTTAGAAATGTCTGTGGAAATGTCCTGTTTCTTATTCACCTGAGTGACATTTTCAGTTTTATGTGAAATGCTCCTATGATGTCTACAAAATGCTTCTAGACCAGACAGCACATCCATGCAGGGTTCAGATCTGTGAAGCACTTTGTTTTTAATATTTCATTTATTCAAATAGTAACACTTGTTTGGAGATACTTGCCATGTTTTTAATAATGAAGTAAAACTGTGGCCACTAAAAAGTCACAGCACTTCCTTCTGACCATGTTTAGTCTATTACAAAGACTGGCTGTGCCGTTTTAAAATTGTGGCGTGCATGCACACACTAGTGGTTTTGTATAACTTCTCTTCTACAGACAGCTGTGCTTACCTATTCCCATTCTGTGCCTTGATGAAGGCTACTTAACCCTAGACATCCTTTCTAAAGCACAGCCTTAAAAACCTACATTCCTTATGTCAATATAAATTACTTTAGTGTGTGTACATTTTTGATGTGTTTTAATACTTATTTTTTGGTGGCTAGTTTCATTTCACAGGATGTGCCATATCATTTAAACAGGAACTGCAAGCTGTTAGGAGTGGACAAACAGCTGGACATTCCATTTTCCTTGTACAAATCTGGAATCTTGATTTATTTGAATACCATAAAGGGTGGTTATATTAATTCTAACATTTTCTCTGTGATAATAAAAAAACAAAAAAACCAACAAACCAACAAAACCCCATAAAAATATAAATTAGTTGATGTGTAATAAAGAGTAATGTTTAAGTACTAAGGAGAGTTGTACCTTAGGATAATGCAGATATATGGTATGTGGTGATAATGCTGTGTATGGATAGTTTAACTGTCAAACTTTGGGGATAAATACATCCATACTGGCCTTTCACATACTGTTTTAAAAACTTGGCTTTTGATGCATGACAAGCTTACATGTACATTAACTGTAGTTTGTAGGTAGTTTGAGTAGTTCTGTTGCTTTAAGAAGTAGCTAATACCTATTTTTCCCTTTGTACAGTGCCAGCAGCTGAAAAGTGGGGTGAAATTTGACGATTTTGCACAATACCTCTACCTAGCGCTAATAGAAATCCTGCAAGTACCTAAATTCTCACAAATGGCGCCATGTATATCAGCACTTTTTAGATGGTGGCACTCAAGTTATTTTTGCAAGTCAGTATCCAAAAAAGACTGACCTTTCATGTAAGAATTTCCTGTCAAATGAAGAACTGTAGACCTCTCTAGGAGTTCTCCCTATTTCCAAGAGTTCATATCAGCAGACTTTCCCTTGGAACTGTTTAAGAATTACTTTTGGAATACAAGCCTGTTTGTTTGTGCCAGGCGTGGGGGGAAATAAAGGGAAGGCAATGAAAAGAGAGTTAAATGAGCCAGAATTTCTTGTAGTGTTTAATGTTTGTATCTCCCATAGAAAGGTAGGCTATGGGAAGCTCTTGTCGCATCATGGTTAAAAATATAAAATTCTCCTGTGTGTACACATTAAAACTGAAACAATGTAGATTTTACATAATGTGTTTAATAAATTAAGCTATTAAATGAATTACATCTGAGAATTTTTGTTACTGTTTCAGAAGGGTTTAAATTTGTCAGCACATTAGTTATATTTTTGAAAAGAATACTCTGAATTCAGAGTAAGTATTTCCTTCTGCAGCCAACTCTTCTCCACATGTTCATCATACAGGAAGAAATTTCCCAGACCACTGTCCTAACTTAGTTTTGCATCAGGTCTTAAAAGAAACATCACACCTTTCTCAACATTTACGAACGTCATCCATCACATTTAAAAGAAAAAAAATAACTTGAAAAGACAGACAATAGCTTTTGTTAGCAGGCAGGTTATTGTGTGAGAGGGTTCCTTTGAAGCTGCTCCTGCAGAATTCTGTAAAGTCTCCGAAGATTGAGACGTCCTACATGAGTAACAGTGGCTTCCATACTATTTGTCTGTAGAGCCACAACCAGGCTGTGGCTTCCTGCCAGTACCAAAAGGGACAGGAAAGACAGAATTCACTTTCAGCAGCTTTTTATAATGGCCAGTCTTCGCGAGCGAAGATCCGGGGAAGGTCTCTACACCTTCCAGCCTGCGCATTGGATTTTTTAGGTGAGACACAGTGTGTGCGGAACTGAGCCCACCCTTTAATCCTAAGGTTCATCTGCCGGGGCCAAGCGAGCTTGGACGGTGGCAGCGAGGTCCTTAGGACGTAGATGGATTGCCTTTTTAAGGGTTAACGAGCTCCATCTGCCTGGGAGTGGCCCTGACTGGGAATCGAACCCGGGCCTCAGAGGTGACAGCGCTGCGCCCTTAACCACTAGACCACCAGGTACTACGCTGTGTAATTACATGTGTCCTGTCAGCCAGCACATGCAAGCAGAAACTGTGTCTACACCCAGTCTTTGTGCCAGAGCCTGCTGTAAGTGTGACTTACACAGATACTGAAGCAGTGAGACTTGAGATAACCTGATATGACTGGTTAGGCATCTGACTTCCTGTAGCCCATTGTCATAATGGACTGGAAATACTTTTAACAGGACTCAGACAAGTTTATCCTCAATTCCTGTCCTGTAAAATGAAAGCATTTACGAAGTGTGACACAAGCCTCCAGCATTTGTTCCTTCTGTCTTAGTCTGGGCATATTCCTTGTGGCAACTTACCCAACTCACAATTTGGTTCTGCATGCAATGAAGCAGCATGAGCATTATTGAATTATTAAACTGTGAAATAAATGAGCAATTCAGTTTTTAAAGTCAACATCTCAGGATGCGTGCAAATTCAAGTCTATTTCTGAATCAATGACTTCTAAAGAACTGAGAGGGGATGTCAGTGGTTGGACTCAAGAGATCTTTTCTATCCCTAATGATTCAATGATGCGTATAAATGAAGTTTATCTTAGAGGAGGTTTTGCTGATTTGCCTGTTTTCTCTTTTGCACTTAACTGTTGTCTCATGGAAAGATACACTACACTATATCTGAAAAAAAATCACATGGTATTTAATACACAGGGTGATGCTTTCACCCCTGCATGATGCTACAATTAATAGTTGATGTTTTTGACAGCTGTGCTGCAGTTAATGCAAACTTCGTTGGAAAAGCTCTCCCTTGTCCTTAACAACTCACATATATATATATAACCCAAACTGTATTAGATGGTTCAGTACTTTCTGTGAGGACACAAGGATGACTGCCCTAAGTCTCACTGAAAGCTTTGATCTATGCTAAAACTCCTCCTTGCCTTGAAGGGTGAAATAGTTATCTTACAAAAATAGCTACTTGAATTTATACTTGGCCAAAAAAACCCTTCTTCTGTGCTTATGAGATATGGCCCTTCGGTAGTTTTCTTCTAGTTACTACAGTGGGGGAGGAGAAGGTAAAGGTGATTACACTGGTGGTTTCAGGTACCACAGTAATGTTTCTGTAAGTGATACCAAGCCCATAAGACAAATGCTGTTGTTCCCAAGGAAGAGTTATTTTTTTCTCAAGATTTCTCAAAGAGAGGCAGATTACTAACAGACTTGGAATGTGGGTAGTTACCAGAGGACAACTGGAAGAGACAGGCATTTCAAATCAAAAAAAGTGTTTAAATACACTTTAAAACAAACACACAAACAAACAAAAAACCAAAGGGAATGATCACAACTCCACTTTTGTTGTCCAGACCAGTTATGGGTTGTAATGTTGAGTATTATGCAAGAATATATGGAGGTGATCAGAGAACACAGATTTCAATTATGTCAACTTCAGTCCAGTTTTGAGTATATTCAGAAATACATTGTCATGAGGAAGTCCAACACCTTGCTTCAGTCGTGAAAGAATGTACTGTTTTTAAAATACCAAGCAGCAGAGCTTACCTGCTGTTTGTGATAAACCACATCTAACATTTTAATAAGAGCCCAAGCATATATGGCATATTTCGTTCATTGCTCTTATGAGAAGAGCTTGTCCCGTTGCACTCGCTCTGACTTAGGTAAGACTTTGGTGACAAAAAGCAACACCTCTCGTTCTTCTAGTAGGATCTATGAGAAATGGATGCCTTCTGAATTGAAGCCATGCAGCAATCTGAAAGAGTGAAACATTTATGTTACAATGCTACAAATTTATACTTCAGCTTAAGGCATTTTCAAGACTTGCTGGCTGGCAAAGAAAACAGTATGAAAGCAGCCATCACTGGTCAACTGCAATAAAAAATTGCAGCAAACTACAGTTAGTTATGTTAGATCCTACCAGGTTTACTATGATTCTTTAAAAGCAGTAGTAGTCTTAGTTAGTATACTGAGAAACAGCTATGAACTTTTACCTCTAATTAGGAGAGGAGTCATGCTGCCACTTAAATTAACTGTCCATAAGTAAAAGCAGCATATAGCAGGTTATTATTCATATTTCAAATTATACTATAGACTGTGGCTTAATCCTCAAGGCAAAGAAAGACTCTGTAAGACTCCAGGAAAATTCTAATAACAGTTACATTACTAAAGTCATTTTTAAAGGAGATACAGAAGGGTCTAGTACACAAACACCAGAAATAGAGATCTTTAGCTAACTGCTTCTCAGTGTTGTAATCAGCATTTAAAATATATATAGGGTTTAAGTGTTTGTTAAGTGTTGCCAGGAGCATCTGGTACTGAGAGGGAAACTACCTTTCCTGTGCAACCCAGCACTGAGCTAACACAGGTACAGGTACAGATAGAATTTAACGCAGCTTAAAAGGAAGGCATAAAGAGTTAAAAAAAAAAGGATACCGAATGAAATCATCTATATCCATTGAGCGGGCTCGTTTTTCAGAGTAACCTGTATCTTTTAGAACTGTCTGTATTTTCTCTGCAATTTTGAAGTTTTCAGGTATTTCCTGTCAACGGAAAATAGGATAGAAATTATATTCCACTCATTGCACAAAAAAGGTTCATTTAAATTACCTATGTTTTCCTGCTCTTGGAACAGTTTTTATTTCAAGTGATAAAAAGTTGTATTTTTCTTGTATGAATTATTGTATTACTCTATTGTATCTGAATTTTTATATCTCAGCTCATCCACTATAAATGAATCACAGCAGTATTGCAAGACACGGAAACTTTTATTAGATTAGCAGAAGACCTTGAGACATACACAGAAAATATTTTAATAGCATACTCGATTTTAAGCTTTTTCACTATAAATTAGTGACACTTTTAGATTTTTCACTAAGAAAAGAGGCAAGTTCCTACCTCCCTCAAATTCTCTTGGAAAAACTTTAACATGTTACACTTTTCAATATTAATTTTTTACTCTTTTAAAAGACAATATGGAGGTCACAGTACACAGAAATAGAATATATTAAAAAGGAACTTACTGTATTATGTAAGGAACAATGAATTCGGTAATTATGATCCAGCAACTGCTCTACAGCACTTGACCTAAAAGAAATACAAGTTTAGAATGGAAACCAAACTATAACTACCTTTTTTATTTGACTGGTTGTTAATCTTCACTATAAAAAGTTGTAACAACTACACAGAGCTGTTCTTTTTAAACAGCTGTCTACTTTTCCTCTAAAAGACATGGTTAACTTGATGAGCTCTCAAATTTTGAAAAGATTTGACAGAAGTTACTTACTTAAATGCTGCAGAAAGTGTCTTGTTTTTCCTAACAAAGGCTATCCTTACCAGACCATCCCACTCCTGAAATTAAAAATTTCAGAATTTACAGAACGGAACATATAGCTACTACAAACAAGAATAGTCACTACGGACAACTTCACAACCATATTGAACACAAAGGAAAATCCTTCATGAAAATGAAATTCTAAGCAATACAAAACCAGTCCTGTCTTGGATAGAGCAATACAAATGGAGAAAATACTTCACCCACAAAAACTCTTAACTGTACTTTTTCATGCCTAGGCACTACTGGTCAGACCATACGTGCTGAGAAGGCAGATACTTAAAATCTGGCTAACCTTGGGCAAGGCTGAAGTGGCTGTTCAGTGTTTTAAAAATTAAGAATCCTGTAACATCTGTCTTCAGAGATTACACACACTCGTCTGAAGATAAGACTTCTCATAGATATTCCTTTGACCAAAACCTATAAAGTCATCAGCTCTAAGGGTCTCTGGGAGTACAATGAAAGGGACATTATCTGCACCACTCTAACTGACCTTGATTTTACCAGAATTACTGTACACAAAGCTGTACCCAAATTGATGGTTGCACATTCTGTTAATGTTGTAACACAAGCCTGATCAATAGACTATATATTTCAGAAACTCCAACACATAGCTGGTACTTCAGAGTAAAATCAGAACATAGAACTAAGTAGTATTATCACCAGTATGTTACGTTGAGTATACAGTGGTCACCTGGAAGTTGATAGGAGGTGGTGGGTTCTTTGGCTCTATTCTTACAACACTGGATTCAACTTTGGGAGGAGGCCTGAAGTTGTTCTTTCCAACCTGTTGGTCAAGAGCAGTGAGGCAGCTGTGTGAACAAGCAGCAAATCCTCCTATCCCTTGAAACACCCTTCTTCTGTCTTTGACAGCTCTGTTACCTAATGCAGAATGACATACCTTCATCAGGTGGTCCACTCGAGCTAATAACTGAGTATTAATGGAGAGTCTGCAGTACAGTTTAGTTCCTGGTTTTGCAACCAAACGAAGTGCAAATTCCCTTTGAAACATAAGTATTGCACACCTGAGAATAACAGATATCAGAAAATTAATTCTAAGTAATCAATTTTTATGTCAAAAGAGAACTAACACACTTGGAAAACACACACTGTGCCTCAGCACTTACAAGCAGTGAAAGTTTATCATAAACAAACTCTGCTTTAATTAGCCCAGAGTGCACTAAAAACCCTAAAAGCCATCAGAAAACCTGGTCAAGCCAAACGAGTCATCTCAAAGATGTAACAGAATTTATTATTAATAGTGCTAAATGAATCAGGATCAAAGACACAGGCTGGTCTCAAGTTATTTGCCTGTAACAAATCATTTTGAATAACTCCTTGTTGAGTCCTTCAAATCCAAACTCTTCAAAAATTGACCAGTAATGTCACCAACATTAGTGTTTTAGTGACTGAAATTAAGAACTGCAGACATACTGAACAACACACAGAAATACTTGGGCAATTAGACTTTTAGATCAGACAACAGGCAGTGACCTGGATTTGGATCCAACCCTTTTCACACTACCTTTTTCAGGTTGGAAGGCATTTGGAAGGCTACGATGCCCTACTTATCCCTGAAACGACAACTAATTGTAATACTAAAGAGGTGTAACTCCTGTTTTCATCAACCAGATGCCAAGACTGAATCTCCTCATCTTAATATATCAACATAAACTAATTTCCAGGCACTATCAGGTTTATATTACAGAAGAATTTTGGTGTGGCTCTGATGTATCAAATCGCTATCTTAAGAACCAAAAAAGAAAATTGATCTGGAAATATTTTTAAAACTACTTTTTTTCCTATGAGGCAATAGAGAGCTCTACTCTTCCACGTACCTGAAAAAAGGTCTATGAAGCAATAACTTGAAAACAAAAGGTGAAGAAATCTGAAGAAAAGAGTAACAGAGTAAGTAAAATTTCTGGGAAATTATCATTTAAAAGAAAAAAATTTCTACTGTATTGTTTACCCCATACCTGATAAGGCAAGTTAGCCACACATGCATCAAAGAATGGCAAGTCTGTTTTCAAGATATCTCCAACCTTGATTTCAAGTTTGTTTGCCAGACACCTGTGGGAAAAAATACATTTTGATTATTCTCAGAGAAGCACGTTGCCAATGTTTTGTCAAAGCGGCTCCACTGTTTCAAGTGCTATTTCCACAGTTGATACTTACGTGCCCTGGATTCTCTTCTGAAGTTCACCAACAAGTCTAGGGTCAATTTCACATGCAATAACCTGAAAAAAAAATATATTTGCAACTTTATGCAACACCTCCTAACTGGGATTAAAATTTTAATCATAAAAACCCCCAACCCTGTATCTATTGCCGTAGGTTTAAATAATTCTTAAAAATTCCCTATTAGGCTATGCACCTTCCTCCCTTTCTGAATACATGCAAGCTTTACGACATAAATGGATAACAGCAATGTAGTTTGATAAAATAACAAAAGATTTACACAGACAGCTAAAAACTCATTGGGATTATGCAAATGTTAAGAAAAATATCCATGGAGTGATTCTACTGATTTGAATGCACTGTATAAAGACTACAGTCTAAGCCACAATGTGGCCAGTGGTAAGATGGTGCGCGTGGAAGGGAATTCGCACTTACTTTTTTTACTTTCTCCAACATCTTTACTGTCAGGTTGCCGGTTCCCGGGCCCACTTCCAGAATGACATCCGTGCGGCGCAGAGCAGCCTAAGGACAAACAGCATTTCGGGTGCTTGCCTAGAACGGATTCCGCGCAACCATTTGACTTCAGAACGAAAGATAAGAGCTTTTTACGTAGCAAAAAGTTCAAACCGGGTATCAGAAAAGCGTGAGAGTCATTTAGAAAGGAAGGAGCGGGAAATAGGGACTTATGCTGTCCGGGAGCAGAAAAGCCAGCGAGCAGCCACGTTAAAAAAAATAAAAATCACACACACAAAGAAGTAATGTGATGGCAATAACCGCGGTTCAGCGGCAATAATCGCGGATCAGCGAAGCCCGGGAAGGGCCGGAGCCAGGACTGCGCGTTCCCGGAGCTCCCGGCGAGTCCCGGCTCCCGGGACAGCCGCCGCCTCCCACCTTCTCGATGATGCTGTTGACGACGAGAGGGTTCTTCAGGATGTGCTGCCCGGCCCCAGTATTGAAGAGGATGCCTACGGCAGAGACCGCCGTGTTACCGCGGGTGCTCGGCCTCCCCGCTCCCGGCATCCCGCCCGGCCGGCCCGGCCTGGCCCGGCCCGTACTCACCGCCGGCGCGGCTCTCCCGGCGGTCTGAGCGCTTCCCGGCCCGCGCGTTGGGCATGTCGGCGGCTCCGCTGGGATCCCTCGGGAAGCGCCGCGCTCGGCTGGAACCGTCCGGGACAGCGCTCCACGTGCCCCGCCGCTCCCCACCGGCCTCGCGTGCCCCCGCCGCGCGGGACAGCGCCCCCTGGCGGCCCGGCGGCCCGCCCTCCATCCTGCCGGGAAAGGCGGCTCCTGCCCCCTGTGATGTGTCACCCTTAAGGGGAAAGAGGGCACCCGAAATTCGTAAACCCTCGTGGTCGGAGGGAGAAGTCAGAACGTTCGCAAAAATCTAAGGAAGTTTTGTAAGTGAACTACACATGGCATGGAAATCGGTGTGTTAAGTCCCTGACCTACTATCTAAGCACACGAGAGTGGGGTTTGGTTAAAGGGGTAGGATGAAAAAGGAGGAAAAAAAAAAGATGAATTAAAGAGGAGAGAAAGGGAGGAAGGAAGGAAAAGAGGGAAGGGAAGGGAAGGGAAGGGAAGGGAAGGGAAGGGAAGGGAAGGGAAGGGAAGGGAAGGGAGAAGGAAAAAGGAAGTAAGGAAGAAAATAAAGAATAAAAGCACAGTCAATTCTTGTAGACTTTTCTGGAAATGAGTCAGAGGGATTCGGGGGGCTTGGATAGTCTTGTCCCCCCTACCAGATCGACCTTTGGGCAATACTGCATGGCCGTTCCTGTGCTGGTGCTTTTGTTTGTTGGGTCTCCGTGAAATAGACCAAGGATGTTTGTCCCAGAAAAGTGCTTCTTTACCTCTGCATGGCGCCTTCTCCAGCCACAGCTTGTTCTTTCTCAAGGCATGTTAAATACCAACAGCTCTTGGTTGGTTCCACAGCCACCCGGCTACTGGCGCTTGGGACAAACACATTAGCTCCGTCTCCTCTTGGATCCTCCAGCCCGGTGGGCGGCAAGGCCCGCGCACGGGACAGACCCAGCCGAGGCAGCCCCGGGGTGACACGAAACGGTGTGTTGGATGAACGCGCGGTTTTCGGGAGCCACTGCTCGGCGTGGCCGGACTGCCGAGAGCGGAGGGACGAGGGAAAGGGAGATATTCCAGAGAGAGACCTGCTTAGGGCAGCTGTGGGTGCGCAGGGGGCAGGGAAGGCTGCGGGAGGACAGAGAGCAAAGGGAAGCCGCGGAACGAAACGTTGTTTTTCAAAGAGCATATCTCCTGCATCATTACTGTGTTCTGTAGGAACAGCTGGAATGGGGGACGCTTCAACCCCGGCCTTTGCGCGGCACAGAGGCCTGTGCGGCGCTGCACTGGTTCCAAGCCGCTGGAGCACCGGGAGCACAGACAGTCCACAGGCTGCTGCAGTACCGGGGGTGCCGGCTTAGGGCTTGCTGGTCCCCTAAGCCAGCAAAAATCGACTCACTTCAAGTTAGAAACGCTAGCATGAAGTACACTTTAATTTTCATATTTTTTAATATTTTAAAACTTCCTATATATATTTTAGTAGCTCCATGCATTGGCATTAATATCACGCATTTCCGCCCTCGCGCCCTCCCCCGAGGCGCTGCAGCCGCCCAAGAACGTCCACAAAGGGCGTCTGCGAAGCGATTCTAAGCTCCCGACATCCTTTATTCCGGGGCCAGTCCCGGCTCCGGAAAGCTCTCCTAGCCCTGGAACGCCCCTGGCCGCGGGACGTCACGTGGCGCCACCGCCCCGCCCTCTCCCCGTGAGGGCCCGCCCCTCGCGTCGTGTATGCGGGGCCGCCGCGCGTCGCTGAATAGTGACGTCAGGGAGGCGCGCCGGGGCGGGTGGCGGTGGTGTCGTCGCCGTAGGGGCTGTTCCTCGGTTTGTGCGAGGCCGGGAAGGGATCGGGAGAGAGGGAAAAGCGGCTTCGGCTCCCGGCATGGAGCCGGGGCAGTTTCTCGGCGGGCTGCTCCTCCGCACCCCCTCGCCTGCTGCTTCCCCCGGTCCACCGTTGGCGCTGCCCGTGCCGCCGCGGCTCTGGCGCAGTGTCCGCCGCGGTACCCGCTCCGCTGCACTGCCCCCGGGGAAGAGCAGCGCGGCCTTCCTTGCCGTCTGTGCTGGAACTGGCAAAGGGTTTGCTCGGAGCTGGGAAGAAATAATTATTGTCTTATTTCAGGGAACTCTTTCCCGCTTTCTGCTTGAAACAGAAAGGGGTAGAATTGACGGGAAGGCACTGGGGAGATATGAGGCATTAAACTGCGTGGTTTGCTGTCAAAACTTGTTTTTCTTTTATGGGAAAGAGCGTGTACTGGCTTTTATTAAAAGTGGTTGTTTTCTTGTTGCAGGCTAAAGAACAGAAGGTTTTGCACAGAACAGAGTCTTCCCTCAATCAGACGCAGGCTGAGTGCAGCAGTGGTGAGTTGTTTCTCCAGTTTGTTACCTTAGAAGACATCAGTGTGTGTGAAATACGTGAACGTGGCCCTCAATGCAGTACTGATTCTGCTTCCCACTTATGCTTCTGTGTGCCTTGCTTCCCTTGTTTCAGATAAAGTCAAGTCTGTAATGCGTCTGACATGGCTTTCAAATCAGCATCCATAATGTATGTGAACTACTTGAGTTTTTGTAAATAGCATGTTCCCTGTGGATTTTGGTTTCCTGAAACTTCATTGCAACAATTTTTTCATTGCTCTCTGTTTTTCTTGTCTCATTCTTTCCTCGTAGTGTTCTGCAGAGGAGCATTTACTATCATATATATAAATGACATAGTAAAGGTTTTTGTCACCCATGCTTTACATATAAAATTTTGCAACTGTATCATCAGAAGTAGAATTTAATTTGAGTGAAACTGGAGTGTCTTAAACCTGTTCCAGTGCACGAGGCAGACTGAATCTTGTATTTCCATCTCAGTGGCTGTGCACAAGTTAGTTCTAAGTGTTCTGCCATGTCTTTTTGAAAATCTGTTAAAAGGAGGTGAATTAGGAAGATGTCAACAGAATGAGATTAAACTTGTTATATTAGTCATCCTATAAACTTACTGTTAAACATTAAAAATATTCTTCCATTGTCTCTGTATCCATTTGTTTTTTTCTGTGTCATCAGTACTGAACTCCATGACAGTCTCTTCTGAGTTCTGTCCAAGTTAATCCTTGAAATTGTCCCACTCATTTGTTTACTACCTGTTTTTTTCTCTTGGGTGTTTTTGGTCAGTTTCATGACCGTTTAACCTGAAAAACCATTCTTCTCCTCAGAATTTTTAATACTAACTGACTTACTTCCTTTAACACTATTGTCAGCCTTGCTCACTGCTGTCCTTTATTCCTGTGTTCCATGTTCTTTTATTCTTTGTGTCTTCTGCATGCTTTTTTCAGGCTTAGGTTTTAGTTTCAATGTTAAGTTTCCGTAAAAGTGAAATTTTGGAAGTTCTGTTCCTCTGTTTCTGTCCGTAGCAGTATAGGAAAAAAAACACCTCTAACTCTCACCTGCTATGACGTTTTTATTTGTTTTCTTTGCTGTGGTATAAATTGGGCAAACTATAGGAAGCCTTGTTCATTTACATAAAGGAAAATTACTATGTTGGTTTTGAAAAATCTTGGTAATGCCTAACAGTTGTTGTGGTGATTTTGGTGATTACTGCAGTTGTTAGTGGCTTTAAGTACTACATTTAATAATCAAGATACTGCTAGTTCTTTTGGATTCACTGTTGAGTAGAAGTACAAACATGGCATGATTAATACAGATATTGCAGTGTTAGAAAAGAGATTCATGGAAGAGTTTGTAGGAGGCAGGAGAGATCAGTGTAACTACCAACTTTTCCTGAAGCTGTTGGTATTCTAGTTAATGTGTTGTATTAGTATCATTGTGAACACCAACATTCCTGTTACTTGTTTCAGAAGGTGTTCTTGTGGCTTTTCAGCAGAAAACTTTTGTTTTTCCTGTTTTTCTGAAAACAAATGTGCTGTAAAAGACAGTGGTAAGTTTCTACTTGAACCTCCCAAGCTGCAGTATGTAGTTTTATTGTTGTTTATTAGTTGTGTAATCTGCTGACAAGAAGCAGAAAGTTATCTCAGTAAGCGCTCTTCTAGTTTTAAGTGTCTATGAAGTCTTCCCTTGGCTTCCACTTCATTAAACAAGTCCTCAACCTCTCCTCATAGTTAATTTACTTTAGATCCGCGACTGTCTTAGTAACTCTGGCCTCTCTGCAGTTCTTCCTACTCGAACTGAAGAAAGGGAGAACTGTGAGAACCAAACTGGAGACAGTGTTCTAGAAGCAGTGTCAGACACTGACTAAAAGAGGATAACAACATCTCTAGAATCACTTGTACTCTTAAAGTATCCCAGAAAATGTTTGCACTATGATCAATGAGAACACACAGTATTTTATGTGATACATTTACTGCTTTGTCTCCTTCTGATTTCATAAAACCATAACTGAATACATTCTTGCGCCTAATTACAGGGGAGAGAGTTGATTAAATTCCTAACAAATGAGAAAAAAGTACACAGTATACTGTACGAAGTATACTGCATTCTCTGAAGTCCAAAAAAGTGAAGTAGGGAGGCATTCAGTGTTTAAATTCTTCGTTTTGTTCCTTTACAGATGTATAACAGTCCTTGATTTCTTTTCACAACTGATGTGATTTTAAAATTATGATGTGTTTTAGTGTGATGAGAAAAGTACCTGGATACTCTTGCCTGTACTAAAGCATTGACTGCTCAGGAAAAAACAGTAAACTAGCCTAGGAAGTGTAAAACAAGAACATTTAAGAGACTTGGAATATTCTTGAAAGCAAACTATATTTGCAGATACTTCCTTAGAAAGGGAATCAAAGAATTAAGAGTAGAACAGAAGTGTGTCTTGGATTTTTGCCAGTAAAAGGAGATGAAGTAGTTTAGAATTGAGAATGGAAATGCGGGACATTGGGTGGTAAGGATGAGGAACTGTTATTAGTACGTGTGGTTTCTGAAGACACTAGTTTGTTGTGCTGAGGGGTGGCATTTGATGTGTCTTGCTTATCTTCCAGGTGTAACTGAGTTTGGTTTTTTTCCTGTCAACTGAGACTTGAGAGTATGCTGTTGTCTAGTTAAGTATTACCATATTAAGTGGGATCTTGGAGAGCTTGTTGTGTGTGATTAGTCTTTTTTTCCTCATGGCAATAGAGTCACGTTTGGTTTGCAGATGACTCTATTGGACACTTTCTAGTAGAAGGGGTTTCCTTTCCTTCTACTCTAACCCTTATGTGCAATTGGGTTGCCATAGCGATGGGTGTGAACCACAGAAGAGCAGCAGAAAGCAACCAATATTTCTGAAACTGCTCAGTGTTTATTGTGAAGACACAATCTGACTTTAGTAAGTAAAGATGGGAAACGCTACCCTTACCCAGTAATCAAACGTGGGAGTCTGGGAGTTGTGACACGAACTGCAGATCCTGCCTGCCTTCTAAGAGCGTGTTCCTTTTAAGATTGACAGGCTCTGCCAGCATTTCTCTGCATGCTTCATGGCTCTGAAGGCATCCAAAAGATAATAGCTATTTAATACTCACCTTCTCAGTTTCATCTCTAGGGCAGTCTTGTAGAAATAGTTCAACAGTGAGTGAAGCTGTAGAAGCTCCCAGCAAACTGTGGAGAAAGTCCTTGTCCCTGTGAATTAACCTGTCTGTGGTGTACCCCATGTCCCTTTGCCTTTTCTGTGCAACAGTGAAGTCTGATTTGTAAGAGGTGAAGATTGTCTCTATCCCATAATATTAAAGCTAATATTCATGGCCTTTACCATTCTGTGGTGTCTAAGAGCATCTGTATGTCCTCTGTAAATCTGAAGAGGTCCTGATGCATCAGTTAAAAAAAGAGCGTCACAACAAATTCAGCTTGGAGAGATCTGGGTTGAAACTCCTGAAGCACATCTGTGTCTGTCTGCAGAAAAAGATTTCACACATGTATCTGTCCATGGCTGTAATTAAAACTATGGTTTGACAGGATCCCATTAACACAAGGTGTGACCTGATGCCCTCATTGAGTCAATAATTTTTGCAGAGGGCATGCAGAGAGTAAGTTTCCAATAGATATCCTACTAGTGGGAAGGTAAAGCAAGGAGAGACTTTGTCAGAGTTGAAATTGCCTGCTAGGACCTGACCCTGTTAATGGCTTGACACTGTTGGAAGTCACATACTCCTCCCTCCTCCTATAGTGTCTTCTGGTGTTTCTTTGTGGAAGAATGTGCTCAGATATCTTAACTTTTTGGCTTGTTTGGGTTTTTTTGTTGTGTGTGCCCCCCTGCTTTTTGTGAGTAATTATGGCTCAGTCATAATGTGTAAGTTTGCTTTAATTCACTTAGGAGAAGGAGAGTGAAAAAAAAGCTACTTTTGTCTGTTCTACCTGCTTTCTTATGCCTAGCACATCATCAGCCTGTTGGGCAATGTGATGTGAAAATGATTAGATCGTTTTGCTTCACCCAAACCAAAACTGCATTTTTCCCACTGCTTCCAGCTTCAGGTATTTAAGGGGTGCAGGAAGAAGCAGAGAGTCATGTATTTATTTTGGTAACTGTACTTCTTTGTATTAGCATAAATTTGTAGCTAGCTTAAATAGTAAATTGGAGATTGGTTCGGTAAGGATTGATTCAGAATAAATTTTTTTAGATTTTTAACTTTTTTATTTTCCTTTTTTAACAAAAAGAAAATAATTGTACAAATAAGACTAGTGACTTAGTAGAAGAAAACAAACTATTCAGAGAAATTTTTAAGGTGTAAAGGCCATGGACAGCTCTTTGTTCTGATGATAGGTTTGCAATCAATTTTGCAAAATCCCAGGTGTAGTGAGGCATCGTTGCCATTTGTGCATCTTGCCATTTGTATTTTCTGTGTATTCACTCGTGTTTGTCCAGGTAATTTTTTGCCATCCAAATCATAAGAATATATCACTTCCTTAAATATTTTACAGTGTTTATAAACCTTATCTAAAAGTTGCTCCATCTTCAAGGGGTTTTTCTTTTTTTAATTTGATTTTGCATGTGACACCCTCATCCAATGTTGTGTAAGGACTGTCGTTTATATGGCCAAAGAGCAGCTGTGCAAATTCATGGAAGACTAATCTCTTGAGTGCTGTTAAATTCTCTACCTCTTAGTAGGAAATCCTTCAACCTGGATTTTCTGGATGAGAGAGCATTATGTAGAAATGTCCTGACCTGGGTATCTACTATGGTTTTGACAGAGAAAGAGCACTGGCTTTGTTAAGTGCATTTTTGTTCTGACACACTAAGCTTAGCTTGGTTTTTCTTGAGGTTTTTTTTTGAGCAGCAATAGCTGCTCCATTTTTACATGTAGATACAAACGTTTCAAGAATGAGAAGTGTTAATAAAAAAGAAGCTTTGCAGATATTTCTCTTTGATTTTTGTTTTTGTTATTTGTTCATTGTTTACAACTGCCAGCTAAGCATTTTGAAATAAGACAATGGAAAAAAGCCTCCTGGTTTTTGTGTTTGCACTTTATTAACTTCAATAAGTATCTTTTGATGAGAACTGTTCCAGATGAAGTATATAAATTTTTAGTAGAAGCAAAACCCTTTGGGTTTTTCTTCCCCCTTCTTAAATACATTATCCCAGAGGTGCTACCATCATTGCTGATGGGCTCAGCCTTGGCCAGCGGTGCATCCATCTTGGAGCCAACTGGCATTGGCTCTGTAAGGCATGGGGGAAGCTTCTTGCAGCTTCTCACAGAAGCCACCCTATAGCTCCCCCCACTACCAAAAGCTGGCCACAGGTGGTTAAAGCAAAAATATTAAAAGACTCATCACATGAGAAGTATAAAGCAGAGAGGGAGTCACTCATTCTGTTCAATTATTGCTGTAAAGAGAGATCTGATTTTGTGGCTCATTGGTTCAAAAGTATACTTTTTTAACCTTAGGACGTTCAATTTTTAGTCAGTTTTTGTTGAGCATGGTTGGAGACTTACACATTGGGAGTTCTTAAGTTTTTTTTTTTGTTAAGGTGGTTTTCTCAAAAAAATGAAAGTTTTAAACCAATATCAGAATAAAATTTGATTTCTCCAACTTTTTTACCATTGCTGTAACAATTTTAATCTCTTTCTTTTTTTCCTGAAGATGGAAAAATAATCTTTTTTTCACATTAAACAAAAACCAGTCATAGAGTCAGAGAGTCAATAAAGTTGGAAAAGACCTCAAGGATTGAGTCCAACCTTTGGCTGGTCCCCATCTTGTCAACTAGACAATAGCATTTGCCACGTCTGCTTGTTTCTTGAACAGCTCCTGGGATGGTGACTCCCCCACTTCCCTAAGGAGCCCATTCCAATGCTTAACAACCCTTTCTGTGAAAAATTCTTCCTGATGTCCAACCTGAACCTCCTCTGGTGCAGCTTGACACCATTTCCTCTTGTCCTGTTTGAAGAGAAACTTTTTGGTTGTTGATTTAGAAAACTTAAGTTGCTTAAAATCTGTTCTTAAAAGGAACCTCTGAGACTCAATTTGTGAGTTTTAGCAGCCAGACATTCTTTGATATAATACAGTGCAAGGTTGCAGCATGCTGGCTACCCTTGGAATCAGCTCCCAAAATACACACAGGGGTATCTGTGCTACAACTCATATGTCCACAATCCATGCTTATGAATTTCCACTTTTTGTTCCTTACATTCCTGTTACATATTCATGACATTTCCCAGCACTTATTAGCATATATACATATCCTTATAACGTCTCTGAGAGGCTTCACTGAGGGTCTCCAGTGGTTGTCTGTGTCTGGAACTCCCCCAAAGTTCTAAAGGACTGTCTATGAACTTCTTTAAGATAATACACCTAATTATAAAGTAACTTGATACTGCTTGGGTGGCTGCCTCAGTTCCTGTCTTCATTGTTTCTTTTCTTTGCTTGGTTAGTCCTTTTAAATCACTTGGCTCAGCTACATGTAGTTTTTGGGGTGCATTCTGCTGCAAAAACCATTAGTTCTTGTTAAATCTCAAAACTCATATACCATGAATATTTATCATGTATCTGTGTTACAAAAGTTTAGGTCGGTTGTAAACAGAGGTTTTTTATGGATAGAAAAAAGTTTTATCTGATAGAGTTCATAGTTTCTTTAATACGTCTTTTTTTTCTCTTGTAATGTTTCTGTAGTCGTTATAAATGTAATGTCTGTCATCTGGAGGGCAATGTTTTACTTTGTCTTCATAGAGTACAAGGATGTATGAGGATGTATTTATATTGGAAGTTAGGCAATAGGCATTCATAGTTCAGCTGATTAGCATTTTTATGCTAAATAGATAAGCAAATCAAATATATCAAGGAGATTTCAGTTTCATTTAGAACTGATTGTGAAGCTTAATTCTTTATTTTTTAATTGATGGGAATTGTTTTGATGAATTTGAGTTATAGTATTTATCTGAAATGGATCATTTTATCTCTTGAAGGAAAAAGAAAGTGCAAAAGTGTTAATCTGCATCTGTGCCTCTTTCAGACAACCCTATGGTTTACTCTGCCTACAGCTGAAGTCATCTCTAGTTACAGTTTTACTCTCAGTTGCTGTGCTTCACAGGAGAGGTAACTATTTTAAAATCAAAATATTTCCTATAATTCCTCAAATTTAATAAATGTGCTTATAATGATAGACTTAATGCTTGCTTTTTCTGCTGAGAGATTTTTGAAAGCAAAATAGTTTAATCACTGTATCTTGGCATGGCCTCTGAGTGGGTGTAATGCTATCTTTACACAGTGCAGTCTAATGAAAAATTAATGTAGGGTGTTTGGAAAATATGACTGGAAGATACCTGTCTATATGTGGCTGTCTTTTTTTCCATAAGTGTTTTCCCTCTTTTTTTTAAATGTTCTCAGATTTTCATGGATCTCAACAGTGCTAGCACTGTTGTTTTGCGAGTCTTGACGCAAGCTACTAGCCAAGATACTGCAGTGTTGAAACCAGCTGAGGAACAACTGAAGCAGTGGGAGACACAGCCAGGTTTTTATTCAGTCTTGTTGGTAAGATACAGTGGAAAAGTGCTATTAAGTAAACTTGGAATAATGACAGTAATGGAGAAGTCACCTAAAGGCTAGATTCTGACTAGAATAAGAAATTACCTTTTATTGTACAGTGCCACAGACTTCTGAGAGCTATGTCATTAAAGAGTGTAATAATTATCTGATTCTATTGATTATTATCCTTTCATTCCCTGCTCAACCAGACAAGATTAGCAGCACATTTGCCTAACATGTTGTTTTTTTAATAAATGAAGTACTAGGGCTAGCGATAAATGTATTTTTAATCTCTAAAAATTCATGTTTAAAACAGTATTTCTGTTACCTGTCTAATGCATTTTGTTTATGTACACCTGTATGTACAGAGGTATGTGTACTTACATACATACCAGGACATGTGTTGATGTGTTGACAATTTCTATCCTGTTTGTGATGTGTTGAGCAGTTTTTAACTTTTTTTTTTTTTTAACAGAATATCTTTACAAATCATAGCCTCGATGTGAATGTAAGGTGGTTAGCTGTGCTGTACTTTAAAAATGGAATTGATCGCTATTGGAGACGAGTGGCACCACAGTAAGTTCTGGGTTTCTTCATTTAACCTTCTGCAGCTAGCTTTGTAATGGTCACTAAATGGGAAAACAGCAGATTTTTAGTTCATAGAAGTTACTTTAAAATTTACGGTGAAACTGATAAAATGTTTCAACTTTAGGACTGGCTAAGAAACTATTTTGTCTTTACATTGCTTCTTGTGACTGTTCATGATTTGTTTTTGAAAACTGAGTTATAAGGCTGTCCCACAGATACCAGATTTTGAAGTGATGAAGTGTTACAACGATAACACACGGACTATTCTGAGAGTAGCTAGCATGAAACATAGCGAATTTCTTGGAGAGTGACAGAGACATTTTGTTTTATTTAAGCTGATTCATATTGCATGTATACATTGGAAAGAAGCAGTAACTGGATGCTAGCAAGTTCTGGTCTTCATTTTTGTTGTTGTTCTGATATGTGGGTTCTGATAAAGCATGATGAAAACTTCTTCAAAGAAGATCAGAAATACAAGCAGTATTCATGAGCACCACATCATTTACTTAAAAATTACAAAAAATACCATTTTAATATGTAATACCTACAGAATTAGGTACTTCTTAGTGTTTTGTAAGAAGTTTTTTTCTTTTCAAAATAACTTTAATTTCAAGAAGAGTTTCAATTCCAGAACTTATAAAGACCTGCAAGTGTTCTCTCTCTCTGAAAGTGTTCAGTATGTCTTAAATGCTATCATATAGATAGGACATCGCTGTCAGGTTCAGGGTATTAATTGGAATTCTAGGTCCTGTTTTTATAGATTGTGAATTTAAACTAGTGCACAAAGTATGGCACAAAGTATGATTTTCAGTTCTTTACTTGAAATAGTTTAATGTATTTTGCCTTACACTGTAAGCTCTTCCAATGATCTACCAAAGGAGGGAAAAGTTACAAAATTCTGTATCCACAGCATACTTTAAATAGTGTAGGGCTCCTTCATTATTTACGTAAAACACTGGAGTATTTGTATGTGTGGATTAATATACAATTGAAAAACACCTACAAACATTTGTATTCTCTTTTATGTGAAAGGAAAAATATCATCTTTGGCATGAAAGATGGCATATGTCTTTGACATTTCTGGCTAATTCGATGCTGGTTACATTACTGGTACTTAGTAAGCATTATCCCAAGAAAATAATTGTTTCAATTTGTTAATATTTTTAGATACTAGTAGCATTTCTGGTGAAAAAAACATAGTTTATTTCCTGCAGAAGTAATGACTGCAATTTTACTGTTTGAATTGAGCTAAAAATTAAATAATCTTTCAATGTAGTTTTTCTGCATTTTTAAGTTGAATGTAATTTAAAAAATAGCAAATCACTGTCTATCATTAAAGATTCTGTGGGCGATTCCATATTAAATTTCCAATGCAATCCTATTTTATCCCTGTTTCTAATTTTTCTGCCACTTTTTTGTATTTTTTAAATACAAAATAAATATTAAAGTATAAAATAAATTTTAAAATTATTGGTTGCTGTTAAAGATTCCATGAGGTAAATACATAATAAATTTCCACTCTGTGTCCAACTGTTTATCGATTTCTAATTTTCTTTATAAATTTCTTTAAATTCTTCTAAATGTTGAGGGCATTTTGAGAAATGCCAGTTTAAGCTGTAACTTCTCAGTTGATTGTTTTGTGAACCAGTCATATTTTAGATGTCATGAAGGATTCATTGCATTTTTGTTGTCCTTGCAAAATTCATGTCTTTCATCTTGTGTGTCTCAGCAGCAGCTGTCCCCTCTCCATCCATAGTAGTACATCAAAGCATGTTTTGATCTACAGATCAGACTTAAAACAGCATTTTCCAGTAGGAGTGATTTTGAAGATGAGATTGTGAACTTTCTCCCTCCTGTTTTTTCTGGCACCTTTCCAGATAACCATGAGCCTAAGCTTGTCATAGCCTCTTTTCAGGCACATTTTAGCCTCTTTTTTGGAATTTATTGTCAGCTTCCTGAGAAGGTTGTGTCATTTGATGATTTTGTATGTGTTTTTATTTTCTTCAGAAATGACTTTTCTTGAATTCAAATGTTGAACACGTTTTTGGTACTACAGATAATTACATTTAAATCCTGTTTCTTGTGGACCGTGTTCTTCTATATGAGTACCATGTTAACAACTTTAATAATACTTTTCAAATCCATTTTTTTTACTTGAATGATAACTATAAATAACTCCTCATAAGCCAGAAATCCAAAATAACTTTTTAAATATTTGGATACCTGTTTGCCTGTACCGCAAACACAGAATAAGATCAATAAAACTTTGACATTGCAAACTGTGAAGGACTATGGCATAAATACTTAGAAGTTCATGTCTATATGAACTTGTTTTAATTTTTGTGCTGGTGTAATTCAGTGCTGAAGGAAAATAACTCACTGTGTGATGCCCATTCCTCCTAAATACTCGCCTGCCTAAAACTTGTATGGCAAAACCCTGCCTAAAAATGTATGGAATTGTGGGACTGTCTTGCAATGCTTTAAGGGAAGATGAGGACAGTGGTGCCAGTGGCAATGTCTGTGACTCCTGTAGGGACTGAGGCTGGAGCCCTCAGGGGGTTGCAGGGCAGTTGGGAGTGTCCCTGTTCTCCAGCAGGTGTCACTGTTGTATTTAGATAGTAAATTCCTCCAGCCATGGTCCAACCGTAGAGATCTCATCACACAGATGAGTACACTTGCATCTGTACCACTTGCATCTGTGCCTGATTTCTTAGAATTTTTTTTTCCATTACTGTTTTCCAACTTTGCTTATCACAAGCATCTGTATTTGGGGCATCCATCCTCATTAATCTGTTTCTTTTCCTGCCTTGATTTGTTTGCCATGGGAAAAGCCTAATTACAGCATTTTTATTTGGAGTAAATAATGAACTGAATTCTTGCTGCTCTTAGACTGTGCATGTGATAAGTTCAGTGTAATTATGATTATGAAAAAATAATTAAGGCAAGGAGTTTCATGAGCTCACAAACAAGGTATATGAAATAATGTAGTAGAACAGGGTTTTTTTTCCTTCACAAACCAGGTTTTAGATGCTTTCTATTATTTCTGAAAGGGAGTTATTGTATAAGCTACATTTAATGGAGAATAGAATTCTTAATTGTATTAATGACATATTTAAGTTTTAGAAACCACTTAAGTTATGTCTGTATGCATAGAAATGATATACTATATTTTCATGTTATAAAAGAGGACCACAAAAAGTTATTTTCATGAAATGTAATCTAGTGGCTTTAGATTAATAAATTTAAGAATTACCTGCAGAAAAACTTATTGTTGCAGAAATCTTTGCAAAGTTTGCCTAAAATGTTTTTAGGCATAATTTAATTTTATTCAGAAAAATCTTAAAAGCCTAAGTCTTGATTAAGAAAAATTAAATTTAAATGTGGTTCCTGAATGCTGTCAGTCACCTGGACAGTAAGACTTAGTGTATAGTTCTGAGTCACTAGTGAAACAATGACTTACCCCCCTTTTCTACTGTACTTTGAATGGTAAGTTCTTTGATGTAGGAAATGGAGAGTACTTGTGTTACGTACAGGGGCCGGGGTGGGAAGAGAAAACTGTAATATTTTTGCAAACATTTTGATCCTATGGTAAATCCTGCTTCTGTTTTTTTTTATTGTTTTGAGAGTATTATCTAATATTTGTCTAGATTAGTGTAAAAGCTATGCTTTAGGGAGCTTTCGGCATCATTTTAAATCTCAATATATAAATATAGTAGGTTTGTATTTGCGCCTGAGGTCAGAAAACAGGAAGTGGTTGTGTTGATATGTTTAATTTTCTTAATTTCCAGTCACTAGTCTTCACTGAGATGTGACGTTTGCATTCATGCTTCTGAATCATTGCAATATTAGGTGGAACTGTTTCATCTAAACAACCTTGGATGATAGCCTAAAGGCTTTTTATAAAGAAGAAACAGCACTGTAGGTGCTATCACTGAATTAAAACATGTTGAGATTTTCTACTTCCTTTTTTTTCCTGCTAGTATGATATATAAATACCAGTAAAGCATTTTCAAAACCACTGTGTTGTGTTTTCTATGTAGAAATTATAAGAAAATTGTGTAATATGAAGTCAGAAGTAGTAGAGGAATGATGTGATACTTGTAGTCTTAAACTGATAAGAGGTCGCTTGAAGTATTAAGATGCCACAAAGTTGCACTTGAATGCAAATAACCCTTTAGGGCTTAGCATTTGTCCTTCTTACTGTTTCCCCCACATTTTTTGAAGAATGTATCACCATACTTTTTACCCTAAGCTATAATTTTCAAAAGATGCATACTTCTAAGTATAAATATAAAACTTGTTTGTAATAGAAAAGAACTATTGCTTTTGCAAAAAGAGCTTTCATCTGATAAGGTGATTGCCTTATTCTGGGCATTTCGTGGTCATGGTCCATTAGTATACATGGACAAATTCATGCTCAAATTATCAATTCTGGAAGTAATAACTGTATAATAATTGTCAAAGAGCAATCAGTCTGTAATTTGTACAGTTTTATGTTTTTTCATTATATATCTATGTATCTTACTCTGTCAGCTTTCTCTTTTGCCGTTTGTCTTTGAAAAGGTTACCTTAGGTCTCAAAACCTGAGTTTAAAAGGTATCATAAGTTTTTGTTTCACTGTTCCCTCTCTTTTAAAGATACTTGAGATAGAGGAAAAACAGTGAATGTTCTTTTGATAGTTTTGATACTATTTTTGATAGTTACAAATGAATTAATAGTAGTTTTTAATCAAAAATTAATATTCTAATAAATATATCCTGACAGTGCTCTCTCTGAAGAAGAAAAAACTACGTTGCGTGCTGGACTTATCACGAACTTTAATGAGCCAGTGAATCAGGTTAGTGGTGAATGTTTACTACTCTCCCAGCAAATGGCTTTATTGGTATATGACTTGGTTTCTTCCTTTATAAAGTATTTAATTATAATAATAAAGTTTCAGTTTTCATATTGTCTTTCAAACAGATCTTTATGTTGAAGTGATACCTCTTTCCATATATCATAATTCATAAAATTATAGAATTACTTTTGTTGGGTGTGGGGGTTTTTTTGTTTGTTTTGTTTGGTTTTGTTGTGGTTGTTGCAGTGTTACTTTATATTGTCTCTTACCTAAACAGCAAGGTTTATGCAACCGTTTTGATGAAATGGTTCCAGGAATGGATGTAGCTCAAAAATAACCTTTCCTTGAATGATTTTTATGGTTTTTTCAGCTGTATCTGTTCTCTGACCTGGCTCCCAGTATGGCTGTACAAGAAAGTGTGATGATAGCAGGAATAAGCTGTTGAGATTGTTGCTGGATAAACTGACCTAAGCAGATTTGCTGTTACATGTCTAGTTACAGCATTAATGCATTTAAATAAGCATAATAAAGCTTCAGTATGGTAGAGTCTTGTCTTGCATAAGGTGACTAACTGTAAGCTTCTATTTTGATTATAATAGTAAATTCTTATTCTATAGAGTATAGAACTAATGTTAGGGACTCAAAATATGCCTATACTAAATGAATTGATCTTCCTTCTGCTAACTGTATCATGTAAGTATGAGATTCTGCAAGGAAGTATTTGCTAGTATTTTGAACTAGATCTTAAAGAACTTTTTCAAGAAATTACATAAATGATTGGCATAAGGTAAAGGTTAAAAAGAACATAAACTTCTGCTCTGTAGATGGTTCAGTTTTAACTTTTCAGGATTCCTTGATGGGATTAATGTAGTTTCTAGGATTAGAGCAATTTATCAAAATTATGGTAATTTAGTCTTTATAGAAGACTCTTGTACAATGATAATTTTGACTAGAATTAAAAATTTTAATAGCAAATCATGATTTTTTTTTAAAAAAGAAGGTATATAGCAAATATTTTAAGATTTGTAGTCCAGGTATAGTTTCAGTGTAAAAAATATGACCAAATACTATATGCTTCTTTATTTCAACCAAAAAGAACTATGAAGCATGTCAAGTTAGACCATCAAGTATGTGTTTATGTTTCTACTATGTAGTATATAACTTAACAAATGTTTAATTTCGAAGAGTTTGCATGTTTTTTACATATGTGAATAGGTAAATTAGGTACAAAAAATAGTATTAACTACATTATTCATAAAACAATTCAAACTTTTTATTACTTTTTCCCTAACTTTATTAGTCTTTAGTCAGTTTACCTGCTAAGACAGTAGGATGACTTATTTTGTAGTTATAAATTCCAGCGCTGCTGAGCAGTTCTGCAGTTCTGAGACTATAGTTGCAACTGAGATTAGAACCTTTTAAAATGACATTTTAAAGACTAGTGGCTTCCTGGTTTTATTTGTGTGTTTTTTATGATATTTTTTGGGATGTAATTTTTTAAGGTGGGGAGGATTTTGTTTTATGCCAGCAGCCTAAATAATTACCCAAACAATGTGTTCAGTATTAGAGTCCATCTCCTTTCTTCTAGCTCTGCAGTCTGTAGGTATGCTGAGGTTTCCTTTCAGAGGAACCTTTCATTTAGTTCCCAGCATGCTTGATATATCTGAGTTTTGATATTGTGTTCCTGATGAGTGCTCTTTTCCAGTCACAGATAGTTCATAACACAGTTGCTCTCTGCTTGTGCTTTTTGCATCATTGAAGGAAGAGAAATTATGACTCTTGCATGTATGGAAAGAAGAACAACTCAAAAATATTGAGAAATAGACATAGTATTGAGATGCGATGATACAAGTTGACATCCAGGGGAGGTGTAAAAGAAAAAGAGAACATATAATGTGTTGAGAGCTTAATTTCTGTACCCTCTGAAGATATTTATGATATGGAGGGAACAGAGGAGCAAACTAGTCCTTAACATGTATGACAGCAGAATTTTTTTTTTTTTTTAACTTAAAAAGCCAATCCTCAAGGAAAAGGTGCTCTTGACCTCTCTAGAGAGTTTGCTTCTTGTATGACAGATGGAGAGGAGTTTATTTCCTCCCCATTGCCAATTGACATAATTTGTTCCAATAATCAGTAAGACTCTCAGCTCTTCTTTGCGAGTGTTGATGTCTTTTTCCTGAAGCAAATCTCTGTAAGCAGGTTGGTGGGAATGAATATTGTAGAAAACTTTGTGAGGTGGTGAGGCTCTGGATTAAACAGATGAGGAAGCAGTAGAGGAGGGCACAGCTATTTTCCTTTAGACCTGTAAATTACTTGCATTCCTTCTGATAGCTTAAGAAGGGGACTTCTTCACCAGTCTGGAAGTGTGGTGCTATAGTAATGGTGCGTTGAAGGTGGGAGCATCTGCTTCACTAATCCAGTCAAGGATCCTTTCAGTGGAAATGGGATAAGAACAGGGAAGACAAGAATGTGAAATTTCTGGATATTTGAGGTGGGGTTTTGAAGGACCATACAAAATTTAGTGAGGAATGTTTAGGGAAAGGGAGTTGCAAAAGCAGCAAAGTGTGGAATAGAAAAAAAAGAGGGCATAAGACAGGCTAGTCAGGTGTAAACCATGGGTGGTCTGTATCTGCGTCTGAACAAACCCTGTGCCTAATCACCACTACTTGTCCTGTCCTCTTGATTGCATCCCCTGCCTGTCTTGCTGTGTAATCTCTCTCTGTTCATCATGTGTGTGGGCTGCAAGGACAAGGTGCCAGCTACTGGCAGAACTGATGTGAGTGGGATTTGGGCCAGCAACCAAAGTCAGATGGTGGGAGTGGTGCAGGTGCCCCTGGCATGTAGTGTGAGGATCTGGAGCAAGAGAGTCTCAGCTTCAGCTAGTGGGATGGCACCATGGCTTACAGACACCTGTGCCCGGGGGTGGGAATGGCTCTGTCTAAAACTTAAACTCAGGTAGAGCAGAATGTGTGTTCAGCAGTCTGGTTCACAGAAAGTGATAGAAAAGATCACAAAGAAGTGGTTCCCAAATATCTTTTTCTTTGTTTATGTGCCTTCTAGAACAAATATATTTACTGGTCTTTATGTAGAATTAAAAAAAGGTATCAAGTTTAGCATTTTATGTAAATAAAATATTTTTGCTCCACATTTATTTGCATTCAGCAAACTTAAAAATAGCTTGAGGAAAAGCACACAAAAATCCATACTACTTTTTTGATTCAGGTTTTATTTGGCTGTTAATTTCTGCATTGTATATTTCCTAAATGCCCTTTGACTTTGTGTTATCTGCTTTTTGTTTTGCTTTTTTGCAGATAGCTACTCAGATCTCTGTACTGATTGCTAAAGTTGCAAGGGTGGACTGCCCAAGGCAATGGCCGGAACTTATACCCACTCTTGTAGAATCTGTGAAGGTGCAAGATGATCTTCAACAGCACAGAGCGCTACTTACCTTTTATCATGTTACAAAGACCCTGTCATCCAAACGGCTTGCTGCAGATAGAAAACTTTTCTATGATGTAAATAATCCTTGCCTCTTCCTGGGCTTAGCTGGCAAGGCATTAATGGCATGTCTGTGGACTTCAATGTCTGCCCTTGAAACAGAAATGCTGTTATGGTGGTGGGTGTATGTATATTATGAAGTAACTGAAAGTCAGTTTCTAGGTGAAATATTTTTGGGATATTTATTAATTTTGCATGCAGCTGGAGTGTTCTTATTTGTGTAAGAGGCAGAGTTTCATCTACAGAACAGTATCTGCATATCAGCCTTATCATGCCGTATTATTTTATGTGAATTTATGGTGTTTTTTGGAAGTGTGTTCTGGATTTATAATTCATTATAGTAAATAATTCATTATAGTAAAAATACTGGGTTGTAGACTTCCATACTACTCTATTTTTGGTTTTATCATCAGTGAGAATATGTTTGGGGGGTTTTCCAGATGAACTCTCTGGGTTAGTTAAAAGGCAAGATGGGAATGCAAATGCCAAATCTTGTTCATGCACCTTACGTTCTTTATTGTAAGAATCCAGTGATTAGAACACAGATTTAACTTTGGTTGTAGGCTGTGCATCTCCAAACCCATTTGGTGTTAGGTAACAATGCAGTAGAGTTAACTGAATTTAGTGAGTTAAACATCTTTTCCAAATGTTATATTTCCATTTTCAAAATTTTATTTTATTCCTCCATTTTAAAGAGTTTCTAAAGCACAAAAAATGAAGACTGTTTATGAAGGTTTACCTATTTATCTCTGTAGAAAAAAGTTCTGTCTGTGTAATCCTGAAACTGAAATTTTAATTGCCTGGAATCCAAGACCTTGAGAACTGACTCCTGTTAATAGGACCTTTACTAACCTTTACTCAGCTGAAGGAATCAAATAAACAGGTTATGTACTTTTGATTCCATTGATGAGGTATAGCAGACTGAGTGCGGACTTTGGTAATAAGAAGCTGTCAAGTGCTGCCATAACTGAGTGAGAAATTCTTTATCTTCTTTTTATAATTCAGATATCTTTATCAGGCAGGTACTGTCTGGGAACTGTAACATAAATTAAATTTGAGATTTGTTCAGTTCTACCTTATTAGAAACTATTTGTCATTCTCTATTTTAAAAATTTTGAGGGAAAAGGGCAGATTTTGCAGCTATCAACAAAATAAAGTTAGTTTTGTTGAAGGTATGTAAGAGATAGATGTGTAACTGCTGTGTCCCAGAGTAAGCTGATTCAGATATTAACTATGCTGTAAGACAGACAGTTTAAGCCTTTTGGAAAAGAAGTTATGAGGAAAACTGATCGTTTTTTAAATACCACATTATACACTGGCAGCTATATTTAATGAAAGCCACGTAAAAAATGAGCCTTAAATAGTTGTCTTTAAGGTTAGGGTCATAGACCCAAGTACTCAGGGAAAACACTGCATCTTTCAAACATCTTGAAATTAAGATATTTTTCTGGAAAACATTTTTGGATCAGTACAGCATAAAACAAAGAAGCAAATTAAACATTGTGACCTGTGATACAGAAGAAGATGGATTAAATAATTTAACAGTATACATTGGCCTTTAAAATTTAGGGATTTATTTTGCTATGACAAAGTTCAGGAAATATATTCTTGATCTTTCTTCCTTTTGCAGCTTACATCAAGTATTTATAGCTTTGCATGTTCCTTGTGGAATCATCATACAGATACATTCCTACAGCAGATTTGTGCGGGGAATGAAGCTGCAGCTGCAAATTCACTAGAAAGGACCTTGTTGTCATTGAAAGGTAATAATATAGAATGATATTAAATATGAAGAGTCAAATAACTTTCGTCACAGTGAATGAGTAGGACTTCTTTGGTCAATAGTTCCTATTCTCTAACAAAGCCAAGCCCATTGGGAAAAACAGTAATCTTGGTTTATTTTACCTGTAGCTTTAGCAAGACAAGGAGGATTTCTCATGTGAAAGGGGGAGACAGTAGTCTTGTATGCACCACTTCTCAATATGCACCATTCCAATGTACTGCTTGTAAGAAGTCAAAGTCTAGGAGGTGAGAAAGTGGAGGGCATAACAGGATGCTTTTTCACATGGGTTGTAGTTTGGGCTTGCATGTCTTTAGCAACTTATGTGGTCAAACTGAGCTATGAGTTTAATTCCATTAAGTTCACCTTGTGTCCAGTGAAGAGCTAACCTGAAAAGTTTATCTTTAGGTTGATGCTCAAATGCTTATCTGTGGAGTAAATATATGTCGTGACTGTACCTTGCTGCTTTGAAGAATTGTCCATGTGCCTTGCTTGCAGTGTAGATAAAACCTGTCTTGAATTGTTTCAGAAAGTGCAGCATGCAGTTTTGCTGTATTGCTGGCAATACAGAACTGAGAAAATTCACAGGATGGCTTATGGACCTTGCTTAGTCTGTACTTGGCCCTTTTCCTACTGTAGAATCATTCAGAGGTTGAATACTTACAGTTTTTACAGAATTCTTCTTGATTCAGTAATTCTTGGAGTTCTCTTTCATTGTTTTACACAATGTACTGAATTTTAAAGTAATTTCAACAAGGTTAATGTTAGATATGGAGCTGATAAACAGCTACAAAAGGAATTTTTTTTTTTCCTAGTCCTTCGGAAACTAACGGTTCATGGCTTTGTAGAACCTCATTGGAATGCAGAGGTGATGGTAAGTGACATGTATATATTTCTAGTTCTAAATTAAAAATCCTTTGTGATGATTTCAGATGTTAGAGCTATGTTTGAAAATTGTTGAAAGGCGCACATTTTTGTTGTGTAAAGGAAGATCAATCAATGTGCTCTCAAAGTTGTCCTTAGTCAAGAGCTGTCAGATCTTAGATAGATCCTAAACACTGTGACACTAATGGCATTATGTTTAAAAGAAAAAGGGTACCCTTACCAATTTACACATCACGTGATGATGACACCTCTGTTTCTCACTGAAAGATGTCTCTCCCTCCCACCTCATGTAAAAGTGTGTTTTCATTCAGTGGTGAATGTGATGCCATATTTATTCTGTCATATTCTATTGATGGAATTTGTGTGAGATAAAAGCATGTAGTGTGCAGCCCGTGGAGAGGGGAGGGTCAGGGAAAGAAATCCAGTCACCCTCCTTAACCCTGTTCTGCTGGAAGAATTGAGTCCTAAACTAGGAGGTTGAGAACAGGATAGAACTGGATAAGCATATTTTAAAGCATATATCTGTAGTTACCTATCCCTTTTTCTACTAGAGATGCTATGCTGTTTGTGTGGTATTAATAAGGTCATTTTGGATCATCTATGCAATCTACTTCCTAGCTAGTTATTAATTGTCCAAAATAATAAATTAAAAGTGATAAGGTTGAGTCTGAGCTGATACCACTTGTGAATTTACTTCAGTTTGACACAACTTTGTTTTTATAATACAGCGCAAACCAAGATTCATCCTTAAAATACATGTATACTTTTGTGTTTCAGGGTTTTCTACATGCTGTATTTGAACGGCTGAAACAGTTTCTGGAGTGTAGTAAGTATATGGATAATTTTTGTTGTATTTGTTGTTAAACATTGGAAGCTGGATGAAAACAATACAGTTTAGAGCATTATCAATAATAATTTAGGTGCAAGATATGTTTTTATAATTGCAAAGCTATTACTTTAAATCCTGCTGGAACTGTCAGAGAAGAATTCAAGAAAAGTGTCTTTTTAATAAACAGGCTAAAATCCCACCAAAATTATATTTGGTGTCATAATGCTAATGGGAGAAAAATCTTAAGTCATGGATTGACAAGGTATCCATATTAAAATATGGAGCTGCTACTAAAACCCAGAGCATCTTGAGTTTTCTTCTTTGGGAGAGTTCTGTGTTTTTTCTTTTTCCAGTAGTTTGTTACGTATTTTGGTATGTGTCAAATGGGAAATAAAAAGCGTATTCGAATCTTTGTTCTTTGTAACTGGAAAAGTAGTAGTCTGAGACAGGCAACCACAGGTTAATACAGTTGACAGAATCAGAATCATAATTGGCAGATGTCAGTGCTTTTACAGGGAAGTTACCTGAAGCAAGCAAAAAGGAGATGTTTGACAGTGTTGCATCTGAACTCACTCCGCCTTCCTTGTGTGTACACTTGTCATAGATCTGATGTGAACTGTTCAATCCTTTGAAACTTGCCAAATCATTATTTTAGGACTCAACAATGCTTTTTCCTAGAACAGATGTCTAACCTAAATAGAGTTTTTTTTAATATAAGTTATATATAATTTTAACATTTTTAATATTTTGATGATGTTCCTTGGCTTAGGAGCCTGTACTTAGGTAAGAGGGGCTGATCTGGGCTTTGAGCCTCATTTCTAGAAGAAGTGGAAACAGCCACTGTTTGCCTCTTTTACTATACTGTAATCAGGTTCTTTCTGGCCCTTCCTTAATTTTTTACAAGATAAATGCCTTGTTTGAGTGGACTGAATTGAAGGCCATCCCATCCTAAAGTTTGGTGGCTATTGTAGTCCCCTAGAATATGAATAATATAAATAATAATGGTCTAGTGGTAAAGGCGCGGCGCTATCACCACCGAGACCCGGGTTCGATTCCCGGTCAGGGCCACTCCCAGGCAGGTGGAGCTCGTTAGCCCTTAAAGGCAATCCATCTACGTCCTGAGGACCTCGCTGCCACCGTCCAAGCTCGCTTGGCCCTGGCAGATGAACCTTAGGATTAAAGGGTGGGCTCAGTTCCACGCACACTGTGTCTCACCTAAAAAATCCAATGAGCAGGCTGGAAGGTGTAGAGACCTTCCCCGGATCTTTGCTCACGAAGACTGGCCATTATTATTAGAATATGAGGACTCCAGGGTTTGTGTCCTAAGGCAAGAACTGAGCTGAACCTTCCCATTTCCATTTTCTAAGCAATCAATTGTTTTGCAAAAGCAGGTACAGCTACCTTACAGGATTAGTGTTTACATTTATTATGCCATGGGTTTTGCCTGTATGCCTTCATTATGGCAATTTTTTTTTTTCCCTGAAATCTTTATCTGTTTTTTTGTTTGTTTTGGTTTGGTTTTTTTTGGTTGGTTGGTTAGTTGGTTTTTTTGTTTTGTTTTGTTCTTTTGTTTTTCTTTTAATTTGGAATGTTTTCCAGTGTCCATAATAAACTGTTCTTTGAGGTGGAATTTCTACAAAAATGCATAATATTATGCAGAAAGGATGTAGAATAGTTTTATTAAAAGGACATTTTCATACTTTCGTGCTGACTTACTTTTTTCCTCTACTAGCATTTGATTCATTGCATTCATTGCTATCATTACATTTTCTGTAATAATGTCCCAATTGTTGTAGCCTGGTGGAACACTGAAATTCACTGTATCAAGTACATTTCAAGTGAATTTCACTGCAACTGAGAAAAATGGTTAAAGTTTTTTTCCTGGTACTCATTACCTTGCATTTGACTTTGAATTTATTCTGCCATAGAACTTTTTTCTGGCTGGCATAATACCTGAACTGTAAAAAAATAATTTTTACTTAATAGTATAAAATAAGTTCTTTTCCAGTGTTAATTTTCTAAAACTTAGCTATCCAGAAAGAAAAGGAAAGTCTGAAAAATGATAGTTGTTAAATGTCTGATTTACCAGGTAGAAGTATAAGAGCAGAAAGCATATGCAGAGATCGTCTAGAAAAGATTATAATTCTGTTCACTAAAGTGGTAAGTAAATTCTCCTTTCAGTTATTGAATATTTTTTAGTTCTGGAGGAGCAGTCCCCATTGAGATATGTATGTGCCTTGAGGTGAATACATTTCAGATCTTTTAAAGAAGTGGAAGGTAGTGCAATTTAAAACTTCTTTGTTATGAAATGTATTTTAGAAGAAACAGGTGTCTGCTTACTCATGCTGATGTAGATTGCAACCATGAAGAATACATTTCTTTAGCTCATATAAAATTAATTGCATTCTGTAAGTAAATTATTTAGCCAGGATTTTGCTCAAAGAAGAGTTCTGGAAATTTTGCTAAAACAGTGGTAAAGGTACTGAGGAATAAAGAAGACAAACTTTTCTTCCTGTGTTTTGTAAGTAGTTAGATCGTTGTGGATAGTTGTAAAAGCTAACTTGAGGAAGCTTATACTGCAGTGGAGGGGGAAGTAAAAAAAATGTTTTATTTCTTATGCCTCTTTTACTTGCAACAGTTCTAATAAGGGTGAATTATCTGCTGAAATGTTCACCATTTCAAGTGTGGCTAAGGTATTGTATTTACTTCTAGTAATCCCATCTAGTTGAAAATGGATTTGTTCCTCGAACTTAAAAAAAGAAGTGATTTGAACCAAAATCAAGAATGTTGGTGTTAAATAATGCTTCATTAACCATCGATACTGATCTCTTTCTAATTTCCTGTCTGTGTTTTCTCTAATTTTATATAAGTTGACACTTGTTTTTGATAACTAGTTTACTAAAGCATTTATTAAGACTTGCACAAAAAGTGTTTGAATTTCTTTCTTGCTTTTCTACCTCTTTTTTTAGCTTTTGGACTTCCTGGATCAACATCCTTTTTCATTCACTGCTTTGATTCAGAGATCATTGGAGTTCGCTGTGAGCTATGTTTTCACAGAAGCTGGTGAAGGAATTGTATTTGAGCAGTTTATTGTACAATGCATGAATCTCATTAAGATGATTGTAAAAAATTATGCATATAAGCCATCCAAAAATATTGAAGGTACTGCTGCTATTTACTAAAACCACTTTTTGTGTCTTGAGAAACATTTTGCTAGTTGTTCGCAACAGTATAACTCCTTTATGAATGTCTTAATAATTAGTAAAGTGTCGCTCTCTATATTAATAATTACTACTTTAATTTTTAAAGTATTAATTTAAATAGATGGTGATTTGCCAAAGGCAATTTAAATACAAAAGGATCATGAATATCTTTTCTTTTTTGACTGTTTTAGTTTTCATTGAACTAATTTTAAAAGGTATTGTGGTGTAGAATTGGGTTTATTTTCATCAACGAGTTAGTTGCATCTTTCCCTTGGGAGATGTTTGATAAAATTATGTATTTGCTGTAATTAATACCAGCACTCTGAAATACAGAAATACAGTGGATTTGGGACGCAGTTGAATATAAAACAGTTTATATGTTCTGTTTTGTAGGACTGTATTTCATTTTGAAAATTCATAAACTGCTGTATGTACAGATTAAAAAAACACCACAACCTTCCACATGAGCTTGACGTGTCGCAATGGCTTGATAAAAATTAGCATTCTCTTTTTAAATTTGAAAAAAACCAAACTTCCGTAAGTGTACTGGTATGTGTCAGAAAAGATTACATGAATCCAGTGTTTAAAATTCATCAGAATATTGATGTATTTCAGAGTTACTCCATAATTTTGCAATACCCTAAGTCTATTGATTATTAACATATTTCTGCTTGCAAAAGTACATGGTAAGCTTTGAGTTTCAAAATGTAGTCACTTGAGACAAGAGGAATATAGCAATTTTGATGAAAGTTTGACTTTTTGAGAATGATGTGATTACAAAAAAGTGTAAAACAGAAAGTTTATTTTTCTTAATTTGACTGACATATAGTGTTTGTGTTGGTTGTACAGCATACAGTATTTGTCTTTATTGCTGGTTTCTTTAACCAATACTAACTCCTAAAGATCCCAAGTGATTTCTAAGATTGTATTTGGATAAACTTTCTGAATAGGTATAAATGGAATTTCCTTGAGTTCTGTGTGCTTTTAAATTCAGTAATGCTAAAACAAAAGTAATGTGCCCAAGGCAGGAGGTAAACAGCTTTTCTTCTCATCTACCTAGCAGCTGAATAGCATTTAAATACTGTGTGAAGTCCTGACAACCCTTCAGTCTAATTGTGCTGTCAGAGAACTCTCTTAAAAGTAATTTGGGAGTTTAACTTGATTTTAAAAAAGTGCCACATGAAAGTCTCTTAAAGTCTGTCATGAAAATATTTGTTTTTCTCAGAGGAGAAGAATGTTTTATTTATTGATTTCTTTCTAGTTTTACTAGACTAATGTTTGATCATTAAGCAACTTAACTGTAATTTGGAGTTTTCTGTGTTTTATTTCAGACAGCAGTCCTGAAACTCTTGAAGCACATAAGATAAAGACAGCATTTTTCACATACCCAACACTAATGGAAATATGTAGGAGATTAGTCACTCACTATTTCTTGCTGACAAAGGAAGAATTGACCATGTGGGAAGAAGATCCAGAAAGCTTCAGTAAGAAACATGTTGAATTGTTGGTTGCATTTTTATTAGATATTGATATAAACGTTTCATTGTTTCTACAAATTGTCTCCTGCAAATACTGAGCATTTTATTCCTACAGTCTTCCTATGTGGGCAAACATTCCCTCTAGAGATTCTTTTCATAACAAGAGATTTATTAGTTATCTATGATACCCTCATATCCAAATGCCAAACTTTATTTGAACTATATTTGAAATAATACTTTCTTCTTTCTTTGTGAAATAATAGCTGTAGAGGAGACAGGAGGAGATTCTTGGAAGTACAGTCTCAGAGTAAGTGTTTCAATTTGAAAGAAAACCATTAAACATTCCTGGATGCATTTCTTGATAGTCTTGTAACCAAGGGAGGTGATACCTGGTAGAAAGATGGTGCTTTTAAAAAAAAAATCCTTAAGGAAATTTCTTTAGAATTAGTAAAAATTAACTTTGCTACTTTATCACTGTTCAAACGTGCTTAAACACACTGGAAACTATGCACTTGATATTTTAGGAGGGAGGGAAAAGGAGTTTGCTTCAGCATTTGTTTTATGTAGTATCTGATGGTGGTTAAAGCCAGTAGAAGTTGTCTCTTCTTTAAACTGATGTTATCACTTATGACTTTATTAATGGACATGTTGAGTGAAGAAGTTTTCAGGTGATGTATATTTAAATATGTAGATATCTTTAAGTATATTTAATTATATTAGTTATTAGTTAATTTAGTTCAGATCAGAAGTATGTTGTTATAATGAATCTCCCAATTGTCACTGCTGTGATGTGCTTTGCAGAGTGATCTCAAAGTTTATTTACTGGATTACTTTAATTTTAAAACTGAAAAACCCAACCTTGTGCACCTAGTGTGTTCCACCTATAAATGGATATTTAGTCCAAATCACTCAGCTAGAGTTAATCCAAAACCAGCCTGTGATGTCTACAGTATGATCACTGGCTACTCAACACTAGCTGTTTCACTCCACTGATTGATTGCTCTTCTGCTATAGAATTGGCTGATACAGATGCAGTCATCAAACTCTTCCTAGAGTTAAACATAATGTATAGTAGGAAAAATGGTATTTCATATAGTGCTAATTTTGCTACAGTTTATTGTGTTTTAAATTATGACTTTTAGTGTGAGATATTCAGCACTTGAAATGTTAGCATAAAATGTATTTGAGTTGCCTTTAATAGATTTTAAACCACATGTTCTAATTTTTCAGCCATGCACAGAAGTTCTTTTTATTGATATTTTCCATGAATATAATGAGATTCTTACCCCAGTGCTTTTAGAAATGGTTCACAGTCTACAAGGTAAGTTCTTTAAAAAATAAAGGAAGTGGAAAATGTAGAATTCTTTACATTTACTTTCCTGAACAGTTAAACAGTTTTAACTTGAAATATCTTGTTTTATATAGTGCATTCACTCTGTATTTTTGAAAGGCACATGTTAATATTTTACAATTTTTTCTAAACCTACCATAAGGAAAATGCACTTGTGTCTAGGAGGAGGAAATCCTAAGGACTTTTTACGTTTCATCGTAACTGTTTTAAATGACTGACAAAGGTTGGGATGTTTCTGGTTTCATGAGGTTCCAGGTTTTCTTGAGAGTAGTCCATGAACTTAATGAATTCTGTAGGTTGGTTTTCTTCAGGAATTTCCTGTTCAAATGTTGCAAGGCAGTTTATGCTATCTCTGCTAAAATCCTGGGGGAAAAAGAAATTTTTAAAGAAAAAGTTTGTTATGGTGTTATTTTGGAGAGTCTATGGGACTTCCTAAATCTGAAGAATCTGCTTTAAAAAAAGTTGTTTTCTGTATGAAGACTGAAGTATTCATAGCTGAGGAATGTTTCACATTTTCTTTCTGTTTTACTGTATGATTCTTTGCCCCCAAATTAAGTTTTATAACATCTAGGAAAGATAATAAGTGGGAATAGCTTTTTTCCCCCCCTGTAATTTCAGCTTAGGTTATTTCCCCAGGATGTATCTTAGCTGACGTACAATATTTTGCACTTGAGTTGACCAGGATGGATCATTACATTCTATTTTAAGTAAATACTCATTTTCAGACATCACAAAATCTCTTCATAAAATACTTTGTACACATAGGTGTTGAGATGGCTTGCTGTGCTGTGATACTGGGAATAGTAAAACGTTCCTTACAACAGGTTTGACAGTTAATATGTTTTCCAAAAATTACAGGCATATTAATAGTGTTAATACTACCATGCTAAAACGTACATTTGTACTGTTTTTCTCTCCTGTGGCCCATATTATCCACTTCTGCATGTTTTGAACTTGACATTTACTTTTGAAATACTAGATAATATTAAATACTCATTAATTCTTAAAATTTTGGGAAATTTTCATTTACACGAGGTAAGTTTACACACACACACACACATATATATATATATAAAGTACATGGAACTACATCTAGGACCCTGTTGGAAATTTACTATGTGGTTGATAGTCATCTGCAATTTGCACATTTTGAGTCTTTGTTTTAAATGCATGCTTCTGACTGCTATTAGAAAGGTTAATCTCCAAAGTAGTAAGTCAGAAATAGGATGTGAAAGCAGAGAATTGATTCTAATATATTAACTAAAGAAAGCATCAAAACTGAAATGACTGAAATTGTAAATGAAACAAAAGCAGCAAAACAGTCTTAATTCATGGCTTACTTACATAGGGCATGTAAGTGCAAAGTTGCTTGCCTTCCTTGTTTTAGTGACTTTTTTCTTTATTTTAACTTTGGCTTGTAGGATCTACCAACGTAGAAGATACCAATGCTATACTGATCAAAGATGCTGGTAAATTTTTCTTAACCTTTGAAATAACAGAGCCACTTCTATGTATGTGTGTGAGTTCTTAAAAATAGCATGAAGAATTTGCAAGATTTTTAAAAAAAACAATTGGAAAGTGGGATATAAGTCCTAATTCTCCTTTCAGTTGATGTCAGTCTGCACTTTTCAAAATGCTGATGCAAAAATATGATGCTTTTTGGCTTTTTTGTGGAACAGACCCTTAGAGAATTTTTTTACTGTCCTGTCTTTTTTGCTCTGCAACTAAATGACCTTTAGTGTCTCCATGGAGATACTCTGTCCATTTTCCAAGTAAGAAGATTTTATGGCAAAAGAACAGAATTGTTTCTGATGGAACCTAACATCCTTGATGTTAGAATAAGATCCTTGTTGTTCTTTCAGCTTCTAGCTATTTTCAAGATACTGAGCTTTCTTCTGTAATGCCTTTCTTGTACTAAAATCTCCTCCAGAGTTCCCTTCACTGTGGTCTGATAAAGCTTTCTAAAGAAAAATATGCTTTAATTTTGTTTTCTTTATTATGCTGAGGTTATCAAAAATGTGCTTTGACTCTCAAATTATTCTGATTATTTAGTATTAAAAAATAAACATTTAAGCAAACAATAAGCATAACTTTTGTTCTTCCCCAGTGTATAATGCGGTTGGACTGGCTGCTTATGAACTATTTGATAGCGTGGATTTTGATCAGTGGTTTAAAAATCAACTATTAGCAGAACTACAGGTTTCTCATGACAGGTAAACATCTTGATTTACTATGCCTTCATCATTTAAATCCAAATCTGATAATATATAATAATTGCAGAGTTGAAAAATATTCAACCTTTAAACATATCCAAGTGAGCAGAGGTATGAAAATACATACAGATAACTGCTACAGTCACTGAAGTGATGGTGTTCTTAACACTTTAAATTACTATATGATGGATACTTCCGGGTTCTGGGAAAGTACATTAAGTCTGTCTTCTTGCATATATGTGACTTGACTAAACCTTCTCAGAACAACCACTTCCTCATTTAAAGAAAGATATTTAGTCCTCCAAAGACCCCAGAGTTCTTCAGGCAACAAAGTCCAACTGAAATCTATAGAAATAATCTCTCTAAAACTGTAGTTTAGCCAAAATAGTGATTTTTTTTTCCTTGTGTTATTTTAAATACAAACCTTCTGTAACTCACTTCAGTTAATTTTGCCCGCAATAAAGAGGGGAAGTAAGGGTTTGGGTTATGTTGTGAAGTATGAATAATTACAGACTGTTTCTGCATGAAGATTTTTATACAGTCCATCTGTTGTGGTTTTTCTTTCTAACCAAGGTCCCCTTCACTTGGATGGCCTTCACATGAGTGCTTCTTTTTTAGTTTGGTGGATGTCATAGGGTATTTTGAAAGATCAGTTTTGGCATCTCAGTACAGACTGATCTGCCCCTCTTTAAAACTGTCTAGAAGACGGAGTTCCTCCTGTTCCTCAAACTGTCACTGTTTCCCCAGGGGAAAGGACAGTGACCATTACTGTTCATGCTAATTCTTATCAGATGAGTTCAAATCACCCTTGTATGTCCTGTTTTTCTTAACAGTCATTGACAGTGAACCTAATGTCCTTTGAAAGCTGTTATTACTATGTTTTCTTCTACATTTGCAATTTATCTTACCAAATGTAATTGTTGTCTGAAACATGACCTAATTTGTTTCCTTATACCCTTAGGAGCTACTATAAATTGTAAATGATTTACTATAGTGGGTTACTAGTCAACTTTTTTATTTCGAAATGCCAATTATAAAAGCTTTATTTACAGACAGAGTTCAGTTTCATGTGGAATGGAAGACCTTGTTAAATTTACAAATATTAAAATGCTTTTCAGGGCAATATACTTTAAAGAAAATTACTTACTTACTTTTGTATATATAGCCTTATGCCAGAGTCACAGAATAATTGCCACAGTTGTTTACCTTCTGTCTCCTAAAGTTGGTTTTCTTTTACCTTGCTGTCTCCAGTTGGTCAAGTACTCTAAGGTTTAGGTTACTAAATGTCAGAAGAGCAGGAAAAATGAGAGATCTTTTGTATAAGATTGCTGATGGTGGGGCATAGCATCAAATGATCAACCTCCAAATAGAACTGCCATGGTATTTGTAATACATGCTGACTTTGGCATTTTTAGGTTATTCAGTTGTATAGCATAAGTGTTCCGTTGTTGATACAGTTATATTTCGATCAGAAGACACCCATTTGATTGGCATTTGTTGTATCCCAGGATGAAATTCCTGTGGAGACAGAAGCTTGCAGTAGAAACCGTCTAGAAGTTTGAAGCCTTGTTTGCTTGAACTGCTTCTGCTTTCGTCATTGGAGACCACCATGACAATAAGGGAGACAGTGTTAGTGGTTTGGAATCCTGCTTTAACAGCGGCTTCAGGAATGATCTGCTCTCCCTCGGGGATTAGCATGGCTGCTCACAAACTGGTTCATATTTGGGAACACAAATTTGTGTGTTGTCAGCATTAAGCATAGAGTGTGTGGTGTTTTGTTTTCATTGAATGTTCCATTATCTGTTGATAGTAAACCTGCCAACCATAACCATATCCATAGAAGAAATATGGGATGAATATAAAAGTATTCTTAAAGATTTCTAGAAACATTGCATTGCCAAATTTGTCACTTGCCATGATACTTAGTTTTGTACTGATTGAGGAGAAACTTTTCCATAATATGAAAGTAGTTTACTGCATACAATTTTTTTGGCAATAATTCATTTGTAAAACAACATCTCCTGCTGAGAGAGAAAGTATCAATATGACACTTAGTAATTTAGTATCAAGCAACACACTTTTGACTTGAATATCTGATGCTGCCCAGACACCTCAAAGATACTGTTCTATGACTATTGCAGCAGAAGCTGCATTATTTTGTGCTACGGTGGATTGGGAAAGGGGGGGCACCAGGACCTGGGTTTTTAGCCCATACCTGGAGGGGAAGATGCTCCCCCCTGCTCCCCACCACATGGTCCCCAGGGAGCCTGACAAGACTCACACACGGAGACCAGCAGAGGAGAGCCAGAGAGATTTTTATTGTATGGGTAGGGATATATATAGGCTTTGAGGGGATTACCGAATAACCAATTAAAAGTTCAGGGGGTCTTACAGAACCACCAATGGCAAGAAAGGGTTAACAACCAATAGAAGGGAGCAGATACAGGCCAATGAGAAAACTTCCTGATATCTCCCTGGACATTCCTTAACAGAGATAAGGCTGGAGGACTCTGGGAAGAAGAAAGTGAGTTAGCAAAAAAATACAAAAAGCCATTTTGAAAACTGTTCACTTAAACAAAATTAAAATCTTCTGTTTTTCTTATATACTGCAGATCCATTGCAACAGTTTTGGAATATTATCACTTTTCCCTTGTGAGCTTTAGGCCCACCAGGCTCAATACTGGACCTATGCTTAGTCAGTGTGTGTACTCTTCTTCTAAAAACTAATGTACTAAGAGGTGAGCTTTTCCCAAAAGTAGTGAATGTAGAAAAAGTAGAACCTCAAAATTGAACACATATGAGCAGAAGAATTTTTAGAAACTTTAGTAATTAAAAAAACCCAAACCCCAAAAGAACCCACAGAAAAGCAAAGCAAACCAAAAACCCTAAACCAAATAAAACCCAAACACCCACACCCCCCACCCCAAGAAGAAAGCATGCTGTCTTTGCTAGGGAGAGAGAGAGAAAGAATATAGAGATGCAGGTAGGGTGTATGGATTGAACAACAAGATAACACCAGAGCTGAAAATCCTTGCTGTTAGCAGACAGTTATGTACTTACGTTATTTAAAACTTTTCTTTATGTGACTGTCTTTTCAAAACTATCCAACTTGAATCTCAAGAAAGTGACTTAGGTTTTTTTTAATATTCTGATTTTTACAAGGTTAAGTGTAAAAAGTGCCATTCTAAGAGTAGCAAAAATTGTATCATCAGATTCTTGAGCAAATAGAAGGTGTTAGTAAGGCAATGTCTTGTGTAAGTCATGCTTCAGCATGGGTTATTCATGCTTCACTGTGACTCAGTAATTATCAAGCACCACTGGACTGTTATTCCTCATTAGTTTTGTGTTCCAGTTTAATGAACTGCTATGTACATGCTACTTCCACAACTTTCAGGTTCTCTGAAGATGATCTTTGTTTATAATCTCGTGGTTATGGGAATGTTTAATGAAACACATTTAAAAAACGTAGAGAAGCCTCAATAACTTCCAATTTAAATTGCTTCTTGATGGCTTACAAGGTAGAAGTTCATCAAGTGAAAAATATGATTAAGATAAGAATAATTTGTTAGTTAAAATCCTCTGAATAGGGTTCATCTTCCCTAACTTTATACATCTGCAAGTTAAACATACTAATCTGAGTTACATGATCACTGGAGAAAAATAGCAATTCTGTAAAATGCTTTTCTCAATCACTGTTTTTCTCATTTGTTCTTCCCATTGACTCTAGAGGTCACTGATTTGTGCCCTTTTTGCAGCAGTAGTGCAAGATCAGGTAGTGTCAGTTCTTAATCTGGTGACATGAACTACTTTGACAGTTGCTGTAATGCAGTCCTGAAGTTTGCATTTTTAAATTGCATCTGACCTAAAATTTTTGAACCCAGAAAGAATGTCAAGGAAATTACTGGAAGCTATCATGAAAGCAGTAGATGCCATGGTGGCAGTAATAAATGTAACATTTGTTTTTCTTTTTTTTTTAATTGTTGTGCCATGTGCAGAATAAACTGTATTTCTAGTGAGACATTCAAGATTCAGTCATTTAGGATGAAAATTAACCTTTTCAGGCTAAGCTGGTGTCTCTTGTGCTGCCTTATGAAGAATTTTGATGAAAAAATATTTCTGCACTAACAGATCTTGACAAACGAAATCTTTTAATTGTTTTGGACAATTATATTTTCCTCATGATCCTTGGATTTCTTTTTCATCAAAGTATTCTATAACATCTAGTATAATGAGATAACAAGTGCAGTTTTTTCTTCCTACTTTTAAAGGTATAAACCAATACGCCGACGAGTAATATGGCTGATTGGGCAGTGGATTTCTGTAAAATTCAAATCAGACTTGAGACCTGTTTTGTATGAAGCAATTCGTAACTTACTTCAAGACTGTGACTTAGTGGTAAGTAAAAATAAATAATGTTTTTGATTAAAGATTTGTTTTGTAGAACATAAATACCATACCTTGCGTAAACTTGATTGAAAATTTCATAACATCATGTTAAAGTCTGTTGTGTCCTTCAGAAGATAAACCATTGGGAAGATTTATTGGTGTTTAATTGTGGAGATATTGAACAGTAAGATCAAAAACATTAAACAGGCCCTGAAGATATTCAGTAAGTGATGACTTTGATGGGAACATGAATTGAAAGAGCAACAGCCTCTTTTTTTTAAGAAGGAAGTTATGAAATGTCTTTTAGTAATTTATAAACAAATGGAGACTTTGTGTAGATAAACCGGGGTTATTCGGGGACTAGTCCTTGCAGTATACAGGACAGATTGAGTGCACCCTCAGCAAATTCACAGATGACACCAAGTTGGACAGGAGTGTTCGTCAGCTGGAGGGTAAGGAAGGCTCTGCAGAGGATCTGGACAGACTGGATCAGTGGGCTGAGGCCAATGATATGAATTCAACAAAGCCAAGTGCTGGGTGACAATAATCCAGGGCAGCACTACAGGCTGGGGGAGGAGTGGCTGGAAAGCTGCCCAGTGGAAGAGGACCTGGGGATGGTGGTCAACAACAGCTAATTGTTGTGAGCCAGCAGTGTGCCCAGCTGGCCAAGAAGGCCAGTGGCTTGGGTCAAAAATTCTGTGGGCAGTGGGACCAGGGCAATGACTGTCCCTTTGTTCCGGGCACTGGTGAGGCTGCACCTCAAGTCCTGTGTCCAGTTCTGGGCCGCTCACTAAAAGAAAGACATTGAGGTGCTGAAGCATGTCCAGAGAAGGGTAATGAAGCTGGTGAAGAGTCTAGAGAGTAAGTCATTTGAGGAGTAGCTGAGGGAGCTGGGGTTGTTTATCCTGCAGAAAATGAGGCTTAGGGGAGACCTTGTCAGGTAGTTCTTTACAACTACCTGAAAGGAGGCTGTAGCCAGGTGGGTCTTAACCTCTTCTCCGAGGCAACTAGTAGTGTCAGGACAAAAGAAAATGGACTCAAGCTGCAGCAGGGGAGGTTCAGGTTGGACACAAGAAGAATTTCTTCACAGAAAGAGTTGTTAGGCATTGGAACAGGTGAAGTCACCATGCCTGGACATGTTCAAGTAATATGTGGATATGGCAGTTAGGGACATGGTTTAGTGATAGTGGTGCGAGTTTGATGATTGGACTAGATGATCTTGGAGGTCTTTTTCATACGTAATGATTCTGTGATTCTATGGATATTTAAGCATTAAAACTATCTGCTAGCAGGGTATGATAAATGGCATTGTTTGCTATCCTGCTTGAGTACAAATCTGTTGGTTTAAGCTACAATTTCAGTTTACCAGCAGGTGAGATTAATTTGAGAAACTTGTTTTGCTATTGTTTATTTTTTTATTTTTAAACAAATAGGGCTAGCAGCCCACAAAAAAACCCCACTCAAATAATCTTAGCTAGTTTGGTAGATACCTATTGGTTAGTAATTGGCAGTCATAACAGTTGTTTCTGTGATTCCAGACAGCTTTAGCATAGCAGGATGTGTTTCTGTGTCAACTGTTTTTACTTAATGCATTTTAAGCATCTGAACATCTACCAGGAAGAACAGTCTACCTTGTTGAATTTATTTGATTTTGTGCTTCTTGGTTTACAGCAAGCCATGAGATAATTCCAAGTTAAACTTCTCCTCTGTTGCTAGAGTTTTTATCACAGGCCAGATAGAATTAAACAAGAAGATGTCTTTCTTGTCCTTCATGAATGTTTTGCCTGAGTAGTTTCTCCAATTTCTATCACTTTAGCAGTGCCTTAATAAAATGTAAAATATACTAAGATGAAAGCGAATGAAAATGAGTTTTCCAGCTAACCGCATTTCTTAGAGGATGACAGAACACAGAGAATTATTCAACTGCCAAAATATCAACTGATTTGATGTTGTCAGGTATTATGTCGATATTCAAAATGTTTAATGGACATATGCATTATGCTTTTGACTTTTGTCTTTCAGGTCCGTATTGAGACAGCTACAACACTGAAGTTAAATATCCTTTTATTTGCAAAGGTGTTTGATTAGTTCTTAATTCAGAGTTACTGGAAAATAAGGAATTTTAACCTTATTACCAAATTCTTCACGTTATAATTTTTGTGTATCCATGAAATATTTGCTTATTTGAGTTTTGTATCCATTTGCAATCTTTATTATTTTTCCTTAATGATTGTTCACCTGTAGATGACTTTGAGTTCAGAACTGACCAGTTCTTACCAGTAAGAACATTTATATATTCTGAAGAGTAGATAAATCCATAGAGAAGTGCAGGAAAAAATATCTCCCAATTTCATTTTAAACCATATTATTTAGTAATTAGGGTGTGGATTGTGTGTATGTATATGTATGTATTATTTTTTTCAGTCGTCATAGACCAAAATTTATACTCATACTGCTGCTGTTAAGGTTGCTAATGTGCAATACAAAGACATACAATTCAGAACATTTCGTATTACAACAATCACAACTTCATAGCAGTGTGTTTAGTACTGTATATACTGTGTGTTAACAGATAGTAAGTTTCTTCTTGCTAAGACAATATTAATACTATATCTAACAAATATGTCTCCACAGCAGTGTTGCTTTCCTGTGTGCCTGTTTCACACTACTTTCCAAACTACTGTTTTGTGAAAATACTAATTACAAATGTTTGGTTAAAATAGTGCCCTAAAAACACAGACTTTCTTGTTCTCCTATATTAGTGTTCTCTACAGTGGTCATTGCTGTGGCCATGAAGTAAGTAATTATAAGTACAGCAAAGATGTACTTTGATCACTCAAATTTAGCAGGTGTTTCTCATTTGATTATGATTTTCATGTAGACTTCAACTCTCTTGAGAACAAACAAAGCAAAAATGCAGAGTGCATTTAGACTGTAAATATTGGAATTGTTTTAAGATATCTTTTTCAGCTCAATATTTAAGTTTATATACTGGCCCAAAAACTTTGACACTAACAAAGACTCTCTGGAGAGATAGCCTATTTTACTTGTAAAGTCACGTTTACATTTACCAAAACATGGAAATGGTGTATAGTCAAACTGATCATGTTTGAACTGTTATATAAGAGCATATCTGAAATTTTTTACCTTGCTTAAGGTTATGATTGCCTAGTGTACATTTTTCAAAATGAAAAAGTAACATTTTGCACACTTTCAAAGTGTTTTTCAAAGTTCATGGAGGTCTTAGAGTTGTAAGCATACATTGGAAAATTACCAGTTCATGTCACTAATTGTATTTTGGTGGTCTAATCTACAGTTCTTTATTTTTCTTTTAGTATCTGGAATCCATGTTTACACTGCTCTTTCAGCTACTACAGGAAGTAACACAATGTGACACTAAAATGCATGTTCTTCATGTTCTGTCTTGCGTGATTGAAAGAGTCAACGTGCAGGTATTTTTTATTATATACTTCAGTGTTAGCTTGGTCATAAGAACATAGGGGAGGACTTGGTGTGAAAGAAAATGGAAAAAAAAGTTAATAAACTGGTTATTGTTGTCATAGCTGCCTGCATTATTTGCATACCTCTTTTCTCTTTTCAATTCTCATTTACATTTTGGGTAAAATGTTCTACTCAGTTACTACTTTTCTTTAGTTACTTTGTATTTTTTATATTGACTCATCTTTTAGAGCACAAAAGGATTGTAACAGCTTGTCTCACAGTCTTTCTTGCAATTTTGTTTTTTTTAATTTGTGATTTATTCTAATTGTCTAATCATAGATCTGAACTACTATTCTATTTAATCTTACATGTTAAAGGAGACATTTTGGGATCAACATATTTCGCACTCCGAGACACGATGCAACTAAATTTGTGGTTTCTCATTGGTGCTGATTTGGGTCACAGTTGCCTATATACCACTCTCCTTAACTTCATGAAAAGTTTCAAATTCACATTACATTAATGTTAAAGTATATTCTTCAGGTTATATATAAAGAAATCAAAGATGGTTTTGCAGAATTAAAGAATCAATAGTTGATTGCTTTTGTTTCAGGTTTTGGTGCGGGTTTTTTTTCCACAATAGTACTATATTAAGGGTAGAAATAATTCGTATTTTTGAGCTTATCTTCTCTTTCTACAAGTAATCCTGTCTGAGAGCCAAATGAAGCTTTCGTAATTGTCCGTTGTAGAAGTAGTTAATGTGACAGCAGATTTCCCAGATTTCCCTGCATTTCAGATCTGCTAGAGATGCAGCATTAAAAAGAAGTTGAGAAAGAACCCTTGAATCTGTTTAGGTTAATTTATAATTAAATATTTTAGAACACAGATTAACCCTTTAGTATTGAAGAGCGTAATAGAAAAAAATGCACGTTAGATTTCTGGAAGTTATGAAGTCTAACCCCTGCTCAAAGGACAGATGACTTCAGAGGTTATTCAGCTCTTTTTTTTGGTTTGTTTTATTGGACTGTTTCTGGTCTTAGAGAATGCTGTTGTTTAGGAATCCTGTCTCAGTGAAGAATATATTACTATGGAAATATCACTGATTATCAAATTGTAAGTATTTTTTGTGTTCCATTTACTACTTAAGCCTGGTTACCGTGCACAAATATCACTGTAAGTACTTTGTTCTTTTCAAATACTCTGCAGTCGGAAGTTACTTCAATCACAGAGTGAAGAATATGGTATTTTAGAAAGAGGAAAGAGGAGTAAATTAAAGCAAACTCAGTATTTTTACTGTGACAAAAGCAGCTCATATTTTATCAGAAACTACAGTGGGGATAAATTAATAGACTTGTTTACACATTAAGAAACCAATTTTTGTTCTGAACTTCAGATACGACCGTATGTAGGATGTTTGGTTCAGTATTTACCCCTCCTTTGGAAGCAGAGTGAGGAGCACAATATGCTACGATGTGCCATTCTAACCACACTAATCCATCTTGTCCAGGTAAGGAATCAGTCATGTCAGTGTCAGTGTCTCCTACAGTTCTTTCTTAATGATGAAACAATACATGGTTATACTGCCTGTGGAATCCATGCTATTGACTACTTCTTTAATACAGACTGTATGCCATCCTACCTTCTTCCTGCATCTTAAGAAAGTTCTAGTAGGACCAGCAAAGATCAAGAGAAGTGCTCTGAGGGTGTAAGACAGTGTCCGTACAGGAACAGAATTAATATACAGGCAGTCTTGAATTTGGGGAAATGCATGACTAAAAGTACGGTATTATAGAGCTTAACAGTGGAGAGAAAGTGGAAAGGGAATGACTAAACATTACAATGGGAGGAGAAATAAGGGTTCCTTTAAAAGTGAATTAAGTTTAAACACGAGGAAGTATATTTTTACCATGAACGAATTGTGGAAATTCTTGGGTTTGACCCCTGTGGAGCCTAAAAATGCAGGTATTTTTGTATACAAAAGGTATTTCTCTTTGTATTAGACAAATTTATGGAAGACTCTTTTAAGGCAAATTTGTATAAATAAATAAATGCAGAAAGAAGCCTTGAGTTAGAAACATCAAATAATTTTAAATTAACCATTATCAAAATATAGGACTTATGCAAATTCAGCATTCCACTAGTCTAAGTTCTTCTTAGGGAGTAATATTACAATATATTGTAATGCTGTTCAGTAATTGACAGTTCCCAATTTAAGAATTCTGTTCCTTTTAGGATTAGTTCTAATTTATTATTAGTTTGACAATAATTCTATTTAGCTTATTTTTAAAAATTGTGTTTTCTTTTTAAGTGCTTGCTAAAAAATTCTTTACTCTGCATTCTTGGGAAGAAAACTTTATGTATGACTCATGGATCATTTAAAAAATGAATTACTGTCATCAATCTGTGAATCTTTGTGTAGCTAAGAAAACAAACCCTTCTCTTGATTCTTAGAATATGTCAAACAATTTCATATGTGGCAAGAGCAAAGAGTAGTCCTTTTCTTGATCTGTAAAGCATTCAGCATTTAGTCATGTAGTATTTATTAGACTTGTGACTCTTCCAAGAAAGAGAATGACTAGTGAATGTTTTAGGAATGTATATTGTTTCTCGTTTTTTCTTGCAAATTATTGATAAGAGGATTGTTTTCAAAAAGCGTATCATTTTCTCAAAACGTGTTGAGAGAAAGCTTAGGAGTATCAGACTATTTTGTTGTATGAAATGAATGCAAGTTCAACCTTTGTTTTCTTGAATGCATGTTTATATATGAATATAACAGCATTGCAGATCTTTTCAAATGCTGTTCTTTAAATGCTTGGTTTGAGGTTTTTGACATATTTTACATTTCTTATTTGTTTTTATAGGGACTGGGAGCAGACAGCAAGAATCTTTATCCTTTTCTACTTCCAGTTATTCAGCTCAGTACAGATGTTTCTCAGCCTCCGCATGTCTATCTTCTGGAAGATGGTTTAGAGCTGTGGTAGGAATATTTTCTATCAGTTTGTAATTTTAAAATAATTATTTTTATATCCACAGAAGAAAAAAAATTTAAAAAGCTTTGAATATTAAAATTTATGTGTTTTTGTTACCTTACCTTGACTTCATCTATATTGCACTTTTCCTCAGGTGACATGAGGGTAGGAAGTTAATAAAAACCCCACAATTAAATAACTAAGTAAGTAATTAATTTTTCAGGCATTTGATAGTGAAGATACAGTTCTGTAATGATAATGACCAGGAAAACAGAAAGTCTAGACTCAGTGCAGTGTGCATGCTAAACTGTCAATTTGATATGCTCGACTACAGGAGAAAAGTGACCCACTGGTTCTCAAAGATGGTTGCAGGAAGAGATGTCAAGTTTACAAGGATAAAGTGTTGAAGTTAATCTTTTAGATCTCAGGCTATTTGGTGACTGAACATAAAACAAGAAATGATGTTGCGATCAGTCTACTGTGAGCCTCATTTATTTTTTTCTGATGCAACTGATGCTATAGGAGCAGGAAACTCTTACCTGGACTGAAATCAGCTCCTGTTTCTCTCTAAGAATAGAATACATAGTTTGTCTTAAAATAGCGAGGAATTCCTTTGATCTGAATTGTAGATGAACATTTGAATTATAAATACTTAAGCTATAGATGATCTGTTCTATGTGCAGCAAAACTGAGATTTATAATGCTGGTGGCAGCAAGTCAGAGTGCAAGAGCTTCTCAAAATTTAGGACAGAGGCCTTTTTAGTGTATGATACTTTTATATTTTCTTAATAATACTGATCTTGAGATTACTATTCTGATGTTGGTGCAGAAGAATGATATTTTAAGATGTCCTAGAGCATCAGAGGAATTTGGATGGAGCTGGCAGAGACAGTTGGGAGTCTAATGGCTTCTTGAACAAAGAGAAGGAGAACAGCTAAGATATTTTACATAATCACACATGTTATTTAAATACAGTAATCCCACACCTAAGATCTAGGAACAAACTGGAATTTTTTTCTGTGGCTTTAAATGCAAGTTTAATTTATTGCTACCATTTTCAAACCTCAGGAATTTTAAATGGCCACCACAGCTGCTCCTTTGATGTGTAGAGCACTACACGTTGTCCTTGCACTGTAAATATTCCTCTATACCCACCTTCTCACTACCAGGCTGAGTACTTAGACAGTCTTGCTGCTGCATTTCAGACACTATGTTGTCATTATAAAAAGACGGTAATATGTTTTTCTTTGTTTTCCTACCTTGGCAAGAACCATGCCTGTACCGATAGGTGTGGTGTTAAGAATTATTGCTGTGCTTGAAGTATGCTTCCAGTAATTGTTACACATTGTTGATCATATAGATGGTTACTGGAAGTTAGTGTGTTTTCATCTGTCAAAATGATTGCTCAATTTTATTCGTAAATCATCTAAAATATTTTTGCTTAATCTATTCTTAGGTTAGTGACACTGGAGAATAGTCCATGTCTTACACCAGAGCTCCTGAGAATATTTCAGAACATGTCTGCCCTCCTTGGTAAGTCTTTTACTAATAAAATTTCGTGGTTTTTTTCTGTTTGTTGTTCATGCATTAAGTAATGTTGCTGTGGCTGCAAGTACTAAGGGAGCTTGCAAAATTGTAATTATCAAAAATTGAGGAACAGGTTTTTATTATCTGACTTGGTCATCTTCTTTGATACTCATCTATTTACCCTGTTGCTTTATTTTTAATAAATTAAAGTGCTTGTACACAAGAAATAAGACAAATTTCAGTTTATAATTTCAGAGGTTATTCTAAGAAGTTCCTGAAATTTAACACCAAATGTGCTGAGTTTTATTGATATTGATTATATGGAACACTTGGCTGCTCTGCCTACAACCAGAATGCAATTACTAAACTTTCCATAATTCAGTTAATCACAATGTGGGATATTTTCAAACTACCTTAATGTATCTCTAAGCATTTTGGTCAAGCAGCACTGAAATCAAAAACAGTAGTTCTGCCTGAGTTGTTGACAAACTATAAACTTAGTAATGAGAATTAGGACTCCATTCGTAGGAAATACTGATATTTCAGATGCTTTTGCTTCGTAATTAAAGGGACTATAAAACTTTTTTAGTTTAATTTTATTATATTAATATGATTTTTTGTTAATCTTCAGCTGTGCTTTTGTAGGTTGTATAGCTAATATGGAAAATGGGTTAATTTCTTTAGAGCAATATGTTCATAAAATTACGGAAGTTATCTTTTTACTTGATAGCTGTTTTTGGCACTTAATACTTTATTCTGACTAAAAGTCAATAGATTGTGGTACGTAGGTGTAAGATGACATCTTCTGTTGTTTCTCTTTGTATACAAGATCTCTAATGATAAAACTGCTCTGTTTAGTAGTGGGTTTAGTATTTAACTCCAGAGCTACCTCTTAGATTCTGTAGTGGCGATACTTTCCAGGATAGAGATAAGTAGGAATCTTCTTACAAAAGGTGGAGGTATTTGGGAATATTCTATGCTTGTAATGATTTCCTTTTTTTCATCAGGAGTGGGGATAAGTGAGGCAAAACCACAGCAGCTGATGTGTAATTATAGAAGGATTTCTATGGATTTCATCATATAGACTTCTAGTACTAATTTACTTCCTGAGCATTTTTCTGAGGAACTTGTTTTCTGAGTGTCAAGTTTTTCAAAAATTTTGATTGCTGTAAGCCAAAATGATACACATTTTGCCAGAAATTGGAAACCATTCTGGTATGCTCTTTACCTGCAAATTCTATGTGTTTACATCAGGAGAATCTGACTGGACAGTTTTGACAGGACACAGCCATAGTATCGTCATGTTTAAATAGAGCTGGAGTTTCTGATTAGTACTAACCTAATTTTAAAACATAGTAGTTACAAAAACAGTACAATACTGCCATCCACTACCCTGCAAGCAGCTACTTTATTCATTCATTACACTTGAAAATGAGTGCAACAGCACTTGGTATAAGGAAAGTGCTTGGTATAAGGAAGTGCAGCATCTTGCAGAAGAAAATATATTGATCAGTGATGGTCAACTGTGCCAGGTAATTAAGTAAGTGTTCAGTCTTAGTTCTGACAGGTAAGGTGAAGGGAATTTCTGAATCGATAACTGCCTTGCTTATGTCTTGGACAGGGTCAAGAGCTAGCAAGGTGCTCTAGAAAATAATTTTCTTGAAATTACAGTGTAAGGAATATGAACCTCCTGACCTTTAGTTTCTGAAACTTTTTACTGAGTAAAATACCTAACATAAAGGTAATGCAGCTATTTTTCTGGTGTGTTTAACTGCTACATCAGCATGTAAGTAATTTAGAAAAGGTGTCAGATGTCAACATGGTTGAAATAGAAAAATCTGGAAGTCAGGGAGAGAAGCAGTTCGTCCGTGAGATTTTTGAACTGAAAGAGGAAAAATACAGAAATGTTTTTAATTTTACTTTTTTAACTAGTGTGAAAATAATATGTAGTTGTTCCTTTCCAGATATAATTGTCCTTCTGAAAAGAGCTTTTCGTACCCATTTCAGGATACTACTGCTGTTGGAACTGGGTGTCAGAGGAGTTATACAAGTCAGTTAGATTTGCCTTCAGGTGTAGAATGTTGCATTTCCATGAAGGCTTGTTTCACTTAACCTTCAAAGATTATGGTGCTATCACTGATGTACAAGGGTAATTCACAGTAAATTGTCATATTTGGTTTTCATATCAGCAGTACTGCTACTGTTTAAATTCTGTTGAAATATAATTACCCTAAAGAGGGGTTGCAGAGGCTCTTTAATCCATGTTTGCAATGTATGTAATGTGGAATGGAGAAATACAATAATTATCTGAGCATGGGTACATTTCTGCACTGAGGATGCTTAAAATGACCACTGAAGCTGATACAATTTCAGCTTGGAAATATGGTCAAAGTCTAGACATACCTGTTTCAAGAAGCATCAGGTTTGCTGTGCCTGTGCTGTATTTGTAAAGGTCATGGCAAAAAGCCAATTACTGGACTTGGACTAAGTCCTCTGATTCCTAACAAAACCCAAAGGACCACATTAGTTAAGAAAGATACATGTTTAATTCAGGAGAACCTGGTAAGAGAATTGATGCACGATTAGCTTTTAAATATAATCAGTTGAACATGGTACCTTTCTGGAAAAATGCTTTTACTAAACATTGAGCTTTATGTACAGATGAGTGGCTGAAATTCTGTCATTTCCATTCCATCTTTTACCTTCTGACATGAAATATAATTTTTGCTATACATACTTTCTATCTTTGTATCAATTTTCACAGAATCACAGAATGGAAAGTTATGAAAACTTAGTAGCACTTCATGTTTATGTGACCATTTACTTAGAATTTGAATATTTGGATCAGTGTCTGAAACTTTAAATATGGTTGTAACCAGTAAGAAAAAAATGAGTGTGGAAAAAAGAGAAACTGCTGAAACTTCCCAGAACTTTACAGTTTAGCAAGGCCTTTGAGGTTTTTTGGTCTTGTCTTGTTTTTAGGTAATGATGGCTATGGACTTTCTGCACTGATGTCAACATCCATGTGAAACTTTAAAACCTTCTGTTTTGCCATAAGTTCTGCTTATAGATGTTCTGGCATGATTTTTTTTTTTTTTTGAAAACAGTCATAAAGATAGTACTTGAAGACATGTCTTTTTTCTCTCTTCAAACTGCTACTCTGTATCTTCTTCTCTGCGTATCTATCTCTTAAATGGGTATGCTTATGGAAGGGTGTGCTTTACACTCAAGGAGTGCCCTAAAGGTCAGTGGGTTTCAACTCAGTGCCATTTGATGTGGCATCTGGCTCAGAACAGCAGAACTGTAACCTTTATTTTGTTCTTTCTGCTCCGCATTTACTGAGTCAAATGTGAGAGAGATTGTTTATCAGTAATTGTAGGTCTCTTTAAGTATGTGTTTCATTTGTTCTCTCTTTAGTATCTTAGCCCTCTATCACATCCAAAACTTGACCTTTTCTTTATAATTTTATTATTAACAGTGGCTTTTGAGGTCACAGGATTTCTTGTGCTTCCATTTGAGTACATGAGAGCTGTTGTCATCCCAGTTCTGTATTGTCTCTGCTAGGGAGAGAGAAACTGATTGGTAATGGATCTAAGAGAACTTTTTTCTACTTGTTGATCTGGCACTGTAAGCTGTGAGAAGAAAGAGACTTTTAGAAGCAAATCATTTTGGTTGTGCTTCAGTTTGGTGATCAGGTTGTGAATTGTGATTTGTGTTTTTTCCAGAATTGAGTTCAGAAAACCTCAAAAATTGCTTTAAGATCATCAATGCTTATATTTTCTTATCATCATCTGAATTTTTACAGGTATGTTATCATTATATAAAAATTTATGTTATCTCCTCAGTTTCCTACTGACAACTGTTTTTTCTCTTATCTTGGAAAATATACACACATCCAGACTATTACCATGTGTAAACAAACACATTATTGTTCTGTTGTTAGGTCTGTGTGATGCATGGTGGACACCCAATCAAATCAAATTTGAGAAAGATGATTATTTAGAATTAATGCTTTATGGATTGATTTAGTACTTTGATATCTGAAAATTGGGGTAGTAATAGTTACTGTAATTCTACTAGATTAAAATTATGGTCATAAATTCTAAAAAGAGTTGAACTAGAAATATTATGCCTTGTTCTCATACTTTCTTCATTTTAAAAATCCTGCAATGTTAAAAAAACAACAAAATACTTAGATTAGATTTTAGTTAGTTTAGAAATGATGAGCATTTTAGCAGATAGGATCTTTGAAGAGAAGCTAAGTCTTCATAAAACATGTTTGCAAATACCTTCTTCTTCCTTTTATTTCAGGTGTATGCTACTGACTTATGCCGGTCCTTTTGTGAACTTTTGAAGGACCTAACTACTGAAGGTCAAGTTCAAGTTTTAAAGGTGGAGTAAAATAAAAATAATACCCAGATACTCAGCTTTGTACATGTAATTTTTTCAGATAGGATGAATGTAGAATACATAGAAGAAAGCAACATATTTAGCAAACTTTGACAATGGAGTCATTGGTGGTTTAAATTACTTATTTAAAGTCTGTGCATGTGTATAAAGACCTAACAGCTATTAGAGCAAGCTTTCCCAGTCAATATTGAATGTTATGTGTATGTAATCTCAGTGAAATTCCTTTGTATAGAATACTTGCATATGTACCATGACATAGTGTTCAGTCTTTGCCTTTGGCTTAAGTGGCTATTGTAACAGCCAGGATAGAGTTGCTAGAGGTTTTTCAAAGTACTAAAAAACCCTTATATTCACACAAACTTCAAATGGTATTATGAAAGAGACGTGAAATTCATAAACTTCACAAATATTAAGAATGATACTTTGAATGTGTCTTTTGAAGAATTTCAGAAAGTAAATTTGGAATATACAGTGAAAGATAGTTGATTAGTAGCAGTAGTGTATTACTACTTATGTTTCCAGTGGGTGCATAATAGGGGTCTTTGCATTGCTTATAAAAACTTGGACCTAAACTCAGTTAATTGTAAATGCAATGGAGGGAATAAATTGGACCCCATCTGCCTCTTTGACAGGTCATACAACTTCTTGCAGGATCATAGGACAGAAAATAACAGAAATTGATAGACCTCCCTATTTATAGTTCCTGCTATCTGGAGCTTAAAGGACTATAGTTCTGAAATTTAAAATTTCAAGTTCAGTCTATTAGTAATATTTAGAGCCTATAGTTGGACAAAATGTTTTATGCAGGAGGTTTTAATCAGATCTCTAAAATGGAAGGATGCTGCTAATATGGAATCATTTATTCACTTGAGTCCCAGAGTGGCCTTGCATTATCTGCAAGGTTTGTGTAGTATACTTGGAACATGTTCCTAATATGCCCTGTTGATTCCAGAGGGATAACTGAGCTACAATCCTTGCAAATATTTTTACAAAAAGCAAAATATTTTCCAAGGTTTCACTATGCTGACTTGTTAAATAAAAAAATCTCCAAGATAAATATTGGGAACAGAAACACCCAGGGCTGTTCTCTGAAACAGTTTCCTACAAGCAGTTTTGGCTGGATTGAAAATAGACATTAGAAATATAAATTAATAAGGTTAAAAAATACTAATTTGGACCAAGAAGACAATTTATTTCAAAATTACTAAGGGTTGATGTGACTTGGTTTTCTAATTATCTGAGATGGGCAATATAAAGTTTGAAAAGACTGTGCAAAGAACAAATGAGTTAGCCAAAACTTCCCGTACCCAGAAAGATGAGTGAGGGAAAAGTTATGTTTCCCTCTGTATATAATATACCTCTTTTATACTTCTGTATATTAAAGGTGTACAAAACTGAGAGGCATTGAAAAAGATCAGACACTTAGTATCTCTCTTAAGGCAAGAAATAGAGGGTATTAAATGAAGCTAGTAGGAACAAATTTCAAAAAGCAAAATAAATATTTAGGGGGATTGGACAAGAGCATGGAAGAGTAGTTCCTTGTGGAAGTTCCTCTGAGATGGAATAAATGGAGACTAAGAATGTATGAGGGAGGTATCTTTATTGTACCTTTATATCCTTTATACACATCAGCGTGTGTATATATGTGTGTGGTCTCTGTCTTTATTACAAGTGGGGGCGAGCAGCTATCAGCCCCTTATTCTCACAACTTCTTCCTGTCTCCGTTTTACTGTAAGGGGAGAGCCCAAACATCTGGGCAAAAGAAAAACTGAAGAACACAAGATTAAAAATAACTTTAAGGAACAGCTCAGTGGGGGGTGGTGGAAGTTAGAGTACCCAGGGTACCTAGAATAGCATCTCTGAGACACCTGCAAAGAGATGGTAGGTCCTCATCAATGGTTCTTCAAAAAAGTGATAAGACAAATGTATGGAAATAAGCCTTGGACTGCTGGCACTTTACCCTGCCAACCCACCTCAATCTGCTGCTTTTCCTGGAACCTTAACAAGGTCCTTCCTTCCAAACTGCCTCATCAGGTTTGCCATGGCCATGGGGAGGCTCATGAGATGCTTGGAAGGGTGGATTTCGTTGGCATGTCAGTTTTCATCAGGTCCATGCATGCAAATCAGGTTTGCGGAGTACTTTACTAGAATAATACTTCCAGCAGTCCTGGGGTTTGCTGGTATTTAATGACAAACATCCTGCAAGCACTTTACATATGTACACTAGTATACATGGTTCTAAAACTTAAGATTTATAAATGTACTTTACTAATTGTCTAATTTGCTTTTGTTCTTAAGGTTGTAGAAAATGTCCTAAAAGTAAACCCTGTATTGGGTCCTCAAATGTTTCAACCCCTTCTGCCATCAGTATTCAGGGGGATTGTAGATGGGGAGGTAAGAATTACTTTAACTACTATTTGCATTTTCTTTTTGAACATGGAAGGCTATTATCTGGGCCAGTTTTTTCATATTGATATTGTATTTTCTCTTGTTTAAAGAGCAATTGATAGATTTTTGACAGCTATTTTAAAAGTCTGTAAAAGTAACATAGTAGCACAGGATATAAACCAACATATCCATCACTTGTCATGTAGTGTTTGTTTTAATAAAATAGAACAAATTTTATTCTGCTGTTCTACTGTTCCTTCACTATTAACACACAATCTGCTGTAACTCTATGCCTACTTTAATCCTTTATAGGTGTTGGAGTTTTTTTGTTGGGGTATTTTAAAGACACACACTACTCCTTTTTAAATGTGCCTGTACCAGAGAAAAACAAACTGAACAAAGAGAAGATTGAGTTGACCTTCTTTTTCTAATTGACATATCTAATATGAAGAGGTGAAGAATGTGAGAATACTTTATGTGAGACAGAAGATTTTTTTAAGATTTCGTTGGCTTAGATGTCTTTACTTCTCCCTTTTCTCTCTTTTCTTCAACAAACTGCCATGGCAGCTGAAAAGGAGAAAAATCCAGTATACTTTAACTGTGTTGAATTTTTCAGTACTAGCAGGAGAAAAATGAAAACATTTAAATCAGCAGAATCAGTGGGTGGAATTCTTCATGCTTTTTGACTTTTTTAATCAAAACCTTTGCTTTTTTCCAGAATTGAAGACTTTCAAATATCAATATTTGGCTCCCATGATTATTGAGTTAAATAACATTTCCAAATTTAAGCCAATTAATACTACATAGCAATGTGGATTATTAAAATGTCTTCTGATTTAAGAGTAATGAATTCACTGTACCCCATTGAAAGTATATTAGTCTGGCTTAGCTATTATATTGTTACAGTTATGTAACAATGCAGTTATATTACTACAGGCTGAATTTAGTACAAAACTCTGTAGCTTCTTTTAAAAGTAATAACAAAAGGTAAATAATGAACTTACTAATTTACCCAGTTAGTTTTGAAACACCTGCAAATTATTGGCAAAAGTATCATAGCTTCTTTCTGAAATAAGTAACAACAACTTCAGAACTATCAAGCATTTTCTAGTGATACTGAAATTGTAAGCAGTAATTTTGAACCATAATCAACTTCAAAAGTAATTTTTTAGCAGTATAATGTGCTGTTTGTTCCTTAAGATACAGGTTTTTAAATTTAAAGTAAAATCACTTCTCAGGCTGTCTTGGCTGTTTGGAATTGAGAAATCCTGGTAAAGCTTGTTCACCTAATCTTCTGAGAGGCTCTTAAATTACAGTTTATAATTTAAAATGTAGTAAAAGGTATAGGGGATGCATGTAAGTATATACCATGTATTGCTGCTTTGTATCAAATATATTTCTTTTAGGTAAACTAAGCACCATTTGTTTTGGTTTACTTTTGTTTCAGAGATACCCAGTGGTGATGTCTACTTATCTGGGGATCATGGGTAGAGTTCTACTACAAAATGCAAGGTTTTTTTCATTACTTCTGAGCCAGATGGCATGTGAATTGGGTCAGGAGGTAAAGTTTATTGTCCTTTTGGGGGTTTTGTGTTTTGGTATTTGGGCTGTATTGCATTGGGAAGTCCTGCTTTCTTTTGATCGGAAGGAACTTTTCCCTCTGCTTTCCATGGTTGTTCCTCCACACTGCACCTTGAAAAGGGGCTCTTGCCCCTTTGCTTCTTCCCCTGAACATCCTGTAACAACTTTTACATATTCCCACAATTACCTTAAAGCATCCCAGACTTATTCATGTAAACTCCTTTAGTTTGCATGCCCTTGGAGGATGAGAGTTTCTCCTTGTGCTGTCTTGATGGGTCTTGCACCGTGGATAATGGTCTAACCATTCTCCTCTGAGTTTTTAGGTTGTCAGGTTCAATGTGCTACAGTTTCACTGATGAGGTTACTGAGGTTCTTTTGCTGTGAGCATTCTACTCGTAGCAAAAGTCTTTAAGTGGAATTTTAGTAATTTTCTTATCCTTGAGTATAACACAGTTTTCAAAAAGTAAAAGCAAGGGTTTTTTAAATTTATCACTAGTGTAGGTAAAATAGAGTAAGTTCACGTGCTTTGTATGTGTTAGACTGTTAGTGGAAAACTGTTTGAGTAATGCACTACTCGAAATCAGTGCCCTGTCCATGAACTGAGTGTATTTCTGACTTGTAGGGTACAATTAATGTATGGGAGATTCAGGGCCTGTAAGCACTGTTATAGAAAATTTAAAAAATAACTGTTGCTTGCTATTTCTGTCAGCTATACCTAGCTGTGTGGTGTATTATGTATACCTAACTTTATTCCAAGACTGAACAATGTATTCAGTTGGTAGAAAAATTAAAAGAAAATATTTTCTAAACAGGCTGACACACTCCATAAATAAAAAGCAACATTCTGTTCCCCATTGCAGTTGGACCAAATTCTTGGTAACATGATTGAAATGTGGGTTGATCGGATGGATAACATCACTCAGCCAGAAAGAAGAAAACTTTCTGCTTTGGCATTACTTTCTCTTCTGCCATCATTGAATGGGTAAGCAAATATACAATGTGTTAAATAAGAATGCTTCAAAGGCCTTTGAGATAGTTTTTAAACTATTTCAAAATTCTGCAGCTATATATTCCAGTATAAGTAGTTTTATTTACTCTTTTTTTCCCAAGAGAAACTTAAAAGGATGGAATTTCCATGCTACATTATGTTACCCTTTTATTTGACTTCATAGCGTTATAGTAACCTTTATTTCATAGAAAGTGTCCTTTTAGTAAAAGGGAGAAACCAGCGCTGCAGATATTATTGTTTGTTTTCATATTAACATTAAACTATCTGCTTCTCTCATCTGTGATTAAGTAGTTGCTTTAGTTGGCATGTTAGTATTTGGCTGTCCCTTACAGAGAACAATAGTCAGTTTTCTTTCCTGTTGTAGGTGATCTGAACTTTCATCCTGCTTTTCCCCTTTTTAACATTAAATGGAAGTTCTGCTTCCATTCCTTGTTGTGAAAGAGTGTGAAACAGTTTTTGCACTGTAGATTTCTCTAGCAAGAAGCTTTTACTATTGTCCTTTTGGTAGCTGTCGTCATTAGTGAATATACATACAAAATGAAAGTTTTAAATGGAAATACTGGATAGTGTTACACTGATTCCTAACTTGTCACTACTAGAATTTGTGTATAACATGTTTAGGTGAGAGTTCAGTCCATAGTTACCTTCAGATTATTCTTATCTGTTTGACATTCAGGAAGACAAGACTGCATGAGTTTGCATTTAGTCTGCTGGATTTCCTCAAGTATTGTCTATTGAGAATTTAGGTGCTGCTCACAAATCCCAAAGCTATGTTAGTATCTGTAAAGCTGTGCAATATGTGGTCTCTACCTAGAAAAGGTCAGGGAACTCTTACGTGTAAAACTTAAAAGCTTCATAGCTTTTAATATGCACAGAAACTTCCTTTTTTTGTCCTAGATCACCAGGATAACCATCTAGTTATAGGTGAATGAAGCAGCTGCTTTATAAGGAAGGGGGGTTTTTTCCAGTAAATGTAACAGTGTTATGTTGCTTATATTGGAAATGTCTTTAAAGAGGTTTTAGCTAAAATTTAAGATGCTGAACTACGTCTGTCTTCCTGTGAAGTTTCTTTTAGAGGGAGGAAGGAAAAAAGGAATTTCTTTAGATAACCTTGGTATTTGAACTACCTGCAGCTGCTCCAGATTTCCTGCTGTAAAAGCCAATTATTTCTGGCAGTCTTTAACATAACAAAACCTTCTGCACATGACAGCTTTATTTTTCAGATACTCAAATCGTTTAAGAAAGCTGCTTCTCAAATAAAAAGCCTTTCTTTAGTGGATATGTCAAAGTGGATAGTCAAAGCTATGAAAATTTCACTTATGCAGTTGATAGACTGCTAAACATACCTTCAGACAATGTGTGAAACTGATTCTGTAATTTTTTTCCTTTTACTAGAACAATGTGAGTCACTCCAGTTTTGCCATATCACAGATTATATTACACATGCTTGCTGCATTCTACACCTGAAACTTCTGTTAAAAATAAGTTTTGTAAAGCAAGCTTCTTGTGTAAATCCATTTGCAGAGTTGAAGCAAAAATGTTTTAAATAAAATACAGTATTTAAACAAAATGTTTTGTTTAAAATAAACAATGTTTAAAAAAAAAACTAAAACAATTTTTTTTCTATTGGAATGCCTTAGTAACCAGGTACCTGATTAGATATTGCTTTGGATAGCCAAAGTCATTTAAAGATTTCTCAGCTCTGCTGCAGAGATAGAACAGAATTTTGTCTTCTGAGGATGGCTAATGGGCTGTCTTGGAAGGCCAAGGTGAGGGTGAGATTCTTGCCTCATCTTACTGCTATTTGATGGTCAGGGTTTGGTACCAGTAGTAAGCTCAGATTTTCAAGATTCTGCTATAAGGGAAACAGGCATCTGCACTGTGTCTGGGACTGTTTGAGGATTTTTTTCCTTCTGCCAGTTGCTTCCTCTAACTTATAGCTGAAGCATCAGTTTATTTTAGAGAGGAATGGGAGCCAGTAGATAAAAGTACTGGGGGGAAAAGGAAGGTAACATGCATTCTCATCCTTCCCTCTGAATTGTTTTATGGATAAAATGTTATGTAAAGTATTAAACAGTGACCTTTTTTATTCTCCCTCTAAACTCTGTAGGATTACTTAATTGTTTTTAGGTACTTCTCTAATTAGTGATCCTGTTTATAATTACACTTATGTGGACTTTGAACTTTTTGCATTTTAGGGGAAGATAAAACTTCCATCTTTATTAACTTAAAACCAGTATGACAAATAATTTTCTATTTCAAACACTGCACCTTTGACAGTATCACGAGTGGAGGATTTTAGAGCAGATAAGATGGGATTTGCTGCACAGCAGTTGTTCACAGTGGTTCTCGGGCCATTTAGTTGGATCGAGCAAGTTATAAAGTGACAGTTTATTAGCCATACTGTAACTTTCTTGTCTAGGTGATATACAGGCAATTAAATGTTTTTGTTATCAACAGGGTTGCATTTTAGTCTGTGTGCATTTTAGTCCTTCCATCTAGCATCCTGTTTATCTTCCTACAGCTGCACATCATGTTACTGTTTAGAAATTCATATTAAAGAAAGAACAATGCTGCTTTCCTGATTAGTTCTTGCAGAACCTTTTCACATAGCAGTAATTTCTTGGTATTGCGTGGGGATTTTGCATAAATTAAACATTGTATAATTATCTGCATTTGCTGTCCAAGTCTAGTCAATCAATGCTAGTAATTTTTGTGTCTGACAGATATATGCATCAGCATTATCTTCCATGCTTTGTATTATTGCTGCCTGTTTGTCTTTAATCTGCTGTATATAACAGTAGGGTCCAGTAACAAGATGTAGGCAGTAAGGATTTAGGATGCATTTGTGGAGTTACAGTGTTTCCAAGTTCAGTACCTGAGGGAAGTATGCATAGACATAATGGTAGCTCTAACAGGGAGTGATTTTGTAAAACACGCAACAACTTGAAGTTTTATGGAGAAAAATCGTATCTGAGCTACCGTGTGAGATGTGAGGGATGACAGCAACCGGGGTGAGTAAAATAATAAATGTCATGATTTCCTAGTCTACTTCAGTCATATTCCAGCTTGTCTAGAGTCTGAATGGCTTGTTTGTGAACCTACAGCTTCAAGAGCACTCTTCAAGATGTAGTAGAGTTTTATTAGATGTTCCTGTGGTCCCTAAAGTAGTGCCCAGTGAACATAATCAGGAGCAGTAGTCTACTTCTTACTTAGGCCATTGTGGAAAAGGTGTGGGCCCCCACCACTATCTAGGTTTCTGCATTTTAACGTACACATCTTCAGCATCCTTTGAATTTCCTGAGACCAAACTGGCTAAAATTGTACTATGTCCCCTTCTCATACCGATAGATACATATGGAAGTTGCTTACTGCACTTCTGTCACTTTGTATAATGTCAGCATTACAATGTTTTGGAATGTCATTCTTTTGTGCTATTGAAAGCTTTTAAGAATTTATTTAGCAAAGTAGTTTTCTTTTTTATCCCTATAGTTGTTCCCTGTGTATTTTAGTAGAACATGAACCATACTGAAAGATGCTTAAGAGTGATAGGAATATTTATTCTCTAATCTGGAAATGGAAACAGAATATGGGAAAATTATAATGTCAGTGATTAGGAGAGTTTGGCGTGGTTCCTAACTGTAGCAACAGGTAGAATTTGACACCATGTTGAAAGCTAAGCACTGCTTTTGCAAGTGAGTGTTGTTTGTACTGTGCCTGTCATTCTTGAATGGGAGACTACCAAGTTTGTTTTTACTCCAAGTCAGTGCTTTCCAAAACAGTCCACTAATTTTGGTCCTTGAGGACATTCTCATTTTTGGTGGACTTACCACTGTAGAGTAGAATCTACAGTGGTAGGCAGTGGAACCACTCTACAGTAGAAGAGACATGGCTGAACTTGAAATATGAAGTATTTTAATTTCTTGTCTTTCTTCATTTTGATTTGTGGTATATGAGTAGTGGCAGTTTTAATTTTGCTCCTTTGAGTCAAATATGCTTATCTATTGTGAGGAAAGGTTAAGAGGTTTTCCAGGTTTCTCTGCTCATTTCTAATTGTTGTGTAAATGTCTGCTTTCTCTCACTGTGTCATCAAGTCTGAAATGTCAGCTAATATGAGTTCTACCAGTTAGATAATTGCCATTTTGTGAGTATAACTACTTACAGTATGCAATTATAAATCTTCATTAGGTTGTTATAGAAGTTTTGCTTCTGTCATTTGTTAAAGTTACTTAGAAATTTTAATTTTCCTCTCAAGAAGTTGTCTATATGTAATGTTAGGAAATGACAAGAAAGTGCCTAATAAAATGTCATGTTCTCCTCAGGGTAGTTATGGCCTCATTTATAAAGTCAGAATTGCTTACATAATTATTTGTACATCCTCTTTTCTTTATAGAAATGATACTCTGGAGCCATTTCCCTATTTTCCCCTCCTTTTTTTTTAATCCCTCTAGTCAAAGGTGTGCTCACTCACACCTTTAATGGACTATTAGCATTTAAAGGAGCTCTTCAAATTATGATTTTGCAGTTGTCATCAGTGTTTGGCCTTGGATTTGTTTAGCTTGCCTAACAGGTAACAGTGCAGTCTATTGATAAGAGTGAAAAATGTAGCTTTGGTCTTAGCTTGACTATCAGAATCTGCATAATTCAGAAGGTTACATGGAGTACTACCACTTCCTTAATTGCATGTCCCATTACAGCATTGGCAAAAGGATGCACTCATTAAACTTTTCTTGTTGCAATCTCCATTAATTTTCCTCTTACACCTGATTGTTAATATGGACTGGTCAGGGACATATTATCTTTTCCCCTAAGACCTGTAAGCTTTGATTTCAAGGAAAAATATACCAAGTGACGGCAAGGAATTATGCCACTAAGTGCAGCTGAACTGCTGTAGAAAACAAACTGCAGTCATAACGGTTTGGTTCTTGCTGATATCTGGTTTTGTTTGTGGCCTGTATAAAGAATTTCAGAAATCTTTCCTTAAACTCTTCTAAATATGATTTACCTTAAAATTGACCATTTTCATTATATAAAAGACAGCAGTAGTTGATAACATACTGACTAGCTTTCTTCAAACTCTTTGTAATGTGAGCTTTACATGTTTGCAAATTGGTTATTGAATAAGTAGTGACTGAAATATATCATGTTATTAAAAATGTATGAAAATCACAGGATTGTAGCAAAGTTTAAAAAAAAAATAGATTTGCAGCTGGTTTTGTGGCTCAGCTTGTTTTGAGACATTTTGCTACATCTCCTTATCTTTCTGCTCTACACTCTGAAATTTGAGACTTCCATAGAGTAGCTGAGATTTTCGGTGACTTTTTTTAGCAGAGCCAGACTATTGTGGTAAGATACCAAAAATGATTAATACCACAACCCATGTCACTACAAAAACTTCTGTACTTAAGTAGTGTCTTGAGAAACAATGTTTCATATTCATACAATTTAATGAGAAAGTAAAAGTTTAATACGGAACATCAGGTTTTAATATAACAAAAAGTGCCTAAGTATAAAGAATGTCTGTATGTTTAAAGCGTAGCTTTTGTATTTTGTGTGTGGGTATTGTCTGTAGTAGTTCTTAGGAAGTTTTCTCTTTTTGTTAAATATTTGGAAGCTGTCAGCTGCTAATGCCAAGTATATACCCATCCTGTCTCCTAAACTAGCAGGCAGAGTGTTGCTTTGCAATTGGATTTAGTTTTTAATCAATTTCTCAAAGGTGAATTAGATATTTTGGTTGAAATTTGGGAAAGTGCTTTGAGTTCCTTAAGCCTTTTGGTTTGAATTAGATTCATATTGAATACATTTCTTATTGCTTTGATAGTTTGAACAGAATGTACAAAATATTGCAGTGAATAGTAAAGGCTAAAGTGATAAATATAATCGTTATAGTCAGCATATCACATCTGTGGATTTCATTGATGGCCAATATATTACTGTTTTGTTCATTTACCTACTGGTTGCTCCATAGAAGACTATTTTCTGAATGAAGAAAAAAAATTAATTCTAACAATTTCTCAAATTAGCTCTTAGTTTCACAAAAGCTTTCTGTCATATTATTTTACGAGAGTCTAAAGTCAAATAAGAGTTATGGAATGGAAACTTGTTTTCTTTTTCCTCAAGGAGAAAAATAATTGTGTAGTTTTCAACTAGTAATAAATTTTACTGTTTAAGTACAAGCCTATTTGAGAAATGCTGATCCAAGTTACCTGTGTATCCCAATCTTTTTTATGGTTTTGCCCAAAATGATGTCATTTATCTGGTCACTACTCTACTTGATTCTCTAACTTTTCATGTTATCTGAATCCTACAGAGCTTCATCAGTTCCCTTAGTCTGTTAGTTCTGACATTTTGCAAAACCTGAGATCTATTAAGGTTTGCCTTGCAAAACTTTTTTTTTTAATTTGGCTTACTTCCTCAAGCCTTAAGGGGTTGTTTCACACAGCACATCTTGGAAGAAATATTTTGGTTTTTTCCAACATGTAAGTATCAGCATAAGTAAGCTAGTGTAGTAGTGAAGCCTCCCTACCTATTTTAGGTAGAAGATAATTTCCTGTTTGAAGTCACTTTTCATTTTTGGTCAATCTGTGGCTTTCCCCTCATGTGGCTCTATTTGATTTGGTTAATCTTTTTCAATTACTCCTACTATTTTGTCTTCCATATCCAGGCTAATTCACCAATCTTCCTGTGAACAGTCAAAACTGTACAGTGCTTTCTCTTTAAGCAGATGCCATGCCATTTTATTTTACTTTTCTTTAAATCAGCAATTATGTTAAATACAGTGAAAAAATTAAAGTGTGAAAAAAATAGTTAAATCTAAAGAACAATTAATTTCCTTAGTTATTTATTGGTCTCAGGAAAAAAAAGCCAAATGCAGATCTAATTCTTTGTTGTAACTGATACAGGCTTTGTCTAAAATGGCCCATGGACCAATTTTACTGGTCCTACTGATTTCTTATTTTAGATTAGATGTTTGGAAGAAAGCTTCTTCAAAAGCACATTCTTGTCTGTTCTGTTTCCTTTTCTCATGTGTGTCATGCATTTCAGGTTGGATTATATAGACAAAGGCATTTGGGTTATATTTCATCCCTTAGGTGGGCTCATTCTTCCTGTGCGAGCTCATTGTAGCTGAAGTGACTGTTCTCTTTCTGTTGTGCCTCTTCCTAGGCAATAACTACTAATGGGCATTGTCCTCTGTTTTTTTGAACAGATGGTCTTGTTGCAGTAAAATTGTGGATTTACAGTTATGTTGCTATTTGTAGGCTTAATCTCCCCTTTCCTGCTTTGATGATGTGACTGGACTTCACAAGTGTTTTGAGTTTGTGATGGATAAACTGAGGATGTAATCTCCAGTCCTTAGGCAAGGGGTATATTTATGGCCCACATTTGCACTAAGTGTTTATCTGCACAAGGGACACTGCAGGAAACAAAAGCTGTGGACCAAAGGCGTGGTTCTTGGAACCATAGTCCTTTGTGGATAAAATGCTTTAAAAAAGGTGACCTCAACTGAGACTTAACAAAGTGCTTGGGTCAAGTCCAAAATACACAGCAGTTTTTAGCACCACATCATGTGGTTCCTATCCCTTAAGATTTCCTGGTTTCCTTGGGATTGCTGGCAGGCTGTGCCTTGCCAGAGTATGGGGGGCACTGGGGCTGTTCCATCCAGACTCTCATCTTTTCACTGTTGGCTGGGCCAACATATATGTGGTGGATATAGTTTGGCTCTGTAGACAGAGAGAGCGCAGTGGAACAGTGTAAGTGTTGCTGTTGATTTAAAAAAAAAAAAACATTTCAGATTCTGGCTAAAAGATAAAGTTACAGGTAATGAAATAATGCCGTTACGAATAGTTATGCTTTATTCTGAAAGTTACACCTAACTAAGATAAAACTCTTTTGAACTAACTGGGTAAATCAGTAGATTAAAAATTAGTATATAATAAAAAGTAGCAATTACAGACTAAGATGGTTCTTGATTTTCTAGAAAAAAAATCACTGAGATTTCCTTTCCAACAATGCTTCTGAAGCACAGATAAAATGGCTTCCTGTCCCATGGTTTCCTGTATCCATGACAACCTGACTTTAAGCACTTCTTTCTTAGTTTCCTGAGCAAACTGTTGCAAATCCTGGGGCAAAATGTGAGTGATCTAGTATGCAGTAATACTGCCTTTATGAAGGTTTCACAGATGAGTACAGTTGATCAGCTTATAACTGCAATAAACTGCAAATGGCAAAATAATGGAAATAATGAACTTCAAATTTGGGGTAAGCAATTGTTTATATTTGTTTTGACTGTAACTGAGCTTTATAAAGGTAAAATTCAAATTATAAATGAGCTGCCAGTGAAAGGAAACCTGTTTACAATTGGCATTTCTATTTGAATGCTTTTGAAACATTGCTTAGTAATGTCTAATTATAAAAAGTAGTTAATAAGTAGTATTTTTAATTTAATAGAAGCTACTTTTATGCTGCAATCAGTTAAATATTTTCTGGCTAGGTTGGCAGTACATTTATTTAATTGTTCATTTACTTTGAAATTTTTTTTTCAGTGTAGCTCAGACTTAGTAAGTTTAAGTCTTAAACTGCTTGTTTGTCATGAAAGGAGAATGTGTAAAATACCAGTATTGAGAGCAATGCTAATGTATTAAAGATTGTACACATAGATTTAATTACTTAATAATAATTAATATTTATACAGTTAATATATTTGATTTAATAATATTTATATACTTTTTTTATCTCTACTAGCAAACTCAGAGATGAGTAAGAAGGTCAATGACAGGGATATGTATGTTCTGCAAAGTTCTCCACCTTGCCCAGGACCATTCCTGTATATACTTAATTGGGTTTTTTTGTTGCTGCTTCAGAAGGAGGCTTTTGGCTGTCCATCTGCTTGTCAACTCTGCACAGGGAGACAAGTTAGCTGTCGTAATGCAGGGCTTTCAAGCATCCCTTGGAACTTACCAAAAACGACAATTCTTGTGTACCTCAGTGGAAATAATATATCATGTGTCACTCCAAATGAACTAAGAGGGCTTCAGAAGCTTGCTGCACTCCACATGGATAACTCCAGTATTTTGTACATACACCCAAAAGCTTTTGTGGAACTCCCCAAACTGTGCTACTTGCATCTAAATAACAATAATATTAAACGCCTGGATCCAGGAATCTTTGAAGGCCTTCACAGTCTTCACTGTTTATACCTTCAGAATAATCAAATAGCTTTTCTTCCCAGAGGATTATTTAGTGATCTTCTTTCTGTTAGATATTTATCGCTAAAAAGAAATCGTCTCAGTGTCCTTGGAAGGGAGACTTTCTTGGGAATGATAAATCTCCAAACACTAAACCTAGCCAATAATAAGATTTCACGGATATCAGATTCAGCATTTCATCATCTTGAAAACCTTGCATATTTGTTTCTTGAAGGTAACAGCTTGAAACTTGTGCCATCGAATGCTATTGGAAAGCTCAAAAATCTTGAAAGACTTTCTTTGTCTCACAATCCTATTGGATCAATACAGTCTTTTGCATTTAAAGGACTTAACAAGCTTAAATATCTGTCTTTGAAAAATGTCAGGCTAAAATGTATTGCTGTAAATGGATTTTTTGGATTGAACAACCTTAGCCAGTTAATCTTAAGTTATAATGATTTAGAAAATATAAATTCCAGCACTTTTAGTTTATTAAACAATTTAATGTATCTGCAGCTAGACAGAAATAAAATAGCCAGTATTGGTGATGGTACCTTTGAAAAAATAGGGCAGTCACTTAAAATACTAAGTTTAGCATTTAATAATATTACAGAGTTACAACCTGAAGTGCTCAAGCCTTTAGTATCTCTAACTCATCTACAGGTAAATGCTAATCCTTGGAACTGCAGCTGCAAAATGCTTGGGTTACTTAATTGGCTGATGTTGTCTCCCATTTCTGTAAGAATTCATTGTCAGAATCCCCAGAGTATGCGTGGTAGACCTTTGCATTACATTAAGTGGACTCAGTTTTCAAACTGCATTAGCCCTACTGTCAGCCCAGAGACTGCTTGGAGTCTGGGATCTGTTGGTGTCCATCAAAGCACTACCACGTGGCTGATGGCGTGGCACAAAGGAAACAGGCAGAACCTTGAGCAGTTTGTCAATGCAGAAACAAAATATGTTGCTTTCTGGGAAGGAACTACAACTACATCTGCTACCCCTTTGCCCTATGAAGGAAATGCTGTTGAAATTCTTTCACAGGCAACTACAGTATTATCAACATTACCAGTGCAAATACCAACACAGATTATACCAACTAACAGAACTGTAGAAAAACAAGGTCCAAAAGATGTTGCTCCTGTGTCATTAAAAACATCCCTGAAGTGTGCACAACAGGTTGAAAAGCTGAATCAGACTTTTGACATTTTACTGGGCTTTTTCATTCTGGCTTGTGCTGTAATCCTGTTCTTAACCTGTAAAATTATTCAGTTTAGGCAGAAACTAAATGTTCTGGAAAACTCAGGGGAAAAGAGAATACAATATTATGGCTTTTATCAGCCTAGCAGATATAACATAACTGACCCAGTGCAGTCACTAACTCGGAAATCAGTTGGACATTCAGAACTGGATGAAATTAGGCTGCTCAAGCGAACAGCATCAGAAAGTCAGGCACAGGTAATACTGTTCGAACATTCATCATTGTAATTTAACTCAATTTATTTGGTGTTAACTTTACTTTGATACAAAAGGTCAAAAAATCAAGGACTCAATTTTCTAAAAATACCTTAACTGATTAAAAGCAACTGCTTGATATAATTGTGGGAAATGGCACAATTTGAGTTCTGCATCATCTTTTGCTTCCTGAATGTTTTGAAGTTTATTATTTTATTATGTGTCATTTAAATCTGACATGGATAGGTTTATTATCCTCTGTCCTTGTTTGTAGGAATCTTTCACCTATAGGTGAAGTATACATGCAGTATAAAGTACATTTTTATTTAATTTAATTCGCAATACTTAGTATGTTCCTGTAGAAATTCCATAGCGAACTTGAAGATTGAAGCAAGCAAAACATCTGTTCTCAGCAGGATCACAAAGCTGAAGAGTCTTGGGGAATGAGAAAATATACAGTGCTTTATATATTTACCTTAATGCAGTTTCTACTCTGCCTCCTATTAATAAGCACAGTGGAAAAAAAAGGGAGTGTACTTACTGCTAGGTTGTTGCAACTCTTGAAGAGAAAAATTTAAAACTAGACAAATTTTATTAATATCTGTAACATTTTTACATATAAAGTTGTGTATTCAGTCTGTATAATGAATATATTAAAGTGACTTTTTTGTTAGTGTGTATCTGTATCATTTTATTAAATACCACAAACTGGAGTTAAGGGAAACCAAAGTTCTCTTGAATTGAAAAATTGACCATGTTTATTATGTCTAAGGTAATAGAGCTGGTTAATTACTTTCAATAAAAGGTAATAAAGCTGGTTAATTACTTTCAATAAAAGATACTTTGTCATCTATGTAGTAATAGTTTGAGGGGCTTTTTGGCTAGATAAGATGTACAAATTGAAGAAATGCCCTGCACTGTAAATACATCATGCTAAAGTAATTGCTAACATTTTTGGTTTATTTTTGGAAGTGTCGGGTCAAAATACATGTTCCTAGCAAAGGCTTCATCTTAAAAATATGGATATTTTCCTATTTAGTTTTCACTGATTTTTAACAATTTCTATTTCAAATACTGATGTTCTGATATTGTCAGGTTGTGTCTATTGTATGGTAGCTTTATTTTCAACTGATGGGACTTACTTTTGTAGGTAGTATTTGTCCTCTACAGGCCTGTGCCTTACAGACTACGACCATGTGGTTTATAAGTTACACAGTTTACAGTTAGATCACTTTGTTCAAGGAAAAGTGGGGAACAATGCTTTGGTAGTCTCTCCTCCATGCTGTTGATGTAAATTGTGTGGAGGTATGTTACTGTTCCAGGCTTCAGCCTGAGATTCTGGCATTCCCCAGATGAGCCAGAACTGCCCTCAGGGTTCTCCTTCTGTCCTGCCTGCTTCCTGCTGGTGTAACTCATGTGCTTGACTGGGTTGTACTACTTCCTATTATAGTGTTTGTCTATCTGCAATTCTTTTCTAGGAATGAAAATATGAAAAGTATATAAACCTTGAGTGTACTGAGAAGGGTGCGAATGTGCAAGTGTACTTTCGTTGTTGCTCGTTATGTATCTCAATTGAATGTAATGAAATACCAGTTTAGTATATTGTAATATTGTATTTTACTGTAATTTACTGCGTAATAGATCCAATACTTATAGGGATCACTCAATTCAGCTACTTGAACTGTTTAAACTAGCTTAAACTGTTTTGGGTTGCTTAATTAGAAAGTATTTTTTAAATAATTTTCTACTTGTAGATCAGATGTTAAGTGTAATGGGCAAACGCTTTTAAGGAGGGAAAACACTGGCTGTAATTTAAGTTTGGTTTGGTTTGTTGGTTTTTTTTTTTTCAGGGACTAATCCACTGCAGTCCCTTCCTCTTTAATTAATTTTTGTTACATTTGGTCTCTCCTACATAATTCCTTGTGATATTAAATTTGTTTTCATTTAATAACAGCTCTGCAATTGGTGAGTAGTAGATTCACAATTGCACAGTAGTAAATTCAGCAGTTTTGTTTCCCATATTTCTATTTGCAGTTTTACATAGGTGACTTCAGAAATAATGGACTTGAAATTTGATGGAAACTAGTTAGGTTTTCCTTCCTAGAAATGCTTCTATGCCTTGGTTACGTAGGAGTTTTGGGAGTGGGCAAAGGTTGAGACTGAACATACCTAATTCTCAAGGAAATCTGGCAGGGAGCAGCTCTGTTATTTTAGGCTCTGATTTCCACAGCTGCTCTCTGCATGAGAGGTTCCCTCTGAAGGTGCATCATTCTCACTGACAAGCTGCTGTAGGAGTTGTTTTCCAGGTGTGAGTCTCACTATCTGTAGCAATGGAACTTGAAAGGAAATCAGTGCTGTCACAGCTGTGTGTGAGCAGGGAATTGGAGCAGTTAGAAACCATCCTTTGTAGTGGAGATATTCTCTTATATCCAGCTTGGCAGCATAGGGATTAGACTGACAAGGAACTGGGAAGTTCATTATGCAATTTTGAGGGGAAATGCCTTTCTTTTGCAGTTAGTATCTTTTGTATTTAAATATTCATGCCAGGAAACAGACCCTTTCATATACATGTGTGGTTCATATGTCTATTAAAATCATTAAGGAATACATTAGAAGGCTTAGTTGAGCTATATTAGTTGAGTCTGCACCCATAAAACAAAATGGTGTTTCATGGAGATCAGGTTAGTCAGTCATAGTCATCCCCTGGAAATGTCTTAGCTGCTACTTTATTGCTGTAGGAGCTCCCTAGTACTATGCAGCTCCTAAGGGGGTGTGTGTGTGTGTAATAATCATTTATGTTGGTCACAGTATGTGCAAAGTAATCTCTGATTGTCCCTCTCTACTTATTTTCTTAGATAATGAGACAAGAATAATTAATTAATCTCTTTCAAATCTCTACACTAGTAAATATATGAAATCACACTGTTTATTGCTTCCCCCTGGTGAATAAAAAAGCAGAAATTATATTCTTTCTTTTAATCTCTAAAAAAGTATGTTTTCCCATACAGATTATTTTGCTCATTCTGAGGGAGATGCATAGGAGACATGGGGTCCATTTTACTTAAGGACCACTAAAAATTCATCATGACATATGTTTTAAGTTGATGGTAAAGCTTTATCTACAGTCTTTATCTGTGTAATTGAAATAAAAATTGAGAATTTTTACATAAAACCTCAGAATTTAAAAGTTGAATACATAATTGAGTGTCTTCAGTTTTCATCTCAAATAAGAAAAGAAAATGAAAAAGTATTAAGAAATAGATTCATCTGTGGTCAGCTACAATCAAACTGCAATACATGAATTTAGTGTTCAGTGCTTGTAAATAAATGGAATGTATCTGCTTCTGCCCATTGGGTGGTGGCAGCAGCAGCGTCTTTAGGGGATAATTAAGCCTGAAATTACAAACAGGAAGCAGTAAAGTGCTTCAGTCAATGGCAGTCCTAGGAAGAGAGTTGTGGTTTACCATAACCAGTCAGGCCTTTTCTCTTTTTTTGCTGTATGTAAGTGGAAGTTCTTCAGTCTTCCCAAGATGAACATCTTTTGACTTGCAGTGTGTCTCCACCCTTCTGTAAGTCACAGAGTAGGAGACCAAGCACCGAGGTCCCACAATCCCACATCTGACATTATATCCACAGTAGCAGGAAATTAAGTGGAAGCAGAAGTTGGCTGCTTTCGATTAACTAGGAGTTGGTGTCATCTACTTTCTCCATCCTGGGAAGATCATATTTCAATGTCCCTACCCTACAGACGCATCAATTCTCAAGGCAGGGGCAAGTGTAAACATGTTTAGTGTAATTTTGGGCATTATGCGGATATCTAATCTGGCTTTCAGGTCATGCTGGATAAAGGTGCTGAGTAAAGCCTACCAGCCCTTTGCATTTGTCTGAAATAGCCAGGTGTTTCAAATGGCTGGAGGTGTCCATGTTTAGGCAGAGAAATCCTGCCTCACCTTTCTCTATAGTCTGGGAAGTGACATTTGCACAGAATTGGGTGCAGGGATTTTCCACCCATTCTGGGGTGTCAGCAGCCTAGTAGGGTGGAGAAACACACGTAAGTAAGTGAATAAACCATTTTTACTAGCCACCTCTGCTCAAGGGTTTATGTGTAGGTTTATACATTGAATAGTGGTGCCAGAAGTGGTGTTGGGATTAGAAGCCAGTACTCCTGATCTTCCTGCTAGCAGGGGCATGCCCTTCTCGCTCAGTTCTTGACTCCTGTGCTGATGTGTATTTTCTTTTATTAATTTACAATTATTTCTAAGTTTTCAACAGGGGCACGTGGGGTTTTATTATATTTAAGAGTACTTCTTGGTAAATGTGCTCTACAGTTATTGAGCAAATTTCATGTGTAGTTCCTTTAGCTTAGTCATTTTCCTGTTCTTTTGTAATGTTATCCAAGATAAATTTTGGTCTTTTACAGTGTAATCCAAGACAAATTTTGTGGTATCATCAATATTTCAGTGGAAGGACTACATGATGTTATGACTGAAGATTCTGAAACAGGAACATATAAAGAGTAAGTGGAAAATCTAGTTTTGTTGAGTTTAACAGTGGCAGTACTGTTTTATATGAAGTGTTTTGATTTGAAAAATCTGTAGGCAGTTAAGACATGCTTGTAATACTTCTATTTTCTCAAGAGTGAATGTTTTAGTAAGACAGGAAATTTTTGTTCCTGAGAGAGAATAATTGCAATGGGGGAAGGAGAGCTTAAAATGACAGTATAATGTCATATTGTTCATTGTTACGTAATAAGCGATGTCTTAAAATGTTCATATGCTTAGATTTACTTTTTGCTTACTTGACTGTTATATCTAAATTTGCAATACCACAAATTTGTGTGTTGATATGGTGGTAGCTCAGAGTTTCTTTGAGTGTGACATCAACCTCATATGAGTGTACTTAGTGCACAGTACTTCACAGTTTAGAGAACTTGAAAACCTGTCCCACAAGGACAGTTCTCTCCCTTCAGTTGTTCCACTTAACACTGGCTGCTACAGGACATCTCTCAAAAGATAGTTTCCAGAGCTGGGAGCAAGGGTTTGCCTGTAGCAGGAAGGTGGGTTTTGGGGGTGCCCAGAGTGCACTTCAACCCAGCACCACACTCATTCATCTCCTAATGACTCCTAGATTACGTATAGTAGCCAATCAAAGCTGGAAAAATAAAAAAAGCCACTGAATTGTAAGATATTTTTTGGACTGAGTTCTTAATGTTGTTTTTTTCTCTGTAATGATTACAGAATTTTAGATTGATAGTTGTTAGACATTAAAAAAAGATGCTCTGCAGGATGTTCTTACAGATACTATATGCTAATAACAGTATTTATTGGATGCTCTGATGCTAGGAATCAGAACGTTTTCTGACTTTCAGATAATTACCAGGTCATGGAGCAGACTGAATCTGAACTAATTAATTGATTGTTTAAGGGGGTGTTTGTTGGTGCTGAAACCAGCTGGCACAGAGCAGCCAGTTGCAATCTATTAAGTTTTTCTCTGCTTACACAGGTGGTATATACACAAGTGTGCCATGAGACTGGTTCACACTCACACTGAGCCTGAACTGTGCCCAAGAATTGTTTGCAAAAGTACTTTCCACTGAACTATCAGTAAAGAAGATGTAACTCCAAAATCTGGGAATGTGCACCATGTCTGGCAGTGTGTTTTGTTTACTGTTGGAAACAATATTAGAGTCCCTTGTATTTCTAAACATGTTACTTTGCCAGCACTTGTTGAAAAGGAGTTCTCATGGAGAAATAGAAAAACCTGTGTCCTAATTCATTTTGTATTTTAAGCCTGAAGGCTTGTAGAACTTGTCACTACTTTTCCAAACTCTGGACATTGTTTTTACTTCATAAAATATAGCTGCGCTGAACCAAGGACATACTGATATTGACAGATACTGAATAAGCTGTTTGAAAGATTCTGACACTTATGTAATGTATTTTGACATCTGAAAGTCAAGTGAGAGCACGCATCTGAAACTGTGTGCACTGTTGTGGCTCTCCAGGTTAAAGAAGCATGATTTAAGCCAGAACTGGTTCAGAAAAAAATAGCTTTCATCAATGTCTTTATAAAGTGCATTCAAACTGTTTTAAGAGACAGAAAAACCTCTGACATTTAAACTATTTTTTCTATATATTTTCTGGTTTTACGCTTACTACAAAAATAATAGTTAAAAAAAGGCTGTTACTTGTATATATTACCAGTTGAGGATGAAGCAAAACAAAAAAGAAGTTTAAAACCTTTGCTTTAGCTACTCAGAAACAGCTAAGTAAATGTCTGCAGAAGCTAGCTCATATCTGTTCACCTAAAACAATGTCTTTTAGATCTTAGTGTAGAACCAATAGCAGTGCCCTTATTAGTTTTCAGGTCCTCATGTTAAAGATTTCACAGAAAAACATGAATGCTATGAGAAATGTTTGGTAACTTTGTATATGTGCCACTTTGACTTTCATGTTGATAGGATAGAGCGCTTGTATAGCACTTTCTTGAAAAGAATGGAAAATTCTAGCTGAGAACAGTAGGTTTTTCTGTAATAATTCTTTTTTGAAACACTGTAGTCTGTTTTCTATATACAGAAATGCATTTTAAAACCAAATCTTAAGCTAAAATGTGAAAAATAGCTGAGATTGTTACATGGATTGAGGTGACAGAGAACAAGCATTCAGGCTTCATCAGATTCACTGTTCTCAGAAAAAAATTACTTGTTAACAGATCATCTGACTTTCACCAAACTCTCATATCTATTTTGTGGTTTTAGAAGAGCTTTAAAATAATTTTTAATGGTAATGCATGTTAAAACTGTTTTTATTCCCTTCTTAGCTGCATGTTAATGTCTCATTTTGAAGAGCCCAAAGCTACAGATGACGAGGAACCTCCCACAGAACAAGACAAAAGGAAAAAAATTGTAAGTTTTAGATCTTTTATTTAGTTATAGACCTGATTATGTGCTTCGGCTTTGGTTAATCTGTTCTTCTTGGAAAATTTATCTTTTGAATCAAAAGAGGAAAATGCTTTGATGACAAACCTTGCAGCCACAGCACTTATGCTTCTGCCTTCCTTTTGCATCTTAGAGGCTGTTTTCAAAACAAACTTTGTCCGTTCACAAAATCTGGACATTACAATACTCAGACAATATAAAAAGAATTTATTGAAAAGCAAAAGAGAACTAAACCTTACTGAAATGTCATGGCTGGAGAAATTTCTCATATTTAATACAATTCATGTGCTTGCATAGAACCTTTCTCTAGTGTAAAGAACTCTTACTAAAAAGTCATGGTTTTAAGGAAGCTTTTCTTTTAAATACTAAGATATATAAGGAATATATTTATAAAAGCAATATAATATATTCCTTTAAAAAATTACACAAAAGCAAGCAAACTCTAGTTGTTATCAATGTCTGTAATAAATTCTTTCTGAATCCCAACTGTAGTTCAGTATATGGCTTTGCAGATGGTGCAGAAATTGAAACTTGACACTTTGCTATTTATTTCAAAATTTATACAGGTCATTTGGATAGGCCACTAGGAGCAGATAATAATAATTATTATTATCAAATAATAATCATGGCTTTGAAAGCACAGCTAGCATTTAATTTGAAAAACCTGATTAAAAACAAAGTATTAGCAGCTTGTATCTGGGCTTAGAGATTAAATCTCATAAAATAGGAATCATTAAAGATGAATGGCATTCTCTCCTTCAAAATAATAATGCTTTTCAACTTTTAAGGCCATTAATATGAGAAAAAAAGATCAACTTGCATGGTTCATGCTAAATATCACTTCATGATGTTTGCACAAGATGTAGATACTTTAATCTCTTTGTCCTGCTCTTGATACCTTTCTTTATTAACACATAGTTCATAATTATTAGAGAATTTTTGCTGGAACATTACTTTGTAAGTTTATAATAATTTTATCTGATTGATATTTCCAAATACTGCTATATTTTTGTCTCATTGCAAATATATTGAAGAACATGTAAACAGGTAGAGAGTGATTCATGTCCTTACATTAAGGGCATGTAAAAGTAAGTCACTTTAGGCCTAGACATTATGCGTGATGCTTGTTTTTAAGAACTCCAGTATCATTGTTAAAATAAGGGACTTAAACATTCTCAATGACTTATTTGAAACTATAGACTGGAAAAATGGAGTAAGGTACCCTTCCATAAAGACCTATCTTATTTTAACTTGAAGAATCTATGCAGGTACATGTTTCAGATGATGCTTATATGTAAGCACAGAAGACTTGGGAGATTTTTTTTGCTTTATTTTCACATGGGAAGAAACTAGGTGAATTGTGTTTTTACATTTTCAGGAAAGTAAATAAATTATTTATAATCTAATAAGTTAAATGGTCAAGTTTTATGTGATAATATGGTTTACTAAAAGTAATACTTTTTACTTCATTGTTTGGAGTATAATTTCTCTTTAGACATTTAATCTACAAATTACCAACAGATTTAATGTGAGTCTTACTGATATCTCCTAAAAACTTGGATAGTAAAGAATACATTCCCTTCTTAAATTATTCTCTGGTCTTTCCTAGTTACAAGATAGTAACCATCATCGCAAATATGTACGATTTTATGCCCAGCATTCTGGCTGCCTCTTTAGTATTATAAAGTACCTAACCTGAAGAGAATCTCTCAAGTTCTGGAAATCTTTTCAACAATTTAATTCATGTATCACCAACGCACTTTTTTTGATTTTTTTTTTTTTTAACTTTTATTGCCTGTTCTTGCATGTGATGCCATTCAGTTTACTTGTGTTAGCACTTGTAGTAATTGGATCACTGTTTTAGTACAAATTAGTGTATAAATACTTATTTGAAATGGTGTGATTTTTGACTGTAGCTGTTTTGACTAAGAAGCTGTGGGAATTTTCTAGGATTTTTTTTAACTGTTTATAACTGGAAAATAGATCTGTTTTGCTCTTATCAGAATCAGGCACATTTCAATTAAAAAACCCCCACACATCTGGGAACTCGGCATACATACTTGTGTTGATATATATAGACCCTGACCAACTATGCTTACTGTTCTTCCAAACTTATGCTTTTGTTTGCTTATTCGGTGAAGACTGCAGTTGGCTGTCTAATATTGTTGACAAACTCATTTTATCAAACTATTTCATTTATTTTGCTAGCTCTGAATACAAGTTCAAGAAAAGTAGAATGAAAGAAAATCAAATTTATTGTTGTTGAAGGAAACTCTTTAATTTACTTGATACACTTTTAATGTGACTATCTGAACGAAAACAAATTAAGGTACTAACTCCTTAATTAAGTCAGACTCTTAAGTCCCATTTGGCTTACAGATACTAGATGATGCTTTTAGCAGCAAATATTAATTATACTACAGAAGTTCCTAGTGGCTTAGAGTGCTGCTGCTTTAAATGGTGAGGGATGGATTTATGTTTGCTGCAAAAAACTAAGCAGGGTTTTTGTATTGGGCTTACATGGCCAGATTTTGGTATCAGGGAGACCACATTTATGTACAGTTTCTTACTTGTCCTGATAAAACAGATCTTGGTAAATAACAGCAGAAATATTTTGGTCATATTCCTTTTCATGGGAAGGCTACATACAAAGTTGACTAAGTTCTCTGAAGTTTTGTGGAAAAGAAAATGTGGAATTACAATATTTATCAGCAGTTAGGTAAAAAATTGAAGTGCATACTGTAGCATATTCCTGAATGCTGAACACTGTGCTGGTCTGGCAGCTCCATTAGGAATAAAAGACAATAACTTTGAATTATGTAATATATCAAGTTTGGTCATCTTCTTCAGTTAGGTTGTTTTTTCAAAATTACTTTTCCATAGTATTGCTGATACGATTCAGAGGATTATTTGAAAATAAATCATGACCAGCCATGAGGCACATCCTGGGAAGCTGGGACGCTAGAGAGTATCTCTGTAATGTATTATAAGAAATACTAGAAAAAGCTCAGACTTGAAGTTCCAGCAAATTTTGCAAATAAGCAAGAATTCAAACCCTTTGTTTTCAAAACAATACAGCACCTTTTTTCAGACTTTGAAGATCACCACTGGGGTGCTAGAAGAGCATTGCACACTGGCATTCTAGTAGCTTTTTAAAATTAGAGAAAAATTTGGACTTAAGTTGAGGCTTATTAGTGAACATTGACATATGAGAAGGCAGAAGTTTACTTACTGTTGACTTAAGTCTGGAGTTTTTTTCTTTTAATTTTTTTAAGGTATCTGGAGGATAAACTTTGTAATATGAAATTGCTGATTAAATCAGTTTTTCTTGGTAGAAGAGAAAACGTGAAGTTGATACTTTAAGGCAGTTGGTTCTGGCTTCCTATTCTAATTCTGAGTATTTTAATTTAAACAAGAATTTATGGTAGGATTGCACAAGTCATACAGTTAACTAAATGCATAGATTTGTAGTTTAAAAGGTTGTAAAAAAAAGGCTTTTTGGCATCACTTCCCAAGGTGACTTTGCCATATACAAGTGTTTACATCCTTGTAAGGCTGACACAGCAGCAATGAAACGAATGACAGTTTTAGTATCTGTTTTTCTGTGCAAAATTCCATAGAGTAATCTTATGCATGACTATTCAGAGCTATGAACTTAATGAAACTAATTATAAATGCATTATATGTCCCAAATTGCAGTTGTTGGTGAACAAATGCAAATTGTTCAGAAACTGATAGATTCTTTGCTTGGTAAGACAGTCTTTTTTTTTCCCAGTAGACTGTCCTAGAGCTGTTACAAAAAGGATATCACTAACCTTGGCAAATCTTGATTAGAGTAGCTGTGATTTAGAAATTTCATTAGAAAAGTCTTTTATATTCTAGAGATTCAAATTACATTTACTGAAAAAAAAATACTACAGAATAGTAAGCTATTACTACAATTACTTCCCTTTTCAAAAGACTGTAATGTTAAGAATAGGTAATAAAATTATCATATCTTACCTTTGAAATGTAAAATAGCTGTATAATACAAAATGGTGAAGGATTGAAGGCTAAAAAGCCAATATTAGGAATACTGAGGAAATGTTTAAGAGATTCACAATATCAAAGGTGCGGTGACCATAATAAGAAAGAAGAACTTGTAAGCAGTGATGGAAGAGGCCAAAAACCAGCCTTCTTTTTTACAGGAGTTTTGTAAGAAATAGGACTTAACTTCTCTTTTGTAGTAATTACAGTAGTTTTAGAAGTTTTAATCTATTTTATATTTATGTGGCCAATTCACTCAGTGTTTTCCTGGTTTAGGTGTAATGTTAAGTAAGTAATCATAAGGTCTCAAATCTTCGTTTGCGAAGCCTAGCCATGAATCTTAAGGTTTAACTTCTTCTACTCCATATTAACACTCAAATATTTCTTTTTTTTTAATCATGCCAAAAGAGCTGTTGTGCAAGTTTAATATGACTTATGTCTTTAGAAATAATACTGTAGCAAGGTATTATAGGCTTGTAAGTCTCCTATTTCAGTGGACATTGAGATCTGGCATTATATTTTATTTCCTGACCTTCCAGCATAAACAATAGTGTTGTTTGGTTTTGACACTTGAGATGAACAGATCATAGATCTGCATTAACATGCCATTAATTTTGACATCCTGCTTTATGATGCATCAAGCTCCAGGTGTCCCCACCTCCCACCCCCTGGTGGACTGAGGGACAAATGCTGCCACACATCTGCTGACACTGAAATTAAGAACACATCCTTTGTCAATATAACCCTTTATTTCACCTTTTTGCTTTCATTAAGAGGCAGTTAACATGTGGAAGAGAGTGACAAATAATCTGTCCGTCCCTTTTGTACCCAAAATTAAATTGTATAATCCAGCTGGACTGGATGAGGTTTATAGGGAACTACCACTGAAGTGTGTCTATTCTTTATGCATATAGACAGTTTATTTTAACTGTTGCTAAATAGTTAAATTAGTTCGACTCCTTCTGTGTTTTGTTTTCTTACTAATAAAATAAAACTGACCATAGTTCATGCCATCACGAAAGTGCTTGTTGTGGTAACATCTGATGTGATTTTTAGGAGTTACAGAAAACTCATTCAGTAACTAATAAAGCAGCTTTTAATTGTTTTATCTTATAGAAGCATGGAATCTTAGAGCAAAGTATAAGACGCTTATGATTTGACACTGCTTCAAATAGTTTTAAACTGATATTTGCCTTGATAATAATTAATTTGATAATTTTTCAGAAGTTTTTTGTTTTCTCAATTAAGTACAAAGAAAAAAAATATTTATTTCCTGAGCTGAAGTTATAACAGAAATTAGTAAGTCAGAGAATATTTTTTAATGCATTATTATGTATTTTTCTCTTACATGTTTTCAACAGCTTGCACTGAAGGACCCTGTACACACTGTGTCATTGCAGCAGTTCATCTATGAGAAGCTAAAGGCACAGCAGGAATTAGTGGGAGAACAAGGTTTTCAGGCCCTTATGGAAACTGTGGATACAGAAATAGTTGCCCAGCTACAAGAATTTTTACAAGGCTTCTAAATAAGCAGAAAAAAGATTTTGTATGTCCAAATTTTCTTTCCAAAAAAAACCCCGAAAGAACTTCAGCATTCCATCTTGTATGGAAGAGCCTAACGGAAAGTGAAAATAACTTGTATTAAAAAATAAAAATAAGTTTTTTCTGTTGCTATTAAAACACACTTCTCCTTATTTTTTTTAAATAATATACTAAGGCTTTTATCATTAAACTAACATTTCTGTGACTCCTGACATGGTCTATACTGTCCTAGTTAGTACCTTTTTTGGTACCATTACTGCCTTTTTTGTTCACAAAGCTATGTCATAAAGTCAGAGATATGCAGGAACTTACTAATGTATTTTAATGGGAAGAGTCTGTTAATTCAGCACTGTAATTCAGTATCAGGAGCTACTTCTTTTCATATTGTATACCTATAACTTTCTCCCCTTTCTGTTAGTCTTTCTTGACTGTATGTTCAACCATACAAGCAGAAGGAGTTACAAAAACAATAAGACTGAGCAGAAATATTCCTTCTTGAAAGAAAGATAATTCCCATTTGAATTGTCTCAGAGAAAAAGAAACTCAGATTGTATTTGATGAGTTGCTAGAGAACATCAGTGTATATCTCTCTCTGAAGATGTGGCTTTTTGTTTTTGTGACCAAATACTTTATTTCTCTTAAGAAAAAATTTCTTGAGTTCATTCTATTTCACTTTTAGCTGTCGTAACACAGAGAAGCTCACTAGATGTAGATGAGTTATTAATTCCAGTTAATTTGTGGCTGTACCTGGATTACTTTAAGTTGCTATGTTCAGCATCTGTATTATTCGCATGTTTTCATCAGAGGTATGTCATCAGGATACTTCAGAATTGTTGCTAAAAAGTTTGGTCACAGTTGAAATAATTATTTGCAAACATGAAGCTTATTTTTTATTATTTATTAGTTACCTGCAGCAATCATAAGGTAAAGCTGCTCCTTTGTGTATGCCTCTGTCTTTTGTACCTTGCAGGTGGAAGAGGGAAAAGAAGGCTTATTTCCATTTTCAGATTTTTCCTTTTAAGGACTGATCTTCCACCTTCAAAGCTGAAATGAACTTTGTTTGCTTCACTAAGGGATGATTCAGCTATTAAGTCAGATTTTTTTTTTCCAGGGGGGTTAGCTGTTTAAAGAGACCTACAAGCTTTGATAATCTTAGCAGATAACCAGATGCTTTTAAAAATCTGACCCTTCAGGGAGTAACCATTTTCAAAACCTTCCTAATGCATATGCTCATTTCATATGCATTAGGCAACAAGTTAAATTTGCCCCTAAGTGTTTAGCTTTTTATCTTGGAAGAGTTTACTCCAGGGCTTGGACTAGAAATTAAAACAATCATCATCGTCAAAACTGTTTATATGACAACCACTGTCAGTGAATACACTGCAATACAAGTGCCCATCTGCACTCAGCAGCAATCTAGTAATCAAAGTGGAGAAATTTCATCTTGAAATAGCAGAAAACCCCATACATTCTATCCTTATATATTGTCCTTATATATAGGGTTAAATTTTCACTGGAAGATTGTGGATTAGGACTGCAGCAAGCTATAGCCCTTTATGATGTTAAAATTTCTAACTTCAGTCTCTAGGGGAAGAAGCAAAATCAAATACAACAAATGGTCTGATATCAAAGCAGTAAAATACAGTTTCTGAAATTCTTATGAGGCAAGATCTTTGTGTTGCCCTTTGGGCTTTGATTTTCAAAACAAATAGTAATTTAAATTGGGAAATTTTTTTCCTGTAAAACAAACTCCTGAGTGTTACCGATGTTATCAGTTTAGCTCGGCAGTGACTAAGATGAAGACAAATGTTTTCTGTCACTCATAAGAGTTAAACAAGTGGACTAATTCTCCTGCCTCCATCTTAAAAAGTTAGCTTTGCTATCAGTGATGACCATTTTTAGTCCTTTGGCCTAACTGAAATGTTAATAATCACTATGATCTCATTGCACTCCGTTAAATTTTTTTCAGCTTTAAAAAGTAGATTTATCCATCCTGTAACTTATTCCTATTAGATAATTCAGGTGTTTGTCTCATACAAAATACAGTTGGAATAACTTTACTTCTAACACTTTCAGGTCGGATAATGTGTGGTCAGGGCAGGGGCCTTAAGTTCTTGCAGCCTGTGCCAGGAGGGAGCCATGGCCTCCTGCCTTCCCTTCAGTGAAGTGGCAGAGGGGTTTGTGTCATTTGAGAGCAAGTCCAAGGGCCAGAGTATTTGCTGAAAATCTCAGCCATTGCTGTGGCCCAGGAGGGTGCAGAGAGAGTGCAGGGTGCAGTGAGTGCCTGTAGGTGCTGTCCTGACAGCCCTCATGGGCAGGGCTGTTGGAGAGAACCTCACTTCTTGCCAGGAAAGTGAGTGCTTGTGGCACTGCTGATGGGTTGGCAGGAGTTGTTCTGCCCCCTGTGGTTTGACTGAGAAGGGGTTCCACGATTACAGGGAAACAAACACCATTCAGGCCATTCATTTTTAGTTCTTTCTCCACAGCGTCTTTACAGAGGCAAATAACCCATATGCTTTTTCCAACGTATTTTCCCTAAATTACTGAGACTGTTTTGGATGGGGCTCTGAGCACTCTTGTCTAGTGGACAGTGTCTCTACCTATGCCAGAGGGGTTGGTAGTGATTCTAAGCCTAGGAGAATATGCAGGAGGGAAACTCAGCTCCTGTTGGTCCAAACAGGTGTTCAGACATCTTCTTCCATGGTGCCAGGAGTGTCAGCCAAAGTCCTAAGTGGAATCTCAGCTTGTAACTGCACATTGTAGCAGATGGACTCATTTCTCTGATGGTTCAGCAATGGCAAAATCACTTCTTTAGATCATATTAACACAGGTACAAGGTTTACCGTTAATATCATTCAATACTGTTTAATGTGCTTGACTTTTTTCTGTTTTTATTTAGTTCCAAACCCTAGTTGCAGTTCATGGTGTTTGAACTGCTGAACATGCCACATTTTTGTTTAGCAAAAGCAGCACCTTTGTAACTAAGGTGCACATTTTGAAGGCTCTCCAAACTCATTCACTTGTCTTGCTTCAACATTGATTATTCAAAAAATAAATTATTACTAATTTTAAAGTGTTCACAATTTCTGTCTCACTGCTAGCTGTGATTATTAATGATGACTAATTATCAGGTAACTAGATTTCACTACTTCAATAGAAACATTTCATAAAGCCCAAAAGCTTTCTTCATTTTGCTGACTCTGGGCAAAATGAAATCAAATTAAGTGGAGTCAACCCCCTCTAAAATTTTGTTGTGTATTCATAAGGAATGCTTAAAAATGTTACATCCTCTGTTCCCCACACTGGCTAGGCAGCATTTTGTTAGGCTGAGTGTATACTATTGCACTAGTATGCTTAAAAATACTGATCATGAAGGAGTTGTTTTCAATTTTACACAGAATGGATGTTCAGTTCCGGTCTAAAATGAATTGAAGCAAAAGAGAAGTTGCTGCAAACAAGCGAATTCTGCCAGCAATACATAAATATAACTATAGCATGCCTCTTAAGAGTTGATTATACAGAATAAAACCACATCCTACATAAGGGTATGTGTCATTTCTGAAGTAAGCAGTGGATGTTGGCAGGTGGCAAAGCATCTCACCTGGGCTGGAGTTGTGCAAGTAGTTGACCTTTTCATTCTCTTCCTGAAGAAGGGAAATTGGTGAGTTGACAGAAGTATTCTACTTGACAGAAGTAGACCTAAGGTTCACCTAAGGTTTAACGCTATATTTCTCTCTTTAGCTTTCTTAACGTACTTTGAATAAAATGCAAACCAATTTTAAAGTCAAGCTGTCACTTGTTAACTTGTGTAAAGCCCAGAACATTCGCAATAAATATTCCTAGGTAAATCAATTTGCTGAACTTGCGTATTGTTTCAGGTGGTAAGAAACTAGTTTTCAATTTTTAGATTAACCTCTGGAAAGCTTATCAAATTCTATAATGGAGTGGTGTTAATAAAGAGACACTATGTTTAAAATAATGACAAAATTTAGTCATAGTTGACTGTCATTGCAGGTTGTCATTCCTTCCCACTGGAATTTTAACTGCTCCCCAGCAAGAAAGATTATTAAAGCAGCATTTAAAAACAGAGAAAAAAAAATGTTTAAATGAAGCAAATGTTTAACCCAAAAGTTACACTTGGTTTTCCAATATTTGCAGCAGCAAAATCTTTGGTGTTAATCAGGGAAAGTGAAAGAATGCTGTGTGGGGCCTCTTTGATGGTGGTTGTGGTTTAAACTAAGTTATTTAGGAAACCAACTGAATCCATCACAATAGCATAGACAAATATCCAGTAACTTAACACCCTGCGAAAATTTAAATTACTGATAGGAAAATTTGGAGCAGAGAAAGTGTAAAGCTGGATATTTTGTGCCGGGCAGTGTTAAAAAAAATAAATTGTGAGTAATTTGTGAAGTTGTTTCAAGTATTTTAAACCAAGTTGTCTTTAATTGGGAGAAAAATTCTATTTATTTATTGTTATCATTTGGTTTTCAGCCTGGGGAAAAGCTGATAATTTCCTTGGGGCTGATGAAATGGAAACCTAGAGGGTTCAGTTGTTGAGGGAGAGAAAGCATTCAAACAAGCTCACACAGCTGGAAATGAGATTTCACAGAGTTGTTCTGGTTGGAAGGGGCCTCTTGAGGTCATCTAGTCCACTCCCCTGCTCAAGCAGGGTCAGCTGTGGCAGATTACCCAGAACCATGACTAGTTTGGTTTTGAGCATCTTGACTGATGAGGGCTTCACAGCTCTCTAGGCAGTGTGTTTAACCACCTTCACATCTTATGTTCATATGAAATTTCATGTGTTTCAGTATGTGTCCGCTGGCTCTTGCACTGTGAATAAGCATCACTGAGAGGAATTTGACTCCCTCTTCTTATCTCTCTCATCAGATACACACGTTGCTAAGACCCTCAAGATTTGAGAGTTTCTTTCTGTGGAAGAGTTTCAGGGGAAAAACTGCAGGAGTGATGGGCTAGAAAAATTCTTACTCTAAGGAAGGTGAAATGGTGGAATTCAGTGGATCTTAATGTCACTTGTGGAAAAGAGACAAGATTGATTGTGAGTTAGAACAGAGAATTGGTCAGCGTTTGGGTATGGAGACTGGATGGACCCATAGTGAGAAGAGGATATGGGTTTCTGCAGAGTGGAGGGGTCTTACAGGTATTTTGTCAAGAGGAAGTAGAAATATCTGAACCTTGACAAAGAGGATATTTCAGGAGCAAGACCAGCAGGTGAGAACCTCTTCAGGCAAGATGAGGTGGTAATTTATTTTGATTCCTTGTAAAGGGAGGACTGGTTTGGGGAAAGGCAGAATGCAGAAAGACTTTCTGCCTTGAGCCCTGTAGCTGGCAAATTAATAGTGGAAGGAATGAATCAGTCTTGTAGCGTTTAGTGTTTGCTCACAAAGTCTGCCCTGAGTTGGAAAGAATGAAGGACAGAATCATTCTGTCCTGTTTTTTTGCACAACTGGAGGCAGATGAACCCTGAATCCGTTGTTTAGTTTGGAAGCATCTCATATGCTATGCACATACTTGAATCACAGCACAAAACCAGAATTGTTGGCTTGGACCAATTCTACAACAACAAGAAAGACATTTACCTTAATTTGAGATGGGGATGTTGACTATTTTTTCGTGACAGCGTGATCCCTGGAGTTCAAGGCCCTTGTTTTAATATTCAAGCATTTAAGTGTGAGTTAAGCACAAAAGACATAATGAAATGTTTAATGTCCTATTGCCCACAAGCGTTGAGTGGAATAATCTTAATTTGCACTTTATGTAAAATCTGTAAGGAAATAGAAAAATAATGACATAACCTGGCTTTAGAAACTTACCAGTGTTACTGTGTTCACTCACTTCTTTACTATTTTGAAGTAACATTAGAGTGGTACAGAACACTTAAGTATAGCAGACCATGTCAGAGGCAGTTCTATTTCCATATTTTATTTTTAAACTCTTTTACTGTTTATTTTGAAGGATTCCAGGATGCTGCTCTTGATTGGTCACCATGTTAGGCATTTTCCTATTCAAAAGCTTTTTTTTTTTTTTTTTTTTTTAATAGAGCTGTCTTCAATGTGTAGTTCATCGTTAATATGCTGTGTTACCTTTACATATATATAGAATAAGTTAGTCTCAAGCTGCAACTAAATAGCTGCATCTGTTGCCCAGTGGCAATAGAGAATTCTGCTGGCTCTAAATCTTGAGAGACTTTGAACGGATAGTTAAAAAATTGAGATTTTCTCAGGCTTTCAGAAATATTCTATGTTTGCTTCAACGGGCACTCGAGAAGGATAGCTATGACAGTCAGGTGAAGTCCTGGGTAACTGGAAAAAGGCAAACATGGTACACATCTTTAAAAAGGGTAGAAAGGAGGGCCCTGAGAAATACTGACCTGCTAGCCTCCCCTCTGTGCCTGGGAAGATCACAGAATAGATCTTCCTAAAAGTTCTAAGGCACATGCAGGACAGGGAGGTGATTCAAGGCAGCCAGTACAGCTTCACCAAGGGGTGAAAAGGTCTCTGCACAGGACAATTTTAACTGCCTGCTTACAGAAAGCAGGTGAGTAAACCTTGGTAGGAGTTGAAGGGAAAAGGACTGCCTTAGGAAGGAAGAAGACAGAAAAAGTGTGTTCAGGACAAAAAAATGTAATTTAAAAATGAGGAAGGTGATGAGGGTTGACATGGTAACAGAGACAAGAAGTGAATGTTACCAAACCTTGAAAATAATACATATAAATTGATGAAACCAGGAAAAACATAGGCAACAGTATCAGACTAATGTTCTGTTTGGTGTGCATGTAGTCACTTGTGTTTCTGTGACTGTTACCAGGTTTCTTATATTTTTCAGAGCTCCCCAGTGAAGTTAAGTGCTTGAAGCTTGCATCTAGGTACATTCAAGTTTGCCAGAACTTCTCCTGTTTTGGAGAAAGAAGCTATTTGGGGTTTATAGTTGTATTTTTAGAGCGGCAGTAGAAATCATGGCATATTGAGTTACCATTTGGCAGAGTTGGTATGCTGTTGGTGTATGTTTCCTCCTATTTTAAATAGGAAGTGCAATGCGTTTACTTAAACCACCACCAACTTACACTAAAGGTGCACAGAACCAAACTTCAGAACTTAACAGCAGCAAGTCAGTGGTAACTCACCAAGTGACAATAACACAATTGTTCTTGATCATTTTTGCGTGCCCCAAGTATAGATGTAAAGCCTTAGTGCAGGCATCAGCAGTGAAGAATGTGGCTTTGAAGTTTTGATTAAAATAAACAAACCAGCAAACTCCAAAAGGATATTTGCCTCCCCTTCAGAGAGTGGGTTTTTTTGTCTGATCCCTGGAGTTGTCAGTCTACCAAATACTAAATTCACTCAAAGTTACTTTAACACTTCTTTCAATAGAAATTATATTGAAATCTGTATTATTTCCCATTGCCCGCAGTTATGTTTGCACTTCAAAATCAATAAAATCTTACTACAATAAAATCCTAAGCAATCTTAAGTCTGGGCAAATACAAGGAACTTTGTGTGCAGCTTCAGATTAAATTGAAGTTCTAACTCAAGTTCATTTTGTTGTAAATTTGGATGAAGTAACTAATACAAGCCATAATGCCCATAAATAGGACACAGTCAAGCCTCTAGAGACACAATTTGAAGTGAAAAGGCTGCGACTAATAAGCTAACATACACTTATTATAAGAAATTGTTAAAAACTGCAGTAGAGGCAAATGATACCTAACCCAGGGCATCCATTCCTCTCCAGTCTTTTATCATATGAAATAACAAAGCATGTGTGCTTGGTGTAAGGGATGGGAGGATTTGATTTTTTCCCCCATTGAGTGTCTTAGGGGTCACATACAGTAGAATAATTGTAGTTTACTGCCTGGATATTTTTGCTATTAGAGAACACACTGAGAAATGGTGCAGAGATGTTGGTTCTACCAAGTAGAATTTTAGCAGGGTTTTAAGGCTGCAAATCAAAGCTGGCTGTCCTTCCTTCTGCAGAGGTGCTTACTGTGCTGTGCTTCCAGGACTTGATTTCTGGGGTTCTGCTACCTCCATGCCAGTGTTGGACACAGTCTGCTGCCTTGTGCTTTCTCAGAACCTGGCTTATGTGAACAGACTCTGCAAGGACCAACTCAGCTCTAGTGAAGTCCATGATGAGCAAAAACTGATGATCTTTGTTGCACCAGAGCTGGGTTTGCAACAGATATCCTTGTGTTATTGCATCTAACATTCCCGAGTTAAACAAAGTGACCAGAAACATCATGTTCTGCATGTGTAGGTTCAAACAGGGGCTGTTAGTTAGGATTCCTCATAGCAGTGATGCAGCAGTCATGATTATCTGTGTAAATTAGCCTGTAATTTACATTTCATGCTCAAATTAGTTCATATTTGTGCTAATAAACATTGTCGGACCAAGTTCAATCAACAGCATGGCAATCATTAAGGTTGGAAAAGGCCTCTAAGTTCATCAAGTCCAACCATCAACTTAGTATCACCTTCATGTCAGTATTAACCCATGTCCCCAGGTGCTACACTCACATGTGTTTTGAACACTTCCAGGGACACGAACATCACCACTTCCCTGGGCAGCCTGGTCCAGTGCTTGACTAAACTTTCTTTGATGAAATTTTTCCTAATATCTAATCTAAACCTCCCCCGGTGCAACTTGAGGATGTTTTTGTCCTGCCACTAGTTTCCTGTGAGAAGAGACTGACAGTCACCACATTACAGCCTCCATCAGGTAGTTGTAGGGGGTGATAAGGTCTCCTCTGAGCCTCCTCTTCTCCAGACTAAACAACTCCAGCTCCATCAGCCACTTCTCATCAAATTTTTGCTTTATATTACATAAAATGACAAGCAAAAATGAACTGAGGTGTGCTAACTTAAGAGCTATTAAATGATGTGTCACTAATGGTCTCTCCCAAAAACACCAGAAGCACTAAGGCAAATTCTTCTCTTGGTTAGATTGCTATAATTTGGAACAGAATGTAAATTACAGACAGTGTGTCTGAGTTAGGGAGTGGCATATACATTTGTCCTGGATTTAGCTAGCTGCTGTACAATTCACTTGAAGTATATGTTTGGCTAATGGCACTGTGCATAGGCAGAGAACAACCTCTCTTGCGGCAGGAGAGCCTCACTTGAATAAGTGAGGAGACCTGAAAAAAGGAAGAACAAAAGCAATATAAATGAGATAATGGCAATTTTTAGTGGGAGGAGGAAGTATGATCTTGTATTGAGGATAATCATAACAGTTGATAGTGCAATCCTAACAGTCTGATAAAGTTTTGTACACATGTAACTGATGAATGAAAAGATACATTTGGGGTGGAATGTTTCTGAATACAAAATAACAATTTTACCTGAGAGGTTATTGCATCTATGTTGAGGAAGGAGGAAAGGGGGATAAAACCTTGCTTGCATTAGCAGACTTTACCAAAACTTGTTATTTAACTCCACAGCTGAATATGGTCAATTCCATTAACCCAAAGAACTACCAATCCATAATATCATGTTCCACTCTACTGCTGTGGTGCTTCTGTAGTAATATATAGCCTGTTGGAAGAGCTGAAGCTTTGCTAATTAAACAGACACACACCATGAATCCCCGAAAACCAGGAATATTAAAAACCTATACATGCTTTTTTCTAACTGATACTCTGTGTCATAAATTAGTAATTTTTTCATATATGGGAAAAGTACATGACTAAACGTTGTCTCATGAAGATTTCATTGGTAGAGGATTGGGTTGGTTCTATTATTTATAAGCAAAACAACTGCTTTTCCTGGAATTAATTTTTGAAAAAGGCAAGTAGTACGCAGAATACATTGCAGAACATATGTACTTAGTTGGGGGGAGGGGGAAATTTGTTTGTTCGGGGTTTTTGGTGGTTTGTTTTTTGTGGGGGATTTTTTACTTTTATTGAGGTCAGATATATTAGTTGATATAATTTCAACTGTTCAGACTGTATTTTTCTTTTGTTTTAAGGTTTCTGTAAGTGGTTTTAATTCCTTTTCTCTCTGTAGTGTTCTAATGCCCTCAGGAATTGGTACAAAAAGCATGTTCTGTTCTTCATGTGAAGTATCACACTTTTGGGTTTTAGTTTCAGACAAGTGGCAAGGCACTCAATTTTTGATTTGTCTCTCTTTCATGACTGTATTTTGTGAGTTCCACATATTTCCTTGGACTAGAGCTGTGGGGGTTCCACAGGGCTCCGTCTTGGGCCCTGTGCTCTTCAGTGTCTTTATAAATGACTTGGACACAGGACTGGAAGGGATACTAAGCAAATGTGCAGATGACACAAAACTGGAAGGAGCTGTTGTGTCCCTCCAAGGCAGGAACCCTGCAGAGAGACCTCGACAAATTGAAGGACTGGGCAACCACCAGCTATATGAAGCTCAACAAGGGAAAGTGCTGGATTCTGCACCTAGATTGGACAAGTCTAGAGAATGAAAGCAGTGCTATGGAAAGGGACCTGGTTGTCATGATCAAGGGCAGTTGAGTAAGAGTCAGCTTCCCCTGCCAGCCAGGAGGGCCAAGTGTGTCCTGGGGGCATCACCAGTCCAGCATCACCAGCCAGTTGAGGGAGGGTATTGTCCCTCTCAGCTCTGCTCTGCACTGGTGCAACCTCACCTTGAATATTGTGTGCAGTCTGGGGCACCACAATATAAGAAAGACATTAAGCTGTTATAGAGTGTCCAAAGGAGGGCAACAAAGATGGTGAAGGGCCTTGAGGGGAAGCCATATGAGGAGTGGCTGAGGTCACTTGATGTGTTCAGCCTGGAGAAGAGGAGACTGAGGGGAGACCTCACTTCAGTCTACAACTTCCTTGTGAGGGGAAGAGGAGGAGAGGCACTGATCTCTTCTCTTTGGTGACAAGTGACAGGACCCGAGGGAATCACCTGAAGTTTTGTGAAGGGAGGTTTAGGTTGGATATTAGAAAAAGGTTCTTCACCCAGATGGTGGATGGGCACTCGAACAGGCTCCCCAGGGAAGTGGTCACAACACTAAGCCTGACAGAGTTCAAGAAGCATATGAATGATACTCTCAGGCACCTGGTGTGACTTTTGGGGATGGTCCTGTGCAGGGCTAAGGGTTGGACTTGATGATCCTTGTGGGTCCCATCCAGCTCAGCACATTCTACGATTCTGTGGTGCTGTGATACCTTCTAGAAGCCTTTCAGTACCTAAAGGAGCTTATAAAAAAAGCTGCAAAGGGGCTTTTAATATGGGCAGGCAGTGATAGAACAAGAAGTAATGGCTTTAAACTGAAAGAGGACAGGCTGTGATTAGATGTTAGAAATAAATTCTTTACTGTGAGGATGCTGAAGCACTGGAACAGCTTGCACAGAGAAGTCATGGATGCCCCAGCCCTGGAAGTGTTCAAGGGCAGGTTGGATAAGGCTTTGAGCTACCTGGTCTAGTGGAAGGTGTCCCTGCACATGGCAGGGGGTTTGGAATGAGATTATCTTTAAATCCCAATCCAAACCATTCTATGATTCTGTGAAACACAACATTGGTTTCAAAGTTTAACACTTGGCCTTGCTCCAGCCCTCCTTCAGTGTCTCAGTTTCTGCAGGATTGCTGTTTATCTGAAAACTTTCGTCGGAATATACAAAGAATATTCAGTTGTTCTTGTTAGTAACTTCTTGAATCCTCAGTATCTTTACAAATCTCCTTTTTAATCTTTAATTCTTATCATCAAAGATTTCCTATCTCATTGAGTTACACAGCCTATTAACATACAGTATGAAAATACAAACTATGAAAACCATGTAAATGATACTGAGATGTCTTTTGTAGTGATATGAGATGTTTCAACACACAATGAGAATGCGTCTTGAAGTTTTTCAAAGGAAAATTTCAACAGTTTGCTCACCAGAGTGTTTATAAATGTTACAATCTGAGCATTAATGAGGCAGTAAGTGGATTGGAAACAAGGCTTCTCATAATTCTGGTGATACATTTGAGGTAAAAATAAGAGCTATGTTGAGTTTCTCTGGGGAAAATATTTGTGATGGAGAAAACATCAGATAATGTGAGCTAAGCTCTTTACCACCTTCATGTGCTTTTGAGAAGCATGCTTAAAAACAAAAACCTGAAGGTAGTGGAAATTTAAGAGCCTTTGCATTGTTTGGGGATAATCTGTTTTTTGCAACCCTGTTGATAAGGCCTAGGTGAAGGCTGGGTGCTGGTTAAGTCTACAGATGTCACAGATCAAAGAGATGGTGTTTATCAGGCGAAACGTTTTAAACCAAGTCATCAGGTTTTTTGTTCCCTTGCCACCCAGTGCATGCAGGAGTTCAGGGTAACTGAGAAAGAGAGAAGGTTGTTTCAATGAAGAGTGAGTTGTTTTGCATTTTTAGAGACTCATGTCTCAGAAACCTGGGACAATGTGCATGTATTTTGTACAGCTTTAGAACCAGTCATGGCATGTCTGAAAAGCATTTTAATTTGCATAGTATTTTTTACATCATAAGCTTAGCAACATTCAAACATGAATTGTCTTTGTTTACTTAACTTTTGGCTATGACGCTTCTGGCTAGCCTTTGAACTATGTGAATGGTTTTCATGTACGCAATTACTTGTGAGGTTGCAAAATTCTTAATACAGATACAAAGAGTGAGATGAACCTTGTGAAGTGTAGGTACCCCTAGAGCAGAGGTGCACACATCAGAATTGGTCATCTTAGGTCCCCAGAAATGGGCAGTCAAAATAATTGTAGTAAATCAGATGCAAAGGTGATAGTTTCTCTTCATTAGCAACACAAATCTATGTTGCATTGACCTGCAGTTCTTTCATGCAGAAACTGGGATTTCCTAGGGCAAGCACGCTGTGGAAATCTTAAGGCACTCACCTCATAGTCATGAAATGTATTTGACTGCTGAGCCAAACAAGAGGCACAAAAAGCCCCAGCTCCTGCTACCATAGAGAGACTTCTGCAGCGACTGTACTATACTTTGGCTACTTTACATTATTTTCTTTACTGTTTCCTTTGCTTTGAATACTCTTCTTTGCAAGGCTTTGTATTGTAAAAATGAGAAAAGTGTTCTGTATATTGATGGCAGGCCTGATGGTGTGAAGGGTTTCAAGCGTTTCAAGAAAGGTTTTAATCTTCTTCATTGAAAAAAAGCTGACGTTCATATGTAGTAACTCGGGCCTGTTTTCATATACTTCTAGTGAGAATATGATAGCGTTACAGAAGACTGTGTAATGATGACAAAGCTTAGTAAAAAGTGCTCGTGAAGATAAAAAGATGATGTGGTGGTTTGTTGGGAAAGCTGTGATTTAAATGTGCTTATCAACAAAGTCAAGATAGAAATAAAATGTCCTTTTTAAAAGCATAAAAATTAGATATCAACTGAAAAAGTGCATTTCATATGCTGGAATTTGCCATCACTTATGTATTTTGGCCACTATATGAATATAATTTTTAAAAAAGGATATGCAAAAGAATTTTTTAACATTTGGAAATTCTGCTTTTGTGGTCCTCTAGAACCTGTTCATAGGATGATTCTTGTCAAGGGCCAATCCCTTAAAAAAACATTGCAACACTTTGATCTTCTTAACCCCTTGCAGCTTTTCTATAATAATTACAGTGTGTGTATATGTATGTATATGTTGAGTGGGAGGTTCATAGCTGTTCTTCAATTACCTATTGTGAACACTCCTATATTTATAGTATTGCATTCATTTGCTGGAGATGATAGCACTGCAAGTTTCTAAACCATTTTCAGTGCCTTTGCTTTGTTCTGAATGTTTTTATGCAGAGAGCCTAAAGAAATTGGATCTTGCTCAACCTCAGGAAAGTCCTATTCATCATCTGCCATGTCTAGGGAATGACATTAATGACTACATAGGTTATATCAGGTTCTGAGAGTAATTTAGTTAGTGCTGATGATGCTGTTTTAAAATAGCCTCATTTTGACTAAAGAATTTCAAGGATCACTAAATTTCAAGAGGCAATGGAATTTCAAAAAGTCTGATGGAACAGAATCAGCTTTGTTGTTGTTGAACTTAATGTTCACATTGAGTAAAATTGGCTGGGACGATAAAATAGTCAAGGATAAATACAAGTAAAAACAATTCTGATGCAGTTCTGTATTCTGTCTGTAGGGTAGGGTTTCTGAAGTGAGAAAAAGGATGTTAAAATGGAGAGAAGAATTATACATATGCTACTGCCCTAAGTAACGTGGGATAGGAGAAAGCAGAAATTTTTAAGTTGTGTCTGAGTCAAGACAGAAAAAAAATACTTTTTGTTGTAGCAAATTCTGTAGGGATTTGAATCCTGGTTTTAGAGACAGTATAGTTGTGTTGAATTTCAAGTAAGCATCCAAACTTTATTGTCTTTATCTGGGTTCATTTCCCAAACCACTTAAAGCTCATTAACTAATACCTTGTACTTTTTAAAAATATGAGAACTGAGTGATAAACATTTGTCTCTTTGACAGTCCTGTTTACATTGGCAGGACTTAGGACTTAGCACCAAAACTTTCCACAAAATATGCACAAGTGCTGTTTCTCATAGTTTTTTTCTGAAGCAGAAACTACTTTTAGAGACTCTTATGTTGTGGGATAACTTGCATTCATGGTTACTTCTACTCTTTATAATGCTTTTACCTGGATAAAATGTTATTTTTTTACAATGCTTTCTCATACCAAATAATGCCTTAACGCTTAAAGCTGAAGAAATAGTTGCAATGCTCCCTAGAACCAGAGCAAGAAGCATTTCAGGTGGTTGAGTTATGTATAGGGACACTTATACATCTCTCTCTCTCTCTCTCTAAAATTGTCTTGATTTAGAAAACAATGTTCTATGAGTCAAAGGTATATAAAAAATAATTACAGAGATCAAATGCTTTTCTAGTATCTGGTTTCTTTTATGACATAACATGATATAAGATGAATGTTAGGAAAAAGAATTGTACAGGCCAGTGGTGAATCCTCTGTGTTTCCCTGTATTCATTTGGACTGCTGAGCTCTGGTCATATTCTGTCAAACCCATTTAGGTTTGTAGCTGGCAAAGAATATGTAGGTGTGAGACTGCCAAACTAAATCTGGATGTTACAGAAACTAGTGCTGCAGATGGTACACCTTTTTACTAACACCTTGGCTTCATTATGTTGAAGAGGGGGCTGTGCATGAGAAAATGGCAGTAGAAGATGTGAAGGCAGCAATGCAGTTGTCTAGAAAACAGGTTGTAAAGCTGGAAGGCACAGGGAAAAAGAGTCAGGCTGGTCCTGTCATGATCCTGGCCCTCTCTGTGCCTCCATATTGTCAGTCTGGTTCAACTGAGAGTTCCCTTAATTGGTCTGTGATTTCAAGTATTTTTTGCTAATGGCTTTTCTTCTACAGTGCTGCTGATAAAAGGGAGGAAGCAGGAACGGGTGAGGTGGGACAGTCCCAGCTGTGGTTTTGTCCCCATACTTATTATATCCCTTCTAAATTTTCCACTCTGGATTAGTGTGGTTTAAGGAACACTCCCAAATCTGTGCAGGGTTTTCTCCTCCTGCTTAGATAGCTAATATCCCAGACTGATTTCCCTTCCTCCAGGTGCTATGTGGCTGTCCATGGAGCAGTAAAGGCTGATGGCTTTTGTGACAGGGAGAGCTCCCAGAGCAGCCAGCTCAGAAGTGGAGGAGGGTAACTCTGGCTTTTGGATAGGGCTGTGCAATCAGCACAGGAGCTCCCTCTGGTTTCTGAAACCACATCTAGGAGGCAGTGCCTGTCCAAAACCACAGACTGAACAGGACGTTTCCTGCCTTGCTATTACCATGCCCAGTTTTGCTAGTGCCATGAAGTAGTTGGAAGCCACTGTGTTGGTTTCATAGTAGGAGAAATACTGCTTGAAGTTAGGATTCCTGTTCACTTCCTTACTCCTAAAAGGCCCTCTCTTTGAGGGCTGTTCCTATATCCAGAAATAGTCACTCACTCTTTCTATCCTCCCTTTTACTTCCAAATACAGTCTGAAGAGTTATCTGTTGCAAATATCGGTGCTTTTTCTACACATGTATGAGCACCAACACATCTAAAGTTTATGTTGTACCTGAAGAATTTAGTTGCAAAAAAACTTAATTTCTTTTCCGCGAAAAGTAAACCTGGAGAACACCAGCTTTCATTCCTTCATATCATTGCTTTTGGATGGAGCTAACCAGCAGCTCTTGTTAGAGATGAATGATTTTTGTTATTAATGTGAAACTATTAACGTGGTTCAGAAGCAATGAGTAATATGTAGCCATTTGTTTAAGGGCTAATAGAGCCTATATTTCAGCTGAAGAAGTGGTGGTTCTTCACTGTACTCTCAGGTACCAACTCTGACTTTCTTGCTGTGAGAAATTAAGCATTAGGCATTTCAAGTGTTATGTTGACTTTTTAGAAGACCTTTTTGAAATGCAAAAATAAGCTTAGAATTGTGTCTTTGGTTTTGTCTGAGAATTGTTTCTATGAGGATTGACTTAGATCAAAGCTAGAAATTTCCCATCATAATTCTCAATATTGTGATACCAGCCTTAACAGCCTCAGCTCGGTTTAGTTATAATTTTAATGTATCTGCCTTGTCTGGAAAACAAATTTTTTAGATATTTTAGGTGACTAGGTCCCTTCATTTTGATGGTACATTTTGGCTTACATAACTTAACATCTTATTTTTCCTATAATATATACACAGATTAAATTATTAATAAGTGAAAACAAAATTAAATATATAAACCACAAATCTGAGCAACTTACAGAATACTCCTTTTCTAAATAACTAGTTTAAAGGACAGAAGGCATCAGTACAGAACAATTCAAGTTCACTCAAATGAATTTTGATTTTTTATTTTATTTAACTCAGAAATGTAAAGAATAGCAATCATTTTGAAAGATGGAAATGTTACAAGTCAGTCACATGTGCTTTCCTTACCTTCTGATAAACTGAGATTATGATTATAAGAGAGAAGAGATAGTTCTCTACAGATAAAGTAGAAATAGGTTTTACTGTTACAAGCCATTTCTCCTCAGTGTGTTTCTGACCTCAAAGGTGAGGAAAAAAAATGGAACAATAAAAGTAGTGAGAGGTAATTGTGCAAAGCGCTGGCAAGGATGTTGAGTTTTCAGGGGAATTGGCTAGAATGAGTGAATAGGACATTATAGCTCTAATCTCTATGATTGTGAGCATCTGGATGCTGTTGCTTTGCTACCAGACTCTGGATGAGATGTTTGGTTCAGAGGTCTGCCATTTCTTGAGGCTTCACTACTCATCTGGTTGTGTCATATTAGATATCTGGGGTTTTCTCTCTTCCTCAGATAACCTTGTTCAATTCAAAGACATCACAGACTTTGTATAGAAAATCTCAAAGGAAAACATTTATTTTTTTGGTAATACTGAGCATTTAAGTGCATAGTGTGGAATGTGCTATTTTTAGTTTTGAGGTGAACTTGAGGGGAAAGTGTAAAGACCTGGGGGAGCAGCTAATTAAAAACTCTACTTTGCCCACTTCATTAATCTCACCTGAATGCAAACAATTTAAAATTATTACATGGATACTTTGTGGCCCCTCGGGGCTGACACTTTATCGCTGTACCCAGCACTGGCAAGGCTGCACCTCAGATCCTGTGTTCAGTTTTGGGCCTCTCATGACAAGAAGGACATTGAGGTGCTCGAGTGAGTCCAGAGAACACCAAGAGAGGTGGTGAAGGGTCTGGAACACAGGCCCTGTGAGGAGTGACTGAGGGAGCTGGGGTTGTTAAGCCTGGAGAAAGGAGGCACTGCGGTAACTTTATAGCTCTCTACAACTACCTGAAAGAAGATTGTAGCCAGGTGGGAGTTGCGCTCTTCTCCCAGGCAGCTAGTGACAGGATGAGCTCTGCAGGGGAAGTTTGGCTTGAACATGAGAAGAAATCTCTTCATGGAAAGGGATTTTAGGCATTGGCATGGACTGCCCACCCAAGAAGGTGGTGGAGCCACCATCCCTGGAGGTGGTCAAGAAATGACTGGACATGGTACTTAGTTCTACGGATTAGTTGACAAGGTGGTGATCAGTCAAAGGTTGGACTTGATGATCTTGGAGGTCTTTTCCAACCTAAATGCTTCTGTGATTTGGTGTTTCTGTTATCATATAATATTAAAAAAAAACCCCAAACCTTGTAAATATACTATTGATTTGACTTTGTGTGCATTGGAGATAAAGCTGTAAAAATTTTCTGTATTTCCTATTTTATAAGACTGTTTTCTTTTATGTTGTGATAAACATTCACCACCCTTCTTACTAGTGAAACCTGTTCTTCCTGTCCACCTGCTTTTCCTTTTCTGAAGCTATGAAATGGGAATCTTACCTCTAGCAGTGATTTCTTCTCTGTTGCTCTTCAACGTGCTTCTTGGATGCAGTCAAGTGAGATGGTATTGTACCAGGTATAGAAAAAATACATTTAATAATAAAAAAGATACTTTAAAAATCATCTATATTTTTAATGTTTATCCTTTTATAAGAGATTAAAATGCCCAGGGGAGAGTTGTCCAAAGGCTGGAGTTCGGAAGAATAAGAAAGTAAAGTTTTTTGTCTAACTAATTTTGGTTTCATTGTGGGTGTACTTTTCAACTATTGCTACTTTTTATTAATAGGTTTTAAAAAGCATGTACCTACATGTAGATTTATGATATTACAAATCTATTTATGATATTACAGACCTAGGTTGTTACAGACCTAGGAAGCAGCAACTTTGATGGTCTTGACTACTTCACAGAATCACAGAATATTCTGAGTTGGAAGGGATCCACAAGGACCTAGTCTAACTCTTAGCCCTGCACAGGACATCTCAAGAATCACCATGTGCCTGGGAACATTTTCCAAATGCTTCTTAAACTCTGTCAGGCTTGGTGCCATGACCACTTCTGTGGGGAACCTGTTCCAGTGCCCAACCACCCTCTGGATGAAGAAACTTTTTCTAATATTCTTCAAGATGGGAAAAAAGAGAAAGCTATTTTTCTGCCTTCATGTGCACACTAGTAGAAGGATAAAAATCAGAATGGAAAATATTATGAAAGTGCTAGTATTTTCTAATTAACCTTTTAGAAACTACTGATGATATAAAATTCTCAAAAAGTGAAATTTCTAGACCTTTTAAAACTGGAGGAAATAGGGGGGAGCCAGTTTAAGGAACATTAGCTTCTCTGAAAAGACTCCCATACTGTTTTAAAGTCAGATGTTTTGAAGGACTAGTACATCAGAAATCATCCTTAAAATGACATCTTTTCTTGTAGCACAAGTATCTATTCCTGCACGTATGCCTCAATCTTTGCTGAGAAACAGGAAACCTTTACAAGACTTTTAAGCTTGGCTGATTTTGGATTAGCTGTTGTAATTTGACACTATCCAATTTGGTATTTGTTTTTGTTTTTTCAGAGATGGGCATATTTTTATAATATACAAGAGACTTGCTTTTCAGTTTTGCAAAAACATTTGTGTAGGAAAAACTGCATCTTGGAGTTTGCTTCCTTGTTTAAGACCTTTCTTATGATAGTAAATTTATATCAAATAGTTATTGTGTTACTATAGCCTGTAATATCTTTGACCTTACAACAACCCTCTTGTTGCTGCATAGCAGTGATGTAAGCAAGGAATAGTCCCCACAGGGTTGTATTTTCAAAATATTTTGTCTTTTTTAATAAAGTTACATCTGAGATATGCAGAGGGCATGAGATGTCAGAATTCACTAACAGTTTTCAAGAAATCCTCTGATAATTCCTTTTAAGAAATATTATCAAATTTTCTTTTTGTCCACCTCATAACGTTATATTACTGCCTGGATTCTAGTGAAAAGTTGCTTCTAGATAGAAGTGCTCTGGGTCCACTTTGCACCTGGCATTTCCAGCACCAGATCAGTGAGGGGCAGGCAGTTGAAAAGACAGCTGACTGAGGCACAACAAAGGCAGTTTTTAGCAGAAAGAACCCTGAGCTGAGCTTCCTCACTGAAAAACTGAGAGAAGGTGTTTACTAAGAGGAGTGGAAAGATTGAAAAATTGACAGGAGAGGGAATTCTTATTCAAATTGTTACTTCAAATTTCATAGAGTAAGTTAGATTATTAGGAAAAAAAAAAACAAAACAAACCAGAAAACCAAAACAAGTAAACCCCTCTCTCACCACTAAAATACACCAATAATAAACCACCACCGCCTAACCAAACCAAACCAACCAACAAACCAACCAACCAAAAAATGCAAACCATAAAAACAAACTAACAAATAAAATATAACCAAAACAAACAAAAAAATCCCAGAACCAAAACCAAAACATCCCACAAAAAAAAACCCAAAAAAACAAAAAAAACCACCAAACTGGCAAAAAACCAACCAAACCAAACACAACAAGGGGCAAGACTGTGACCTAGGATAAGCCATCTTACACCAATTAGCTACTTCTTAATGTAGACAGATATGACTTTGACCCTGGAAGATTTTAAATGTGCAGCTACTAAAAATTAAACAGCACAATTAATGCATGTTTTCAGTTGCTGTGTCACTGGAAAAAACCAGATGTATAATTTTAAATACAGGGTAAGTGCACTCTTTTCAAAGGCTCCTTTCCTGATTGGCCTTTGCATTTGCACTACTGGCACCACTAGCCCCAGGTGATCTCACCTGCTGCTCCCTCCATTTCTGTTTTGGTTTATATGTTATGAAAGCTCCCATACTGCTCAGTCCTGAAGACTTCCTTATATAAAACTTTTGTAAGACAAGTAAAGAATTATAAAGAATTTACAGTCTTATTTGAACTAAAAAGTTAGAGGGGGAATTAGCTGTTACTGGGTATTTGATGCAGTACTTTAGCCTACAACACTGGGTAATATGGGGGGATTATGGTTGCTTATTCTTCCACACTAGGTATGTTCCTTATTCTGGTTCGTTATTCTTAAGGCTAAATATATCTTTTTTCTTCAGTGCTAATGCAAAGACAAAGTCCCTGGGCTCAAAGGTTACCACCAGAGAGAGGTGTGCAGATTTGACATATCATTTCCATTTACTATTGCCCCAATGCATTCTTCAAAGATATTTTTCACATTCCCAGGACAGGAATGAATCACAGTAACTTGAATTTAGGTACTGGCTACTAAATAATTTATTCCCACTTAGCCATTCATTCCCAGCATCCAACTATCCATTCCAATCATTGTAGTGGGGCACATTGTTTTTGTAACTGATGTCCATACCTTCTGTCCAGGGAGTCAGCTAAAGGTGGTTGGATTTTTATTGGAAATGAAATAAAATTACACAACTGCACTATTTATAAAGGCTTCTAAAAGTTTGGTCTCAGCAGAGGCTGTTCTGAAGAAGTATAGATCTACAGAGATGTTTAAATAGTAATCAGATTGATGGTTGTTGAGACAGTGAACAAAGAAAAAGTTTTATTGCTTCTGTTTTTCTGTTTTGCCAGAAATACAGATATCCTTGCACAGAGATATTTCTCTAGATATTTGACCTCTGTGAATTTAAAGAAAAAAATAGAGTAAATAAGAAAACTTACAGTACTGAAGAACTGAACTAAATGCTTGAAGATAGGAAGGGATCATTAAGTAACATCAGCATTCAGGATTAGTGAAATATGCCAATGTTTTGCTACGTAGTTAAAGCTAAAATGCTTTCATCATTGTTTAAATCTGAAATTGGAAATGCTCTAAATTAAGAAATTGAAGTTCACACCAAAGTAGGTACCATCTTGATTCTCGTTCTTCCAAATCTTTCTGGTCAGTCAGGCCATAGTTTTCATTCTTACTCTACTTTTATTAGTAAAAAAGGAAACGTTTTATATGATATGTACAATACTTGTTTGTGATGCCATTTCATTTTCAAAGAATTTGGGATCTTTTTTTAGTAGTCTGGAGTAGCTGTCTTATTCCACTTTGGAATTAATTTTTTTATAACAAAAAAAAAAAATTATTACAACAAATCATTAGTTACTTGGAGAGAAAAAAATAGCAATGCATGGTTTTCTATTGTTTTGTTCAGAAACTTACATTTCCACATCAGGTAAGAAACCTTACTTATAAAAACAGCTGATGATTTTTAGCTGGATGACTAAAACAATGGATTATCATTGATAAAATACTGAGATTTTCTAAGGTTTTTGACTCTCCAGAGGCTTAATTAGTAATGGCAAGTCAGTGCTTAGGACTCTGACATTGCATGTGTCTTATTTAAATTACTAAACAACATGTCTTAGTGAGGAATTAATATTTGATAATGAGTAGTAAAGCTTATTGTGGTGTTCTGGGACTGGAGCATTTGGCAAATATCAGCTTTCTTGCATATGCTTTCAGAGGAGCATTGTAAGATGACTTATTTGAGTGACTAGGCCTGTCAATATGAGCACAAATGCTATATAATGAAGTATTTATGTATCTTGGCAGTTCTTTAATAAAAATGTTTGCATTTTTAGTATATGGGGTTTGCATCACTGCTTGAATTCTACAGAAGTGGACATGTAATGCTGCAATTTATGTCACAACATCTGGCTGTGGCTCTTGGTCTCTGACAATACCACTGATGCTTTTTGTGGTAAGGGAATGTTTTCATTCCAGCAGTACCATAAAGACATTTAACCATGCCCAGAGAAACAAGCCAGTACCTGTATATTGTCTAAACCCCACTTCAGTCTCACAGAATAGATGTATTAGTAGCAATGTCATGTATAATGATCCCCTTAACTTTCTTGCTGTCAGACTTTGTCTCAGTAAAGTTGATTTTATCTGAGTGCAAAATCAAATTGAATAGTGATATCTAAACCTGCCTGGAACCAAGCCAGATGGCAAAAGTACTGTAGAACCTGTAATCTACTCTTGTCCCATTTATTTAAGTTGTGTAAACACTTTGCATTTTTAAGGGATGAAAGCTCTTTATCCCAAAGATAAACAAACAAAATGCTAAAATTTAGTTCAAACACCAAGCTTCCCAATGTACTGTACCCTGGCAAAGGTCCACAGCAAACTTTGAGACGATTAATAGTGAATGGTACTGCCATGCTGATATGTACTGTGCTATTCAGTGCCCAAGTCTTTCTGATTAATCATTTGCATGCAAAAAAGGGGCTACTGAAAAAAATCTTGCAACTAGTAAACACGTCACGTATTTGGAATTGTGTTTCCTCCCCATACCTAATCTTAAGCAGCTTTTAGGTTGCATGTTCCTCAAGCTTCTTCTTGAATAAAATGTAAAATCCTCCTGCCACTGTCCACACCATGGGCCTCGTTTAAGTGATTTAGGCAGCATCGTATATATCTCTATCTCTATATCTCTATCTCTATATCTATATATCTATATATCTATATATCTATCCATATATATCTCCAGTAGAACTTTTTTTGTTCATATATCCCCCACGCTGGCATGAGAAAATATTTATACCTTTGCTCAATGTAAGTGAATCAAATTCACTTGCATGAAGAATTTGTTTAGAATGCTAAATATGAGTTAAAGTGTGGCCAACTCAGTAATCCATCCAAATTTATTATTGGTAGATTTCTTATGACATACATCACAACCACAGTTCTGGGCTCTTATGCTATGAACAATGCAGATACACAGCAAAAAACCCCCTCAAGCTCTTTTTAAAACCATTTGTATTTGTGTAAAAGGGATTGAACTCTAAATATCTTTCATATGAGTTTTTTTGATAGAGTCCTAAAGAGAACAGGTCATGTCTACTCTGTAGATGTTGACAGTAATAATATGAAAAAAAACCAAACCCACACATTTGAATTTTGCTTTTGTCATAGTTCCGATTTTAGCAAGGAATTTTTCTTTCCCTTCCCCCTGCCTTGTGTGCTCTCTGTATAGGCCATCAGGTGAACAAAAGAATCGGCCTGATCCACTAATGGCTGAGAGATTAGCCTCCTTGACAACGAAGGGGGAGGAGTTGGGGGGGGGCTAGTGTGTGGCTGGAAGGAGGTGGGGAGGCTAGGCTGGTGTGCTGGTGGGCTCAGGACCTGCTGCAAGCTGCAGAGCTGCCTGTTTTTTTTTTATTTCCGGTCGGACGGGAGTTTGCTGCTGCTCTCTTCTCAGCTGTTGCTGGCTGCAGGTCCTGCTTAAAGCGAATCCTAACCAGCTGAAGTTCGTGAGTTTTCTTCCATTGGGAGAACTTGCTGTTTTATTGCTGTTTTGTTTTTTTCTTCCCCCTTTCCTCCCCCACCCCTTTTTCCAGTGTGGGAAGGGAAGGGCAGTCAAGGTTTTTTTTTGTTTTTTCTCCTATATACCCTGGGGGTGTTGCTTTTTCCCCTTCCCCCAACCCACCTGGCAGCAACCATGGATCTCACAGCACCACCTGGTGACAAGCACTGGACATTACAAGTTCTGCTCCTCCAGTGATCCAACAGCGCCACCTGGTGACTACTATAGGATACTACGAGTTCTGCACCTCCAGTGACCCAACAGCGCCACCTGGTGAATGGTACAGGACATTACAAGTTATGCATCTCCAGTGACCCGACGGCGCCCCCTGCTGACTGTGGTTGGAACTGCACCAAAGGGTGCAAGAAATTGAACTATTTAATTTTCCTTTTGCTGGTTTATCGGTTTTGTTCTTGAAGGGGATTATTGGTGGGTATAGGAGTATTGCCTGGTTGTTTTACTTGGGGTTTTTTGTGTTCCTGTTAATACACACATACCTTTTAATAAAGGGCTGTTATTTTCCCTTTTCCATGATTTGTTTTCCTTCAATCAGAACCTCTTAATTTTGGATTTATAATTTCTTGGAAAGAGAAGTTTGGGTCTTTTTCTCCTAATCCATCCTCAGCAAAAGACCCTTGTCTTATTTAAACTGGGACAGCTTTGTATAGGAGAATTTCAAAATTTATTTCTTAAGAAACTTGCTACACTATCTTTGTAGAAAAAGTATGGGTATAGTTAGAAAAGTCAAGTTTTTAAATCTCTAAAAGGGAGGCAAAATCGTTTGTCAATTTGTGTTTCCCATTTATGGGGAAGTAAAAGGTCTGGGTATAAAATGCCTTGGACAGGGCATATAACAGTTGAATCAGTAACTCTGCTCTTGCTCTGGTAACTCTGGGTTGTTGTATGTTGTCTTTTGACTGTGATGGTCTATAGTGAAAATAGTGCAGCTGAGGGAAACACGTGAAACATGATTTGACTAAGGATGACAAAATTTCCCTACATGGATGTTCATAAGAAACTCTTGCAAGGTTGTAACCTGCTTCCCACCTAACCTGAGCCCAGAGAGGTTTCTCTCCCAGAAGGTGTTTTGGTTGAGTGATTCCTTTAGTTTCCATGAGAGCCTAAAAGCTCTGCATTGGCCTCACTGACTTTCTGTCTTTGAGAACACAAAAAAGGAACAAACTCTTGTCATAATACTCTCAGGAAAAAATAGATCTCATGTTGCTGGGCCTTTTTTATGTTCCTGAAAAAAAATTCCCCTTCTTTTTCCTGTACAGCCTTTTGACATGGCTCTCTTTATGTCTGCTTTATGTATACTGCATTATTTGGGAATATTTTAAATTATATTCTCATCAATCCACAAATTTCAGCTTTTGTGGTTAGTTAGTTTGTAGTTAGTTAGTTTGAGGCTGGCAATGTGAGTGACTACTTACACTGTTTATCTTTTTTTTTTTTTTTTTTTTTTTTTTTCAAACTAAACATATCTAAGTTAGAGAGAAAATTTGGATTCTAAGGATCCAAGATACCACCACTTGGAACCTGCAGTCACATACCAAATAGTTCTGTTATTGCCAGGTTGATCCTATGGTTATTAAAATGGTCAAGACGAGCCTTTGTGGCAAGAATGTCAGCTAAATAGCTGTACAGAATATACAATACTGTACAAAAAGAAAAGGCAATCCTAAAATATGACAGTTACTCTGTATCTGAAAATTGGCTACTGTGACAAGAATGGTAATACACACAGTAAATATCAAAGCTTTCTAATGGTGAGCATATTTCTTCATTATGGAGTATCCTTTTTGCATAAAAAGGGTCCTCAATACCCAGATAATCTATAAGCATCAGTGCTTTTACTTCTTTATAATTGTACAAAGCTGTTAGCAGGAAGTATCTGAGTATGGAAATGTATCAGCTGTGTGAAGAATTCTGGTTGCTTTTCAAGACAGTATGTACAACTGATAGATAAAGTGAAATTATTCTAGGATTTTATTTATTTGCTTGCTTTTCTCATACCATGCTCTATCTTCTTTATTTCAAGAATGACCTGCAAGGAAAAGCATAATTGATATGGCATAATTTTCATCTCCTTTTTAATCTGTAGAGGAAAACCAAATATTCCTAATAATACAAGTTGTGGCTATTATATGCTTGGTCTGATATTTAGATTCTACCTGGCTGGAAGATGCACATCTTGATGAATTATGATGAAACTATGAGCATGAAACAAAACTTGAACAATTTCTATGCTAGGATAAAGGACCTAGAGGTTTCTTCACAAGTTAAACTATTCGATTCTACCAGCTAAAAATGTCAGGAAGAAAGAAAGATTAACTTAAAAAAAAACCCAAACAAAACCAGCCAAAAAACAAAACAAAACAAACCCCCAAACAAAAACCAAAAAAACCCACAAAACCACGAGGCATTTCAGAATTGTATAAAATGTCCCACCAAACCTAATTGAAATGTCATTCTGAGAAGTCCTCTAAGATTTAGAGATTTTATCAAAATCTGTGGGGCAAGGTTCAAGTCAGTGCAAGAGTGCAAGAGGCGTGGGCACAAATAAAAACTTCCTTGCAGATCACTTGAACATCTAAATGTTAGGTCTGAAAAAAAATATCTGTAACAAGTTCCTTCCGGTTCAGTAGGAAAACCTAGGAAATAAAAATTATTTCATCAATATACATTTATTAATTGTGTTACAGACTCTTCAGAAAAGGATTCATAATTATTTTAAACCTTTGGGGGGTTGCTTCTGACCCCACTTTCACAAGTGCAACTCTCAAGTAAGGGCAAAAGTACCTCTGTTCTTCCAAATCTGGGGTTTAATCCCTAGTGCAGAGAACATTTGAGTTGGTTCATTGACTTTGAGTGAGATTATTTGCATACATAAATATTATACATAGTATAATTATGCCAAATTGAGCACAAGCCAAAAGCACTCACAGAACAGAGCTTCAAAGGAAGCGCTTCATCAAAAGATGAATATATGCAGGAGAGTTTTTAGAATTTTTTGGTGTCAGGATTCATGTCACCGACAAAAATGAGATGTCAGTGTCCTTTATACAAAGATAATGCCAAGATTATTCTACTGTATATAGAGCACTGTTTGGCTGTATAATAAAAGACCTTGGTTTTCTTGAAAAATGATCTTTGATGTTTCATTTTCTTATGATCTACGCATTGAATAGAAATCTCTTCATGGACTAGTACTCTTAATGAAGTTCATAAATATATGGTAGCTGAATATATGAAAGAAGATTATCCTATTAATGGGGCATAAAAAAAGGAACAAGAACTTTTTTGAAACTTGAATTGGCACATGACCTGTTGGTGAGAAAAGCACTGTCAGATAAGGGGTCTGCCAATACTGAAATATACCAAAGGGAAATATAAAAAGTAAAACTTCAGTATTTCATAATCCTGAAAACCTGTGTGATTAGATCCTCAAAGGCCTGAGCATCTTCAATGTCACTTTTTTTTTTGGTGCAAACTGAGTCAGGTTTCTTTCCCTTAAGAGAGTTCCTCTGCACTGTATAAAGTCAAAAGTTGAAGCCCAAGACTGTTTGCATCTGTATCAGTAAACTCCGATTTTTGTTGGTAGTGGTCTTGTGGTGCCAGAAGCATTGAGATTAGCTATTCTAATGGAGAACTACAGAACTACTGGAGTAGCATTCCATCCATTAAAAACAATAAGAACAACCAAGCCAAACAGATGCCAAACCCAACACAAACAAAAAACGGAAACAGAACCCACACATGAACCTGATATTTTAAACATCCTAGTTGGATACTTTTTCAGAACATTATATCTATATATATATCTATCTCCTACTGACTCAGAGTTGAGTTCTCTGCATTTCTGACTACCATGACTGCCTTGTGACATGTGACCTCATTTATAGAGGCAAAGTCACTTTTTACCAGTTCTTTGTCGTAGCTGAGTGGAAAGGAAATGTTTCCTGTTTGAAAATGGAAATATTCTTAAAGCTGTTTTTCCATGTTCATCAACTTACCAATAATTATTTTTCCATCATCTTGTAGAATGAATTAATATTTTTCTTGCTTCCTAGTTTTCATAAGCTTGCAGTCCAGCACTGCTGTGCAAACTGATGAATTGCTGGAACTCTGATGTGAGACACGCTTGGAGAAAGAAAAGGCTTAAAGCTCCCTTCTCCCAGGTGTTTTCACCCCATAAAGAAAATTTTAAAATCCAGTTTTGTCATTGCTATGTGAGCAGCTTTGTTTTCAAAGGTCAGTAAAAGCATTCTCTTTGAGTGTAACTGTTGAAGAATAAAAATTGTACTGCAGTATTAAATTATTTTTCAGCTTCCTGTAATTTACTACAAATTAGGTGTAATTATATCCCTCCCAGCTTCACTTGAAAAGGAGATTAAATCTTATCTGACTGCTGGGCTGGGAACAGGTACAACCAGGCAGAGATAAGTGAAAAACTTTTAAGAAATGGCTTTGTAGTTTTCTTTCCAGTTTTGCAATTTTATTTATACTTTATTTAATCTACTTATTTTAATTTTTAATTGAATACTAAGTCAGACACTTACTGTAGAACTTAATACAGTAATAACCTAAGGAATCATGGCTCTGTTGTAGAGCAGTCAGGCTGCACAGTTTGGACAGTTTGCTGTGGTCTGACTAGCCTTTGTAAAACATGCTGAAAAGGTGTACGCTTAATTTTATGCTGTACTTGGACTCACAGTCAGTGATGACTGACACACTATTATGAACCTTGTTTTAGAGAGTATGTGTCATTCTATATGTGCATGGTATTTAGCACACTGGGACTTAAGCTCGCATACTTTCCTGTGTAGCTGAAAACTTTTTACATTATGATTCAACAGTACAAATATCTAATAAATTTGGCTTTATTTTCAAGGATTAAGAATCACTGTGCATACATGTGCAAACGTTTCATGTACATCTCACATGCTTCAATTTGCACTGTGTTTTGGACAGATTCTGACTGATCAGAAACTGTTTAGGAGGGTGGGGAGTCCTCTGTACCTACTAAGTGTAAACATGCTATAGAATATAGCCTCCAAAATTAAGTATTTCAAGCTAGATAGGTTAAAGTTTGTACAGAGTGTTTCTTCTAGACTTTATGTCAAATTTCACTTAAAATTCTCACAACTGACCTTTAAATTCCTGCAAATGTTCATGGACAGTTATCATTAGGACAATGTGGGTACCATACTTATACTGATGTCAAGATTGCATTAAGTCCCTATATACAGGCAATAAAATCCTGAAATAGGTGATGTTAAATCTCTCAGCTATCAGGACCAGTCCTGTCTTACCAAAAAGAACACTTGGAATGATGATTAATAGGGGGCAGTTCTGGGTTAATATGGGCAGAATGATGGTTAAAAGGGCACAGTGTGTGAATAGTACTGAACTCACTTTAAAAAACACTGCCAATCTTGTGACAAGTCATATTGAAGGTTCTGATGTCCTCTAAACTGTTGTCTTGGTATGTGATCATGAATGTATTCATTTTTAATACATGTGTACATGAATGTATCCATTTTTGCCTGGTATGGCATGAGCAGTAAGTACATGGTGCTCATGATGAACCTTTGTGTATAAATGCATCACAACACAGAACAAGGAGGTGCAGTTTCTTCTTCACTGTCCAGTCAGTATGGCTGATTTATTTTCAAAACATTAAAATAATAACTTTGAAGGGTACACTGCAAAGCCTGTTTTGGTTGAAAACTGGGGATAACAGACAGCTGAATGTGCTCGTGTTAGAGACCAGCAGTTTTCAAGGGTTTTTTGAGTCAACCTATCTTGTGATGTCTGTTCTAGCTCTATTGTTTCTAAGGTGGAAAAAAGGGCAAAAGCTACCAGAAGACTGTAGGTTATCACTATGGTGGTCTCTATGTCTTCCTAAAAAGTCAGTGAAAGTGAATGCTTCTCAGCCCTATTGCAGAGCAAACTGAAGTTTTAATCTTTCATTACTGGCTCGAATTTCTTGAGATTTTGATTTTAACTGCTATCATAACATTTAACATTGTATATTATTTTTATTATTTATCATATAAGAGATATTCTACTGCAACAGTTCCTGCTAAATTGTGATGCTAAGACTTGATCCAGCTAGTGCTTAGCTGATGTATATCACGGCTAGGCTTCGCGAACGAAGATTTGAGAAGGGCTCTACCCACACTTGCTGCAAGCGCACTGATGGCTAAAAAGGCCAATGCGAGATAGACAAGTCCGGTTGCAGAAGGCACAGCAGAAAGACTCCCCAGGTGATATCGACAAGACGCGATTCTTTCTGCCTTGTCTTTTCTCCTTGAGAGTGATCCTGCGTGTGTTCTCAAAAGCAGCAGCAGCGTTATAGATGGTGTGTCTCCAGGCACCCAATTGGAGGCCAGGGTAGACCAATGGTGGTGATCAATATGGCCAAGGCTGAGGGATTGTTTCAGGCAGTCCTTGTATCTCCTCTTCGGGGCTCCTCTCTTGCGGCAGCCAGTGGCAAGTTCCCCATAGAGCACGATCTTAGGGAGGCAGCAGTCCTGCATCCTGGAGACGTGCCCTGCCCAGCGCAGCTGTGTTCTCAGCAGCATGGCCTCAATGCTCGTGACTGCTGCCTCTTCAAGGACAGATGTGTTGGTCACATAATCCATCCAGTGGATGTTTAGGATTGTACGGAGGCAGCGCTGATGGAAGCGTTCTAAAAGACGCAAGTGATGGCGGTAAATGACTCATGATTCAGATCCATATAAAAGAGTAGACAGTACAATGGCTCTGTAAATGCTGATCTTTGTACTTTTCTTCAGGTGTTTGTTTTGCCAAACTCTTTTATGGAGTTTACCGAAAGCTCTGTATGCCTTAGCTAACCTGTTGTCTATTTCTGCATCAATCTTACCATCTGAGGAGATGATGCTTCCCAGGTAATTAAACTGCTGGATTGATTTGAGTTCTGTTTCACCAATGGTGATATGGGGATGATGGGAGACTTTCTGAGGTACAGGTTGATATAAAACTCCTGTTTTCTTCAAGCTGACTTCCAGCCCAAAAAGCTCAGCAGCCTCTGCAAAGCAGGATGTTAAATGCTGCAGAGCTACTTCTGTGTGGGTGATGAGGGCGGCATCGTCAGCGTAAAGCAGATCACGAACGAGATGATTTAAGGTCTTAGTGTGAACCTTAAGTCACCTTAGGTTGAAAAGGCTCCCGTCGGTACGATATCAAATGTAGATACCGTTTTCATCATCGAGGTCTGCCGTGGCCCTTTGGAGCATCATGCTGAAGAAGATTGTGAATAAAGTTGGTGCGAGAACGCAGCCTTGCTTCACACCATTGGCTATTGGAAACGGCTCAGAAAGTGCGTTACCATATCTGACTTGGCCGCGCTGGTCCTCATGAAGCGAGATGATCATTTTGAGGAACTTGGGAGGACATCCTAAACGTTCCAAAATCTGCCACAGACCTTTTCTGCTCACAGTATCAAAAGCCTTGGTGAGATCAACAAAGGTTACATAGAGTCCTTTGTCCTGTTCCCTGCACTTCTCTTGCAGTTGTCTGAGAACAAATACCATGTCTGTGGTACCTCTGTTGGTTCGGAAACCACACTGGCTTTCAGGCAGAAGACCTTCTGCTATGGTGGGTATTAATGTGTTCAAAAGAATTCTTGCAAGGATTTTACCAGCAATGGAGAGCAGAGTAATACCTTGGGGGGCCAAGATGGGGGCGGGCAGGCGGCCACGCGCTCGGCATGCTCCTGCAGCTGGGTGGTGGGTGGTGAGGGACCTGCTCCTGCTCCCACGACTATGTTCAGCATAAATATGACCTAGATTGAAATAAAGATGTGAGAGAAAGTTTTAGGGAGCTAAGGGAAATTAAGATCATTATTTGATCTGTGTTCTCCTTTCTATTGTGGAAATTATAAGATATTACTAACAAAAAAAAAAATTAATTAGTGATAGATGAATGAAATGGTGCCACCTTAGAGCACTCCTCAACTTATTTTTTTCTTCACAAATTTCTCCCTACACACTTGATTTGAAGTGTTTGAGGTTTTTTTTTTTAGTGTTACCAGAAAAGTATCCTACTGAGAAAAAAAGTCTTGATGCTTGTGCTGTACCTTCTGGGAGTACAGACCTGAAGCAGGTAAAATTAGATGACTAGGAGAAAGACTAGTAATGTAATCATAGTGCAGTGAAGGCTCTGGGCACACTTGAATTCCACTGCTGCTGGAGCTATGCCTTTACTTCTTAGGAGAGATCCCAGGACAATGGAAAATGATGGAAAGAGCCTGAGAGACAGTGCTGTGATGCTCAGGAGTCCAGAGCTCCTTCTGCTCCTCCTCTTTGTATTGTCTTCTGCTGAAATACAGTCTACCTCTCAGTGTGATCCCTGGGCACCCTGGTACTGTTTGCCTTCCCAAGTTCACAAATGTGCTCTTCTGGGGAAGGGTAATATTATTAATGGAAAGCACTTTACAAGCTTGGCTTTCCACATTAGGGAAAAGAGATGTATATGTGGAATCTTTCCTGATCAGATGCTAGTGTCTTATTTTGTTTCACTTCAAATGGTCACCACTATTTGCTTTGTGCTGATTATCAGGAAATGAGTTGAAATACTAGTTCTAATGAGAGCAATAGTCATTATTTTAAGTGTATTTTTGTGTTTAATTTATAAGCCCCAAAGAAAGTTAGATGATCAATTATTTTCAAATACAAATACTATCTTGTAAATATGGCTAATCAGTGAAATCATAGCACTAGAGCTACCTTTTGCCAATAAAACCAGAAACCCAAAATATTATGACAGCATCACCACCACCACCCACCCCTGTCTTTCTGTCTTTTTGTGACTCTTTTGATAGTAAATTTGGAATTAAGTCCCTTGAGTAACTAAGAAAAGAAATAGCCATAAACAATTCCTGGTTTGTCTTACAATAATTTTATATAGGTTTCTGAATGTTTTACTAAGGGCTTTTGTTTTTGTTTTATAAGCATTGGAATTTGTCTTTTTATTGGGGAAAAATGGCAAAGGAACCAATTACAGATACAGTTTTAATACCCACATGTATAAAACTTGTTACAATCAAACAAAGACAAGATCTAAAACAGGAGCTGTTGCATGTGGCAAATTGGAGGCTGATGACATTGTGAGCAACACATCATGGGTCTTTCCATTACTGATGTTATTCAAATAATGTGAGAAATACATTGCTGTGAAATAGTGACATATATTTTTTCTTTAAAAAAGTTAATCTGAATGTTTATTCTGAATTTTGTTGATTCACAAAATGAAACAGTTACATAATTTTGTACGAACCACTTGGTGTGCTAACAGATGTTTTGGAGCAAGGAAAGATAGAAAAGAAAATGTGGATGGTTTTCAGGTGATACCACAGGCACATGCAGTGGTGGCTGGGTAGAAGGCTTCCCCTTGAATTTCTGAATTTGTGACAATGCTTACATAGAGAAGTGTTTGTCATTGTAGGAATTTCATCATTCAGATGCAAATATTTTACCGGCCTACTATAAATATTGCTGGGTTTAATGATGCTTTTCCAGATAAAGATCAGTATGCAGGTTAAGTAAAGCAACAAAAAGAATTAAATAATTATGTGTAAACTTCAGGTAAAGTGTTTTGTAGAACACTAGACCATCCTCCACAATTTATTTTTTTTCCCCCCTGCACTGTGGAGACTCTTCTGTTTGTTTCTGTAGGATTGTTTTCAAGGCACAAGCCCTTTGTGGAACTGTGTTTTCATGAAAATGTGTGCAATTGATTCTGAAGTCTGTACTGAAGTGTTTACATTGACAAAGATCCTACTGATACCTCTAAGGGTTTTGTCTGACTTAACATTTTAGGCTTTAGTTCAAAAAAATGAGCTAGTTCAAAAGAAAAACCTGAACAACACTAGAGGTAAAAAAGAAACTTAATGGAGACAAAAGAAATTCTGCATGTTCCACAGCAGAGAACTAGATTGGACCTGGCTTCCTGCAAACGAGATTGAAGAAAGGAAAGCCAAGACACTCTGGTGCCATTGTCCCTGTACAAAGGTTGTGCAGGATTATATCAACAGGGTGTGCTGCTTGAAAAAGTTGAGCTCTTAGACATGTCAGTGCATCCTATCATATCAGATTTTAGCGCAGCTATAGGAGTAATAATACTCCAATGTGTCGAATCCTCTGGAAATTTCTTTACGTTATGCATAGTATTTATTTTTTTTCCAGTTGGAAAATCATAAAACTGAAACATCCCTGAACTTCTCTTGTTAATGATTATATCAATATTTTATATGTATATTGTATAGGAGGCTTTCAGGAAAGAATCATTGCTATCAGACCCAGCAGCAGCAGTAGAACAGGTTGACAAAGAAGCCTATGTGTCCCTCTGCAAGGACTCACATCTCAGTGGTCTGGCACTGAGTAGCAAGGAAAGAAATGGTGTTTTTGGGAGTTTGTACTATCTGTGTTGCATGAGTCTTGGAACCATGCTCTATTCTGTGACAGATGTGCAAGGCATGTATGGGATGTGCAGTCAAGTCTTCTGACTTTTATGTGGGAACTGTTCAGGTAGACTATAATTATATGTAACATACTTCCACTAAAAAGCTTTAAAGTAGGCTTAATTTTACAGAAATTAGGCAACTTCAGAGTGCCCTCTGTGTAAAAATAACAGGGGTGAAGAAATCTCAGAAAGGTTTGGATTGCATTTGCCTTTTCCTTGCACTGGAGAACTTCACAAGCCATTTGAATGAAGGGGCGAGTACAGGAGTTTGAGTGTTTCAACTGTTGGAAAACCTTAATTGCAATCTTATATGAAGATGCTTGGAGTTTTAAATTAACTTCAATGGTAATCCACAGCTTAATCACTTTACTGACAATGTTTTTCTTGCTCATCTCTCATAAAATATAAACCTATTTGTAGTAGATTGTACTGATGTGGTTTGATCTCCCATATTGACAGAGCATAAAGAAGTTGCCTAAATTCCTATTTGAGCTGGAGTGATGTCTTCACAAAACTGGTGATGAACGTTTTTGTCGTTGACAGATTCCACTGCAACATTTGTTAGGTTTTTTCAATCACCATCAGTTGAAATGAAGTAAGCTACTTTTGCTTGTCCCAAATATAATGTGATTTATCCATGGCTTTATCATTATTGTCCTGTCAGTGTGCAAATGCTGCAGTGTTTCACAGAGTAAAAATGGACTCTCTGATATTCCTTCAATTTCATCAATTAATATAATTGAAAATAAATGTTAAAGACTTTTAATGTTTTTTAATACTTCAGCTGGACCAACTCTCACCTCTTATTGACATTTTTGCCTTGACTAATTTGTTCAAAGGAGGGTACATTGTGTTTCCTATTTTTGCAGATGAGTAGAATTCACCTCACTTAAAAGAGAGAAGAGGCAATATATTTTATTAAGGTAAAATAATAATTTGTCAGAGTTCAATAGGCTTAGTGCAATTTATGAAATTTTAACAGTGCTTTGACAAGATTTACTAAGCTTGATGGCAAAATTCATCTAAGTTACTACTGCATGAAAGAAACATACAAAGGAAGACAGAATCAAGTTAGAATGAATCATGCAGAGATTGGAGATGCAAAGGGTAAGGGGGATCCTCACATTTAGTCATAAGGCTCAGAGTGGAGCCCCTAGCTTTCTAAACTTCCTTTGAAGCCTAGCTGCTTTTAGATCCATTTTTAAGTTTCAGATGTGGTAAACTGTTTTTATATGACAGAGTTATCCATAAAATGTTTATAATAATATTGAGTATATACTTCAGTTAGTAATATTTCATAGTATTAATTAAGTATGCCATCAGTCACTTACTAAAGATCTGTGGTGGGTAAGTGATCCCTCTGCCTTGGGCAAAGAAGAATCTTTTAGTGTCAAGTGAGGAATCTTAACCTTGAGAGTTGTCCCTGCTCATGTGGAGAGTCACCTGATATGCAAGTCCAGCTGCAAGTCAGGGAGAGCTCAGATTGGGCCTATCCTGATAATGATATTTATAGAGTTAAGTAGTTGGCTGCTAGTAAGTAGTATAGACAAGATAGTTGTCTTCATGTTAGCTCTGGTATCTTGTTCTGTACTTAAGTTATCTTGCACTTTTGGGTTTAGATACCACTGTTCAAAATACGTTTCAAGACGTTTTCATTTCCCTGTGTGTGATTCAGGGGTTTTCCAGCTTATCAGTTCACTCCAAGGTCATGAATCTGGGTACTCCTTAGCCAGCCTGAATCAAAGTGCGGCCAGGAGTGAAGGATATGTGTCACACCTATGTAGAAGTGTGTGACCAACAGCAGATGCACACTAATCATTGCCAAGGCTAAAGGATGGAAGTAAAGTAAGGTGGCACATTACATGGAATTTATTTGAAGGTTGACTTTAGCATAGCTTTTCCAGCAAGGTAGATTAATAAAGATGCTGTGGTCATCAATGCAAAGGACTACTTGTACGTTGTTCTCAGCCTAGCTCAGACAGATCTTGATATTTTGCCACTGCAAACTGTGCTTGAATGCAGTGGCACCTTGTGTGATAAACCTTGGGATGTGCAATCAGGCTGGGATATTGCCCTGAGTTGTCTCTGCATCTGGTTCACAAGGCAAATTATTGTATTGACGCACCCAGTGCCCACTAGCACTGTGTTGATACACATGAGCAAGATGTAAGATGGCAAATGGTGTTCTTCAAAAGAAGCTAATTTTAGTGGAAGCCCAAAGGAGAAGAGAAAGTCCAGTTCTGAAAAGTGAGACTGAGTTCAGTGGTAATTGAAGCGTCTGGTTTCTTCATAGTATGATAATCTAATTCCAAAATATGTAATCTACTGGGATTTCTCAGATATGATAGAAAGCTGATAATAATTTAAAGTGGAAAGCCTTACTATTAACTTCATAGAAACATTTCTGAAACAAGGTAGGTATTAGTTTGATCAAATTCTAGTAAATTTCATGAAAGGAAATGGTGTTCTTGTTATATTGAGGTTGACTGCTTGGTAATTGTTACATCTCATGGTATTAATGCATGACATTCAAATAGATTCAGCTTTAAAAAAGACTTCCTCAGTTCCAGAGTTTAATATTTACAGTATCAGAAATAATTTCAGTATTAATAAAGACTTAAAATTGAGTCTGTAAGAAACAGACCTTGACTGAATTTTATCCAAATCTGCCTGAATTCCCAGGAAGTTGTAAATTATTTTATTATAATCTGGGTGTGGAAGATTGTTTCAGAAAAATTTAAGCTTTGCATAATTTTCAAAGTCTCATATATTTGAACAAGTCCCTTTTCAAAATTAATATTTATCCTTCTATTACACTTATGTGGGTTTACTCATATTTTGTTTCAGGAAGACATGTTCCTACTGGGATCCTCACTTCGTTCAGTGAGTGTTAGGTTTTCAATATTTTATCATATCATTTGAGAGATTTTGAAGAAAAAGGTCAGGTCCCTATTGTTTTCATCAGAGTAATCTGTGGTAAATTTTTTAGAACTGTGTAGCTAATATCTTCATACTCACATTTTCACTGATGAAGGAAGGTGTGCATCTGTCTTCCACATGCAGTTACATTTAGTGCAGTTAAACGGCAGCTAATTTGCACTTGTATAGAAAACTAGACCCAAGGCCAGACAATATCTGTTATTCTCAATAATGGAATGAGCTTTGCAGAAAATTTATAATTAGACTATTATGTTTCAAAAACTCTTTAGAGGTATTTTGGATTTCTGTGGTATATTCCCTGTTGATTCTTGGTGTAGAGTGCAACCTATAGCTTTCTACCACACCAAACTCTGCTGGATTTGAGTTGGAAAGAAACTTCCTGGCAGAGTTTCTGTCTTTAGATCAAAAGTTCTGGTTTAAATTTGTCATGGATTTATGTGAGATACAGAGATACAGCAGATAGGTGAGTAAAAAGTAATAAAAAATCCTATGAGAGCTAGACAGGATTCTAGTTGCTTTGTTTTGCAGGCATTATAGCCCCAAATTTTCATAACAAAAGCAGGCTTCATCAATAAGGATGCTCTAATATTTTAACACACTTCCTGTTGCTGATGTTGTTTAAGTTCAAACAAGATGAACAAAAATAATTAAAAAACCCTAACAAAAATAAATTAATTAATAAGGGATAATAAAATTAAGGAAAACGTGCAGATTTATTTATGTAGTTTCATAGAGACTTGTTGCTCCTTGCACATAACAGTTCAAGTGTAGCACCCTCCTTCCTGAGCTGTACTGCTGCAGAGGTATGTGGTGACTTAGCAGATGTCATAAAGACTTGGAAGTGCTCTGTACTCCAAAAGAAAAAACAGAATTTACTTAGAACATGGCCCTCTGCTAGCCAGCCATGAGAGCTATGCTTTCCAGAATTAAGAAAAAAAGTGTTTCTGCCTCCTAGAATTTCGCTGCTTTAACCATGAATATTATATTCTTGTTAGAATTAATATATAGCATAATGCTGAAAGAAAGCAGATGTCAGACTCAAATAAAAGCAATTAGCTACCTAAGAAGCAACATCATTTTGTTAACAGTTTCAGCTAAATTTCAGTTTTAAAAACACTGAAAAATCTATAGCCAATGCAATGTCAATAATTTATTATGCATGAAAAACATTTCAGTCATCATTCTCTGAAGAGTACTGTTGGTGGAGAGACACAAAATTTAATAAAATTTCTGAAGCAGACAGTCTTCAATAGTCTAGACAAGTAACAAGATGTAATTTTTGTGGATTACACATTTCTAATTATAAGTGCACTACTATGAGATTAGTGAACATTATTATCTTTTTAACAATGGTGACTGTTAAATAAATGAGAGGCAGTTACTTTCCATAAGGGTTAAGCAAAGAATCTAAAAAAGGTGTTTAATTATTTTAAAAATTGAAAACCAGGGCAAATGTAGGGTTAGCTTGCAAATGAGAAATACAATGAGGAGGTTTTGATTCAGTTTTTAAAATGGCAGCCCTTAAACTGTATCAGTGTATGCAGGTATGCAGGATGCCCAATTACACAAAACTAAAATAGTAAAGATTTCATCAATAGTGTATTTTTCTTTGTGCTCAGAGTCAACTTGATTTCTGTGGCTGTGGGATAGCACTCCAGGATACCACTGAGAATGTAAATGAATCAGAATGTGCCAAACATCTTTCACAGTTATAAGATGTAACTTCAGATGGATTTGTTTTCATAGTTAATTATTCTAGTTCTTAAAGTAAAAAAAATTTGTCTTAGTTAGAATAATTGTATAATTTAATTTTCTAATGAAAAGAAAAAGGGCAAGTGGGGAATAAACAAATTTGAAACAATGAATAAGAAACAAGGAAAGAAAATTATGTTGAAATGAAGCACTGTTGTGTTCCTTATTTGTTCTGTGACTGCTTCATAATGGTAACTCTAAGCTGCATCCATGTACACATTAATAATGCTGTGCACATCCTTTGTCCAGTGCTAATTTACAGGGGGAAACTCACAGAATGAACTAATGAAGGAATGTTAAATTAAGAACTTATTCTTACAAGCCAACTAGATTGACTACAAGTGGATCTTTGAAACTTCATTTTACTTAACTGCCACTTCAAAAAGGTAGTGTGCAGGAGAAGCACGTAGTTTTATTTCTTCAAAGTAAGTTCAGCACAGAAGGCATTAATGTTATTCCTATTCCTCTCTCCCCTTAAGTTTAATGCCCTTCTTCTTAATCTGATGTTTCTGAAGGATTTGGAAAGACGCAGTTATGCTACATTTAGTACAACATCATGTAGAGTAAGTCTTGTTTTTACAACTGTGTGGAGGTTGCTGATGCTGTACAGCAATGTGTGATTGATTATCTGCCTTTGGACATTTATGGTGACTGTCCAGGAGTGTCTTCAACTGACAGTGTGGACTGTCAGGTGCTGAAAAACATTGGAACACCCACCACTATTAAGAGGTATAGGGAAAGCGCTTCACAATTAACAATTTCCCTTGTACGCTGGTGTTCCATTTTAATCTGATGTGCTAGCTCTGAGATTTATGAGTGTCTCAGCACACAGCAGCTGCTGACGCAGGCTGCAGACATAGAGTTGCTCTGAATGGCTGTGCAAGGGTACATCAAGAAATTGTAGAGGAAATTGAAATGGCAAGACTTTGGAGGTGGTTGATGAGTCTTGCTGATAACTCCCACTCTGGAGGGAACAACAGAGTGCTTCTGCAATAGGGAAAAACAGGCGAACAACTTGCAGAGAATATTGATAATCATAGAATCATAGAATCAGAGGGGTTGGAAAGGACCTCTGAGATCATCAAGTCCAACCCTTGATCCCTACCACCACAGTTACTAGACTATGGCACTAAGTACCACATCCAGTCTCTTCTTAAATACCTCCAGGGATGGAGAACCCCCCACCTCCCTGGGCAGGATATTCCAATGCCTGATTACTCTCTCTGTAAAGAATTTCTTCCTAGCATCTAACCTAAACCTCTCCTGACAGAGCTTGAGACCATGCCCTCTTGTCTTACTGATAGCTGCCTGGAAAAGAGACCAACCCCCACCTGGCTACAATCTCCTTTCAGGTAGTTGTAGAGAGTGATGAAGTCTCCCCTGAGCCTCCTCTTCTCCAGGCTAAACAATCCCAGCTCTCTCCGCCTCTCTTCTTGAACTTGTGTTCAAGGCTGGAAGCGCTGGTTTTTGCAAAGTCATTTAGGCTTGGGGAAGGAGTGCTTCCAAGGCACCACTGCTAAGTGGCCTTCCCTGGGCTAGTGCTGGGTGTTTGCATACAGGGCCCCTTTTGACAAAGCCTGGCTCTCAGGAGATAAGCATCACACCCCCAGAGAGTACCACTGGCCTCCTTCAGATAAACATCATACACATCTAGAGAAGGCATCACATACCCAAGACTTTGCCCCTAGGGCCTCCTCCCCTCAGCCCCTGTCAGGGGGCTTGCACAGCTCACTCCAGTAGTAAGGTTTTAAGGCAATTAAAAAAGTCTAGTTCCTCACACATGTGTTTTGTGGTAAGGCAAGTATGGTTTCTTCTTACTCTACCTCTATCTGATAAACTGGTCCCCTTCAATAGGTTTTTTCGGTTTTTCTTTTTGCTGCTAATGTGAAGTCCCACCTCATCCTCTGTGAAAGCTGGCACCAAAAAGCAGACAAGTGAACTAGGATCCTCCCCTGCTTTTATGCAGTATGTTATATTTCAACTGAATTTCAGTATTATTTGTTTAATTTGAAGTCTTTTCAGACTTTTTTTCTTCTGCTAAAGGGTGTAAAATAGAATGAATTCATCAACAGGAAACTTCTCAGTGTGATTTATGAGGAAAAAAAAATTTGGGAAATCTATTTCTGCCTATTTTGGGAAATCTGTTTATTTAATTTGGAGTGGATAGGGTTATTTTACAGCTTTGTACATGAAAAATATCCATTTACTGTATAATTATAGTGTCAAGATGTCATTAGAGACCTGGGTGAGAACCTTCAACTAAGCAGGTATTTCACCATCTAATTCTAGCAAAATTTTTCTGATATACGGAAGAACAAAAATTTTCACTTATAAAATTGAATGGAAAATTTATAGGTAAGTATAGCTGAACTGTCAGTCTAAAAATTATCTTATGATTACCTAAATCTTAAGGTAGAAAGACAAAACCTAGGAGAGAAACAGAGCTTGTCTTAGGGTTTTTCCTTGTGTCTCTAGTACAAGTCTTATGCTGGCTGATTATAAGTCAGTCATAATACAGTATTTCATGTTTTTTTCAAGCACAGAAACTTGGCCACACGTAATTTTATTATGACACTAAAAATAAGTTTACCTAGGTCTGCTGTTGTTTCAACTTGCCTTAAAGGCAGACTGGAGTAATTTAGACAACCATTTTCGGGAGGTTGTGTCTTCTCTCATATGATCAACTAGAAAAAAATATCCCACCTACCATAATCATAGAATCCTAGAATTAACTGGGTTGGAAGAGACCTCTGAGATCATTAAGTCCAACCATTGATCCAACCCCACTGTGATTACTAGATCATGGCACTCAGTGCCACATCCAACCTCGTCTTAAAAACCTCCAGGGACGGTGAATCCACCACCTCTCTGGGCAGGCCATTCACTCTCTCTGTAAAGAACTTCTTTCTAATATCCAACCTAAACCTCCCCTGACAGAGCTTAAGCCCATGCCCTCTTGTCCTACTGCTGATTGCCTGGGAGAAGAGACCAACCCCCACCTGGATACAACCTCCTCTCAGGGAGTTGTAGAGAGTGATGAGGTCACCCCTGAGCCTTCTCTTCTCCAGACTAAACAAACCCAAATCCCTCAGCCTCTCCTCACAGGACTTGTGCTCAAGTCCCTTCCCCAGTCTGGTTGCTCTTCTCTGGACCCGCTCCAGCACCTCAATATCCTTCCTGAACTGAGGGGCCCAGAACTGGACACAGCACTCAAGGTGTGGCTTCACTAGCACTGAGTACAGGGGAAGAATCACTTCCCTGCTCCTGCTGGCCACACTGTTCCTGATACAGGCCAGGATGCCATCGGCCTTCTTGGCCACCTGGGCACACTGCTGGCTCATGTTCAGCTTCCTGCCAATCAGCACCCCCAGGTCCTTTTCTGCCTGGCTGCTCTCCAGCCACTCTGTGCCCAGCCTGTAGCACTGCAGGGGTTGTTGTGGCCAAAGTGCAGGACCTGGCACTTGGCCTTGTTGAACTTCATCCCATGGGAATCAGCCCAACTCTCCAGCCTATCCAGATCCCTCTGCAGAGCCCTCCTGCCTTCCAGCAGGTTGACACTCCCTCCCAACTTGGTGTTGTCTGCAAATTTGCTAATGATGGACTCAATCCCCTCATCTAAATCATCGATAAAGATGTTAAACAGAACTGGGCCCAGCACTGATCCCTGAGGATCACCACTAGTGACCGGCTGCCAGCTGGATGCAGCCCCGTTCACCAGCACTCTCTGGGCCTGGCCCTCCAGTCAGTTCCTAATCCAGCACAGAGTGCACCTGTCCAATCTGTGGGCTGCCAGCTTTTCCAGGAATATATTATGGGAGACAGTGTCAAAGGCTTTGCTGAAGTCCAGATAGACACATCCACAGCCTTCCCCTCATCCACCAGGTGGGTCACCTGATCATGAAAGGAGATCAGGTTGGTCAAACAGGACCTGCCCCTCCTAAACCCGTGCCGGCTGGGTCTGATCCCTTGTCCATCCTGTAGGTGCTGTGTGATTGCACTCAGGATGATCTGCTCCATAACCTTGCCAGGCACTGAGGTCAGGCTGACAGGCCTGGAGTTTCCCGGGTCCTCCTTCCAGCCCTTTTTGTAGATCGGTGTGACATTTGCCAACTTCTAATCATCTGGGACCTCCCCAGAGAGCCAGGACTGTTGGTAAATGATGGAGAGCGGCTTGGTGAGCTCTTCTGCCAGCTCCCTCATCACCTTAGAATGTATCCCATCTGGTCCCATGGACTTGTGTGGATCCAGGTGGCTCAGTAAATCACTGACTATTTCCTCCTGGAACACAGGGGGGCTATTCAGCTTCCTGTCCCTGTCTACCAGCTCCAGAGGACAGTTGTCCTACTGGTGAATACTGAGGCAAAGTAGGTGTTAAGTACTTAAGTACAGCCTTCTCCTCATCCCTGTTAACCATGTTCCCCCCCAAGTCCAACAAGGAATGGAGGTTTTCCTTGCCCCTCCTTTTGTTATTAATGTATTTATAGAAGCGCTTCTTGTTATCCTTAACAGAAGTAGCCAAATTGACTTAAAATTGTGCTTTTGTCTCTCTAATTTTCTTTCTGCATGACCTAGTTATACTCCTAAACTCACCCTGAGTAGCCAGCCCTACTTTCCATAGTCTGTAAGCTCTCTTTTTATCCCTGATTTCCTTCAGAATCTCCCTGTTCATCCAAGCTGGTCATCTATCTCTCTGGCTTGCCTTTTGGCACACTGGCACAGCCTGTTCCTATGCACTCGAGACTTCCTTCTTGAAGCACATCCATCCCTCCTGCACCCCCTTGTTTTCAAGGGTTCTTTCCCAGGGTATGCTCTGGACCAGTCTCCTGAACAGGCCAAAATCTACCCTCTGGAAGTCCAGTGTGGAGGTTTTATTGGTGGCCTTCCTTGTATCCCTGAGTATTGCAAACTCTATTATTTCATAGTCACTGTGTTCCAGATGACCTCTGACCACTACACCTCCCACCAACTCCTCTCTATAAGCAACAGGTCTAGTGGGGCAGCACCCCTAGTAGGTTCATTTACCAGCTGGACCAGGAAATTATCCTCTATACACTCCGGGAATCTCTTAGACTGCCTCTTCTCTGCCATGTTGAGCTCCCAGCAGATATCCAGCAGGTTGAAGTCGCCCACAAGAACAAGGGCTGGTGATTTTGAGATATCTACCAGCTGCTTGTAGAATAATTCATCCCCTTCATCATCCTGGTTGGGTGGTCTATAACAGACTCCCATTAGGATCTCAGCCTTGTTGACCTTCCCCTGATTCTGATCCACAGGCACTCAACCTTATCATTGGTGACCTCAAGTTCTACAGAGTCAAGGGACTCTCTAACATATAGAGCCACCCCTTCACCTCTCCTACCCTGCCTGTCCTTTCTGAAGAGCTTGTAACCATCCATGGCAGCACTCCAGTCATGCGAGTCATTCCACCACGTTTCTGTGATGGCAACTACGTCATAGCTTTCCTGCTGCACGATGGCTTCCAGCTCCTCCTGTTTGTTGCCCATGCTGCGTGCATTGGTGTACATGCACTTCATCTGGGCTGCTGATTTTACTCTTAACTCAGGCTTTTCATCCCTGGGCTTCTCTTTGGAGAGCCTGGATTCAACTTCTTCCCCCTTCAAACCTAGTTTAAAGCCCTCCTGATGAGCCCCGCTAACTTATGGACTACAGTCCTTTTGCCATTCCTAATCTTAAAGAATATTCCAGATGATATGTCTGTCATTAGTCCAGTGATCTGACAAAAATGCATACAAGAATCCAGTCTTGTCACCAATGAGGCTGCAACATGTGCTACCAAAAATAGAATTTTAAACTTAAACTAAAATTAAGTCATGTAGATAAGTAATTATTTTCCCTTATAATGAGAACAGTAAGTGGAAAAGTAGATTTGTGGTATCAGGCTGAATATGGGGAATTGTAATAGAGGGGTTAGTTAAGAGGTGAAATGGAAAGACAGTTCCAATTAGGTGCCCAGTTTCATGTGCTCTCTCACAGATTATTCTGGTAAATCCCGTCACTTGAAGAGAAATCCTGCTGTTACTTATACAGGTCATGGTTACTGTTTTCACTTTCTTAAGCTCTCCTGAAGATGGGCTAAAAATATAAACCCTATTTTCAGCTTTTGAAGTCAGAGAAATAGATTTAAGTTGACAGAAGTCATATTGATATAGATATCTCCAGTATATCTGGAATAGCATCTCTTTCAATATTGTCTGTTAGGTCTCATTAATGTTAAGAACTACTTGCATATCTGCTTCCTTACTTTTCAGACAGGACTGATTTTGTTTAAAACTGCATTTTCTAAGCTATCAATTCTTCTGATATGTAATTTTGCAATGACTTGAATTTCTTCTATTGTCCTTTATGCCATACACCTAAGATTTAATATTTTATGGAAAGAAATAATGTGGGCTTTTCTCTCAATTGTATTTGCCTTACATTCTTTAGGAAGAGATAATAAAATACTGAAGAAATATGGATATTCTTTAATGATTTTAGGTTTTTTCTAAAGAAACAGTGTGGTTGATTTTGGACTAGTATGTTGTTTTGTTCAAACTGTAGCACTGTTGTGAAATTTCTGGGAAATTCAAAAAACACTTCCAAGCAAAAATATATTGAAATTTAAGAAGAAATATTGAGGTTCTCACCATTTTCTAAAATGTGAAAAGTGTTAAATTTTATTATTGGAAGAAGTTCAAGCTAATAAAAGCCTTCTTTCATATTATCACTGCTGCTGGCATGCAATCATTATGTGTTCTAATTTTACTCTTTTAAAAGTTACCAAGAGCTGCTGCTACTTAGTAATTATTTATTTTCTCTTCTCGATCTTTATTCCTCCTTTGTTTGCTGTAGTGTCCTAAAATTTTATAGAAATGAAGCTTACATTTAGAAATAGATGACAAAAATTCACATCAAAAAAGTTTTTATTTTTGTCATAATATGGTGGGCAAAGAAATTATGTAAATTTATAAAAATAGAAATTAATTAAAGCCCTTTTAATTTCAAACTTTCATAATTTGGACAAAACATTTTTAAACTTACAAAGAAATAGTTTTCAAATCCATACAAATAATTCTATTTCATCAGAGATGTTGAACATTTGTTTTGCATTTCATTCCAAAATTTTAAAAAAATTAAATTTGCTTACATTGTCGTTAATTGGAATTAAACTGAAACAGGAATGGTTTAAAGGGCCAGATTGTCCTAATGCTAATCTTTAAAGGTTTGGGAAAAAGCTGCCCTGAGCTGTCTGGCTGTTCTGCAGTAGTAGATCTGCCCAAAAGTAGAAGGTGGAATATGAGGGATGATAATTTTGCACCTGGTATGACAATTTTTCAAGCTGTGAGACTTGCCATTCATCACTAGGAACAAAATAAGAATACATTTTTTACGTCTCCATATTCTGCTAACAAATTCTGGTCTTGGGTAGAAAACATTGAAAACAAGTGATGAGGGTTTTTCAACTTTTTGACTTCAGATTGCTTATACTGGCCAGATAGCGCTGCGTCTTCATTTGTGGGAGCTGGGTTCTTATTGTATCCCTAGGTGTTTGCTGTATTTTCATCTGCAAGTATCTATCACTGCTTGATAACTGCCTAGCTGTGGTACTTTGCTTCTTGCAGTGAGAATGCAAACCTTACACCCTGTATAATTCTTTTTCTCCTTTGATTTCCTCCTTCTTTTTCAGTAAATGAAACTGCTGCTCCAAAAGATATTGGTAAAAATTTAATATAGATATGTGTTCTGATACTGCTAGGCAGAGCTGTCATTTATTCAAACTGGTAAGGGAGAACTGTCTGTTTGTTTAATTTGGACTGTTCTCTTCCTTACATTTTACAGAGTGAGAGTTCAGCAGACATGAGGAGGAAGCTGCTGTAGATAACACTGCAGATGATGCTTTGTCATAGCAGCTTTTGCTGGAAAGGTATCTGAGCTCTGCTGAGGGGTGAATCAACTCTTCTGTCCATTCCTTGTTGCTGCCACATGGCATTTGGTAGCTAAGACATACTTTTAATTAATTCATTAATGGTTTATGTACCTCTGGCACCTCTTGGCGACTTTGTGAATATCCAAGAAATCTCCAGGCTGTTTCATTTTCACTTCCAAATGTCTCCCCTAGTTTTGCACCTTCTTCATAACCTCAAAATGAGCTTGGTGTTTATTTCCAGAAGAGTTTTCAAAAATATAAAACTGAAATTTTTGACAGGTTTTTGGTCTCTGATGACTGTTTTTAACACACTGGATTTCTGGGAGAAGCACTGCACTGAGCAGGGAGGGGAGGTGCGTAGATGTTTATAATGGGCTCACTGGGGAGTTACCAAAGCAGGTGTATGCAGGGAGCAGGGCTTGTTGCTGGACACTGTGAACTGAATATACAGGAATGAGATAAGGAAGATCATGCCCATTCACTCTCCTTTTTTTGTGTCTTGAATTGGCCAGTTCAGGTGCTTCTGTGGGAGGGTACAATGCCTGAGTTTCCTTTGAACAGGCAATTTTTCATTACCCTGTGGGCTGAGATGCTGTTACCCTGCAATCTCTGAGTACTCAGGTACCTTGTGACATGCATAGCTTTGACAAAGCTCTTTGTAATTGAGGGATTGGTTGCCATGGGCTGCTTTAGGCTTCTTCTGACATGAGGGAATACAACATTGTTTAGCTAATGATGCATGAAAACTTTCAAAATCATTTTTATATTTAACTTTTAAATTTTATAGTTTAAATCCAATAAAAGAGGGATGGATAGAGTTTAAAAAGCCTTCAGCAGTAAATCTGCTGCATAAATCATAAGTATTCAGCTCTCATACATGACAGTAATGTTGATGTTAGCATGCATTGTGGAAATGCATGCAGTCTCTGAAATGCATTCCTCATGATCTGATTCCTCAGTCTCTTACTGTGCTTTACTCCTCACTAGTATCTGCTGGCTGTAACCAGAATTGTTGTTGACCTGTACTTGAAGGGCTAAAAATCTGACTTTTCCCACGTTATTGTGAAATGCAACACAGCCATGGGCTCTGTTCTGCAGAGAATCTGCAGTCCTGAGAGAACATGGAGTAGTAAGAGGGATCAGAGCAGTACAACCACACCTTAAGAGGACCATGACTCATTCATACCACTGTTCATCTGCTACACAACACTGTTAAAATCCTTCAGATGGTTAAAAAGGGTTTAAATCCTTGGCTGCCTTACAGCTCAGAGACTGGAGTGTGTTGGATCGGTTGGATGAAAGAGTATGGGGTTTTTTTTACATTGTTCTTGTTACTGAATATGAATCAGGGGCTGCTGGGATGTATGGTTGCAATAGAGTCCTGTTTCAATTGTTGTTACACAGGTGCTTTGAAAAAAATGTCCTTTTTTCAGTTACTCTCTGAAGCCACCTAAAGTTCCTGCATCCACAGCATCTCTGGCAAGGGGCTCCACACGTCTATGTATGACCAACTTGGTAAGTATCCTCCTTTGAACTCCAGCCACTTTCGTTTGATGGCCTCTGTTTATTAGCATTAGTAGATCAAACAGCCAGTCCCTATCCATTCATTTTATGATAATTATGAGCCCGTAATCCTCTAACATTTCACTCAAGTGTGCTCCTCTTTTCCACACTGCCTAAGTCTAGTCCATTCAGCCATTGCTTTCATGAAAGCTGCTCCATAGTTTGAGTATCTTTTTTATGTGTATTCAAATATTTTCCAGTTCTAATTCGTTTCCCTTGAAGCTGGTGTATCAGGACTGCTCAAAAAATTCAAGGTATTGCATTCATGTACAGTGACATATCGGAGGCGAGAGCTGTCACACCTCCTATGTTAGACCGTGTAGAAATCCACTTTGCACAGAAATCACACAGAGTGAAGACAAAATGGACATCTTTTATTGAAGGGTGAGCTAGCTTTTATGTGGTAGAGCATGGAATGTGTGGAATTTGGGAGGTTCATGCAAGTGAATGTCTATAAATGGAGAAATTGAGCTAAACACATACAAATATGGTTAAGAAGAGATACAAAAACAAGGAAAAGCTATAAATTTTAACTATCAAGAGCCAGTAGGCAGAGGGGTTACAATCAAAGAATAGGAACAGAGCTAACAATAATTGAAACTGCAGATTACATATAAAGTAAAATTTTTTCTTACAACATTGTTAATAAATTGAATAAATCTAACAGTTTTATAATATGAAAAGCAGTCTCTGAGGTAGGAAGTTATCTGTTGTCCAGTAGTTTAGCTGCATTCCAAAGCTGTCCTCAGTTCTCTTTCTTCAGAGGTTTTTCTCCACCATAAATAGGCATCTTGTGGGGAACTTCCAACAGTGACACAATTGCATTTTCTGTTCTGTTCTCTACTCATATCTCAAAAACTCACAGTGCATGTCTCAGTTTTCTGTCCCAATTGCATTAATGACCAGCTTGTGGCCAATCCTTTCCCTGTATGCAAACTTGCATTTTTCTGCACTGAATTTCATGCCTTTTCTGCTTTACCTAGTGTTCTGCAGGCAGCAAATGTTGTTACTAGCCATTCCTGTATACATACTCCTGATTCTACTGTATAGATGCAGGCAGAATACTGAATTCTAGTAAAACCAGGCTCTTCTGTCTGCAGCACTGATGCTACATAAAGAGTAGGGTGTTTTTACTACTCTGTATTGCAGTTTGTGAGACTGGAGTTCTAGGAATGTTTTAATAATTTTTGCAGTTAACACATTTTCTATTATAAAATGGGAGAACAAAATAACTACTGTCCAATTTCAAAAACTCAACATGTAAAACTACAGAAGGAGAAATAGCAATGTAAAATGCTCATCTTTATCTTACACAATTTTACTTTTTGCTAACAATAAAAAAGGCATATCTGTTTATTTTTCTCCCCATCTGTACTGCCTCAGGATGGGAAGATTTTCTTTTCATCTTTGTCATGGTTTTGCCAACCCCCAACTCCCCTGTTGGGGCTGAAAATAGTTTTTTCCAGGTGAATTTCCAGAGTAAAACCAATCAAAAGTTTTAGTAACGCCTCTACCAATTACATATTTAAGAAAACAGAAGAGAATGTTGTTGTGCAGATGCAATTAGTAGCCATGTAGGAGAGGAGACAGGCACCAAGACGGCCAGGGCTCCCCTGCTCCCCCGGCCCTGGGCCAGGGGCAGGTGTGGCACTGAGGCCCCCCTTCTCTCCTGTAACAGAGTAGAGAAAAACAAACCTTTAGAAAATAACTGCCTGGACAAGACATGCTGCAGAAGAAATTCCAGGCAGAGATAACAGACCTCCAAGGTCAAAGGTGGCAGCTGGAGAGAAGAGAAAAAGCTGCGAGGAAGGGGGGGAACCCCTTCTCGCTATCTCTCCTCCTTCAGCAGGAAAAAGACTGAAAACTAAAATCCCTGCCACCTGTGAAAGATTATTGGGGTGAGGAGACTCCCATGAAGCTCATAGAGGAGCTTACACTGAAGTAAATGGATGCACGAGGAAGCTGAGACTTTGTAAGAAGCCTAAAATGAAAGAGTCCTGCTGGAGACCTGTAGCCCATGGAGAAAGAGAAACCTACGCTGGAGCGAAACGGCTCAGGTAGGCTTGGGATCTTGGTGAGGGATCCGTTCTGGTGCAGCTGAATTTGTGACCCTGAGGGACAGCAGAGAATGGAAGACCTCTTGCCCAAGGGATGGACCCGCAGTTCCATCTGCAACAAATCGGAGTTGTCGTCCTAGAGATAATAGAAGAAGAACTTTCAAGTGCTGCAAAATTATTTGAAAGATCTGTAGCTCCAGAAATGGAGAAAGAGACTGCTTCTCCTGAACTGATACAAAGGGGGGAGGGGTATTTCTGTAAATACATAATACTTTTACCTAATTAGAATTGTTGTAGGTATAGTTCTTTAGTTTTTATCTTGCTAATAATAAATCCTAATCTTATTCTCTCCAATCAGATCTCTTTTGTCTGCATAAAACTTCTCTCAACTTATAGCAATTGTGTGGGGGGTGAGAGAAAACTGGCCAAGAGAAAACCCGTGACAATCTTATATTGGGCTTACGAAGTCTTTTAGTCAATGTTATAGGAATCTTCCCATAAACGTCTCCCCTTTTTTCTTTCTGCAGCTACTTTGCCTGGTTTCCCCCTCATTTTGGATAGCTTGTACTTTTTAGCTGTTCCTTAGAGAGAGTATTACATCCTTTTTCCTTGTGGCTTGCAGATTTTTTATTTGTTACGATTTTGCTAATTATGTAAATTTTTAATCTCTTTTTCACTTATGTTTTTCTTCTTGTAGTTCTTTCTTTGTTTTATGGGTACTTCATCTTCCTCTTTCAGGACTTTTTAACTCAGACAGACACATACGATCTCTTAAAATTGACAGTAGCTCATCATGAATTTTCTTTATACTACTGTACAAATCTTGTGAGAAAAGCTAGGGAAACCACAAAGTTGCTCACCTTATAAACTTTGCAGCATGTCTGGTGATTGATACATCCATTTATAATTAATGATCTCTCAGGACAGGAGAAGTTTGGTTTGTATTAACCCAGTCAGAAGCCTGTGGAGCTAACAGATGGAGATATTTCGGTAACAGAGATTTGTCTTGTTTCTTGGTACAAGTTGATTGTTTATCTATGCTTAACCTAATGCTGCACAAGTCTACACAGACGTCCTGCCTTATGTGGTGGACTGGATGATGTAGACATGCATATCCTATGTGGTCTGATGTATCTGCCTTGTTACTTCAAGTGTGTCTTGTGTGAAACAGGGAGATAGGTGAATGCTGTTACCTTTAAATCATGTATAGAACATGATAACTCAATTTTGCAATATATTAATATGTTTTAGTTTACAACTGTGATGGTTTGACCCCGGTTAGATGCAAGGATATCCACTAAGCTGCTTTCTCACCCTCCCTCTGCAAAGTAGTAGACGAGAGGGGGAAAAAAACAGTAAGGAATTCATGAGGATAGATAAGGGCGAAGCAGACTCAACATAGGGAATAAAACTTAAATTTGTTACTAACAAGATAAAACTAAGAGAGCAAGAAATAAAACAGTCTTAAATACCTTCCCCACCCCCACCCCTTCTTTATTCCAAGTTCTCTCTCCTCCCCCCAGCAGTGCAGGGGGACGGGAAAGGGTTTTGTAGTCAGGTTGAGTCCCCCTCTTGGACAGCAGTTCTTGCCAATCTGCTGTCCTGTGGATTGGTCCTCCATCGGGTGGGGGAGTGGGGGTGGTCTTTGCACCCTCATGGTCTTCTATGGGCTGCAGGGGGACAACCTGGGTCACCATAGTCTTTCCACAGACTACGGGGGGGGGGTGGGGTGGGTCATGGCTCTGAGTCCTTCCCCTGCTTCTGTGGGGTCCCTCCCCATGGGAGACAGTCTTTGATGGACCTCTCCCCATGGGTCCATCCACCCCTTGGGCAACAGTTCTCTTCAATCTGCTGCTCCATGAGTCATTCTGGACAAGTCCTACCAGGAAAACTTGTTTCGGCACGGGTTTTCCTCTCCACAGGCCACAGATCTCCTGCAGGACCTTGCTCTATCCTTCCACTAGTTTCAGCATGGTGCTGTTCCGTGAGCTGCAGGGGGTCTCTGCATTCCAATGATCTTCCACTAGCGGCAGGGGCCTCAGGTCTCAGTCTTTCCCCTGCTGCTCTGACCTTGAAATCTGCTTGTTATCCAATGATCTCCTCCTCTCTTCTCCGGGTTAGAATTTCTTCTGCGCAACAAACCTTCTCTTCCTCTGTTCTTAAATATGTTATCACAAAAGCACATTTTCATTGGCTCAGCTTTGGCCAGTACCAGGGAAGTTCCTCCTGGAGCTGGCTATCATTGGCCTTTTTCATAGGACAGTGAAACTTCTAGCAGCTTCTAACTGAAACCACTCTATAAACCACTCATATATATATATATGAAAATATAAAAATAGCCAGTGGAAAAGTATACTGAACCATGTAACTTCCCTTATATTGTACTGTAGCTTAATGTAACTCTGTTTCTGTTATACTCTGTATACTGGATTCTGACTCAGTAAAATAAGGAATAATGATGATTTCCATACTATGAAGCACAGTAAGTCAGTCTCCATGTGCACTTCAGTTTTTATGTCTATAACAGTGCAGTTTTTCTGTCTTTACCTGATCTTCAGTTAAAAAAAAAGAAATGTAAAACCTGGGATTTTCCTTGGGAAAACAAAGGCAACAGTAGATCAATATACAGCTGTGAATTCTAGGCACTGGATGGAAAGTTGAGCACAGGCTGAGTCCTTGGTAGAACTGAACTTGGCAATTGCATTAAGTTATAAGGAAAAAACAGTTAAAGTTTACAGATGAGCAAATGCTTTTGAATTTTAGATTGAGATAAAGGGAAAATTTTTGCAGCTGTCTCTTCTTTGTTATTGCTCTATTAGAAATCATCTCTACTCTATAAAAATATTTAACATTTCATGAAGGTATGTATGTGTAAATCCTCCCTAAATGTGTCCTTTACAGCAAGAAAAGCAGAAAATCATGTCTGGGGTCCCCCTGCATTTTGCATATATGCAATATTATGAAAAGTTAAGATGTCATTTTCTGGCAAAGAGAGTCACCTCAGCATTATCCATGTTGTATCCTGCTTGGTTTAGCCTCCCAGAAAATGGTTTTCAACTAAACCATATCTTCCAGAGTGTTAGGTAAAAACCAAACAAGGCTTGTGGATGTGTGGATCCTTGAACATATAAGATGAGTGTATTTACTGCTGTATTCATAAGCTGTTGAGCCCCTGCTTTCCTCTGAGCTAGCTTAGGTGGTAGTTCTGCCTAGGCAGTGCTCAGAGATAAGTAGGTCATAGCCATGTTTCTTCTCTCCAGTTTTTTGGAGTGGCTTGTTATGAGGGTTTCACTTCCTGCAGAAACACAGCATGCCTGTGTAGGAGCAAAGTATACATGGGTATTGATTATTAAGTGCAGAGAAATCTATTAAGATACCACAAAATCCTTAAAAGGTCAAGAGCTGCAGAAGTGTTTGCATAGGCACATTGCAAAGTACACTATGAGCAGCAGGCGTGTTCAGGAGCCAGCTTGACCAAGAAGTAGAACAGGTGTATGTAGTGTGGTTAAGCTTTCTATGGCTTCTAACCTCACACTTTTCTAATTTATTTTTAAAAATTGTTATTTTTGTACTCAAGTTAGCAATCTTGCATCAGTGTCGTGATAAGGGTATGACAAAAGCAGGGTTGCTGGGAGAGTGAACATATTTTGGAAATTAATGTTACTGTTGGAAAAAATTGGCTTACCTGTTTTCCATGCAGGGTCCCTTCAGATCTGAAACAAGAGCAAATTTCAAATGCCTCTGATGAAAGAGCACACAAATGTGGTGGTTTTTTATAGATTAAACATCATAACATTGCAAATATTTATCTTCGAAAATTCCATTTATTGTATTCGTTCTTTCAGACAAAGGCAGTATTTTATTCAGGTCTTCTGCAAAACCATGTTTGGCTCCAACAAATACTTTTTCAGATAATTAAACTTCACAGGACTCCATCCTATAATAAAAGCCAGCTGGAAAATGAAATAATTAAATAAATATTTAGTAGTCTACTAGAATGTGAGAAAATGGCCGTGAGAAACTTCAGATTGTGTCATAGATGAGTGATACATAATTTATGGTTTTAGTAAAAATATACATTGTCATACTGTATCTTAAAAGGGCAGACTGGCATTTTCAGGTCTGAATAAGTAAGAACATTTTGAAGAGGTTTTTAGAAGTAGAGAGGATAGAAGATGGCAGGGAATTACTTGGTTTAAAGTCTAGAAGAGGTACATGAGGGAAAGAAATGTAAATTAGTTCTCTAAGTTTATAGAATACCCTTCTGTAGTAATGTTATGGCAGATGGCATGTACAAACTAGTTATCTAAGAAGACTAATAAGAGCTCAATATTATCTTTAGTTTGGCTTATGCAAAAACTTACATTTATGATGTGAAAAAAGGCAGGTAGGAAAGAAACTTCAAAAACTCCTGGAGCATTGAAAGGCTTGTTTTCACATGAAAGTCGTCAAATCCATAGAATCATGAAATGGTTTGGGTTGAAAGGGACTTTAAAGATCATCTAGTTCCAACTGCCCTGCTATGGCAAGGAACCTTCCATTAGACCAGGTTGCTCAAAGCTCCATCCAACCTGGCCTTGAACACTTCCAGTGATGGGGCATCCACAACTTCTTTGGATAACCTGTTCCAGTGCCTAACTACGCTCACAGTAAAAAGTTTCTTACTTATGTCTAATCTAAAGCTACTGTCCTTCATCTTAAGGATGGTCTTAAGGCCATTGCTCCTCGTCCTTTCACTTGCCCCTGTGCTCTTGTGAAAAGTTTGCTTTCCAGCATTCTTGTAGGTGCCCTTTAAGTACTGTTTGCTGGTTGTCTCAGATCCCCTCCTCATCTTGCATATACCATAGGTGCTTTCATTCCTAAAATGCAGTTTGCATTAAGAATCCAAAGTTAACCCTTAAAAGGGAATGTAATTAAGTAGTGTAAATTAACATTTCACTTTTAAGCTCAGAAAGTGTGGAATTATCTTTCTAAGTTAGGAATTAAGCTCTGCAGTAGTTGCTATAAACCAGCTATGCAGTGGCAGTGGATAAATATTTGAGAATTAATCTGATTGAAAGAAGTAAGATTCCCCCTGGTTCATCCAGGATATAAATATTTTAAAATATCTATTTCTCTCCTGAATATCATGGTTTGAAATTTATTATACTACAGTCCTTTCATTCTCTTTGGCTGTATTTAACAATCAAGGTAAGAGACAAAGAAATCAACCAAAGAAGAATAAAATCCCTTGCAATTACTAGTGAGAGGATTCCTGTACATGCATGATACCAGTTCTGGGATGGGACTCCTAATTCAGCAGGCATTAAACACTTAAATGATGTTGCAACAGGTATAGAACCCTGTGCAATATTCAAAATAAGTATTGCATTACAGAAGTGCTCAGATATAATGAGAGTGAGTTATTTAGAAGTGCAAAAGTGAAAATACACAGCATCTGCAGATTTTTTTCCCCATAACATTGTTTCACACTGCTATTATCATAGTACAAACATCAGGGGAACAGTATAAGCATCATACCTACTCTGCACTTTATAGGGGGACCTTTATGGCAACCTAGAGAAGAGGAGTTGTGATGGTGATGGTTTAACACAATCTCAGTTGAGTACAGCAGTACTGTTGGCATTGCTCCCCAAAAAATCTTCTAAACTATGGACTTAGATTGTATCAGACAGGAAGTAAGCAGGGGAGGATACAGCTCACTGCTGTGTATTCAAACAACAACAGGATGAAAATCCTCTTTTGATGCCCTGGTGAGCAGATGCGATGTCCATGGTGGCTCAGAGGTAGCCTTTAGCATCAGCCCCCTTCTACCACAGTTGCTGATGGTCTCCGGTACTGGTGCCTGCTGGCTCCTTTCTCTGTACACTGCACAGGACACTTGCCTTGCACTTAACACGTGCTTTGTACTGAAGCTCTGAGTGTTGTGAGTGATGAGGTCAGGAGAGGAATTTTTTGTCATATTATACAATCCTGTCACTTCACAATCCATCTTTGCATCCTGTCACTTGCCACAAGCAGCTCTAAAGAAACAAAGCACTCTCTTTTACTACTCACATGTCAATTAATTTACTTAATCCTGTGGATCTCTGCATGCAGCAGGGATTGTGGACAGACAATATTTTCCAGATTGCATACATTAATGGGGAACAGGAAAGAAGATCAGCCTTTCTAGAAACTGTAATTTTTCTGACTTCTCAAGGACTTTCAGAAAAGGAGGCTGAAAAGCTAGGGATTTCTGGCTGTATTAATAATTACAGGCATATAAACCTGTTTGGTCCCTTGCAATGGCATTGGCTTTGAGGCTGCTCCTGGCAGTGTTACTTACTGCCATGAGCTGTTTATCACTCAGGGTACAGTAGTACATTTAAAGAGTCCTCATCAGGTGAAGTCACATAGTAAAGGGATGGTTGTTCTCAAGGAGCTGAGGTATAACTGCGTATTACTAGTTCCAGAAAGCAATTTTATTTTTCTGGTTTTGAACAAAGAGGGTTTTTGTGTAGAGAATAGAGAGGCACAGTAACATGCAAATTCAACTTTAAGTAGAGAGTGCTTTCAACCATTGCAGGCACTTTTACATACTGCTTAATCCTTTTTATTTTTGTTTCTTAGAATTTGTGTGTGGCAAGAGTAAAAACTATGAAGTTATCTGCTGAGTATGCTACAGATAATAGCATACCATATATGTAAGATATTACTTCAAAACCACATTGCACTACTGTTGTGATTCTGCAAAAGCAGTGTTTGTGGAGAAAACTAACTAAAAGGAATGCTGGCCTGTGCTCTAAGCTGCACCTGTGCATGTATTGGGATGGTGTGTTTTTATGGTTTGAAATGGTGTACTAAGAAAGACATGTTTTGATTTTAATGCTACTGTGAAGTTCTCTGTCGTGGTACCCTGATATAATAGAAATAGAAGTCTTCAATATTTTCCATAAGGAAATTGAAAATACAGAATCTGGGAACAAGGTGGTTTTATTCCTAAAGATGAAACTATTTTTCTGGTAATATAGAAGCCAAAAGCTTCATGACCTAAACTAATCATCAGATAGGGTCAGGAAGACATTGCTTTCTTTTATGGTACAGCATCCTCCTCTGGAGAGGGATGTGCCTGAGAGTAGAAGTGACCTGCCTTCTACTGAAGCACCTGACATAAGTCACTCCAGAGGGAAAAAAGTATTTGAGGAAGTCTTAGGTGACTATTCTGTAAAAACCACTATCATATGAAATACTTAAAAAGTATTTCCTATCAACAAAAATGCCATTTCAGCTTTAAGGAGAAAGACTTTGAAATACTTGAGGTGAGTCTTGTAATTTTACAACAGTTTATTCAGAGAAAATGTTTTATTGACAGTACTGAAGATCAAACCTGCTGGGAAATTAAAGGCTCTATTATTATTTCATCAAAGAGTGTAAAATTTTATTTCGTTTCTATAAGAATAAATCTAGGTTTTAACTACTTTTACAGTGATGATTACAGAACTTGTTAGCCATATGTTAGCTCTTCAAATCTGAGCTAAACTGCCTATTCCAACTGTAGAAATAATTGGTGTATCTAAGTTACATTAGAATGGCATACTTGTTTTTCAGACTTAAACAGGTCTTTCTTTTGTACGCAGAGGTGACTTATAAATAAGTACTTTGTCAGAGGCAAGGTTCCCTATAAGCCTTTCTAATTTGAAAACCTATGACTGGCAAGCTCCTAGTAGATACTGTGCTCTTCACCTCATTAGTGAAATTACACGATATTCAAACTTAGATACTTGTTTATGGAACAGAAGGGAATACACATTCTATCTTGTCTTTTATACTGAAGTAAATGATGGGGAATCTAATCTTCAGGAGATGACACATTGCGAAAGTTAAAATAGATTTCCATTTCCCTTTCTGCCATTGACTTACTGTGTGACTTGGGAAAACCTTGTTTAACAGATAAGTGACTGCTGGAGGTAATGCCACATGAATCTAACTTACTGTGTGCTTGCTCTTTCCTTAGAGGTATTTTTGAAGTCTACTGAATAAATATTAGGTGTCCATATAAAAGCATTTCCTGCATTTTTTGCTCAAGCAATGCTAGTGGGCTATTTTGCTAAGGCTTGCCTTACAGCAAAAGACCTTCAGCTGCTGCACAGAAGGGCTACTGCAGGTCCTGCAACTTGCTGGGATGCCATGCGAAGTGCTAGTGAGGGCATGTCTCTACTGTGCATTTCATCTTTTTTGTGTGCTGAAGAAAGTATGTGAGAGTACTTAGTGCTGAAGGACTTTTGAGTTTTTTAACTATCTTCATATCCAGCAATAGAAGGATTCTCAAGTAATTTCAATGTCAAGATGTATTGCGTATGTGAATATTTCTATAGAATAATGGTATGGATTTTTTCATAGATAGATTCCTGAGAAAGTTGTGCTATTTTCATTGTAGGCTGGAAGTTTTCAGAGAGAAAGCATTAAAAAAGGTATTTCTCCTCCATTTTGACCTGAATACAATATAATTTTTCCTTCATTTTGATATAAAGCAATGGGATGATATCTTCCGCACTGACCCACTGATATTTTCATTGTGATATAGGGTGGGAGCAGACCCATAGTGAAAACAGCAGTGGGTCAGTGCAGAAGGAGACATCATCCCATAGCAACAGGAATTAATCTCTACCCTAGAACAAATGGGTAGTTCTTTTTCCTAAAGAAACACATGTTTCTACGGCTGGAAGACATTGTGAGATTAAAAAACAAAAAACTACCTACATAAAGAAATCTCGCGGTCTGAAAGAAAAATCTATTTCTGTAATTGGGAACTGTGAAACATAAACACCTTCTATGGTCACACAGCCAAGGATAAATTGCTTAAAATAGCTAACAAGCAAGCAAAACCCACAGTAAAAATCTTCAGTTTACTTCCTCTTCCTGGGTTGAGATGAATCTTCATTTTCCTCTTATTGAGAAACTTCTATGGATTACAGTCACTTGGGCACTGTTGGGTGCCCAAGCTGTATATGTAATATTTCAGAAATATTTGCTACCAATTTTTGCTTTTATGTCCTGTAACTCTATTGCAACAGACTGATAGAAGAGGTCAACTTGCTCATTCACTGCAGAGCATTTAAAACTTGATAGAGTTTCTTCACACAGGGAGCGAGTAGCCAAGACTAACAGTGACAAAAATAATGCTGTCTGTGAAATGGTGAAAAACAGCTAGCTGATATGCCTATCAGAAGCATGTTTTTTCAGAAAAATTAAAAAGATTTCTTTAGTCTCCTTTTATCATGGAAGAAAAATACTCAGAAGCTTTTCCTGAAGATTTATATTCACACAGAGGGTACTGGAATCTGATACCCTGAGTGGAGACCTGTTTTATTTAATTTTCCTCTATTTATTGTGGGAAAGGTTTCTCTGGGAGTTTTGTGATACAGCAGCATTGTCTACCTCCACTTGGGCTGGCTGACACTGCAGGCTGTGTTCCTGTCTGTGGTTACTGTGGTTACTCTCCATCATGTTCCTAATTCAGGAGCTGTAACAGTGCTTGCTGTGCCCACCACCCCCTTTGGATGTGCTGCAGTCAGTCACATATGCCCCAGCTGGTGAATCCCCATGGCTGCTGTACTATTATTTTATCATCTTGCTATCTGCTTTCTGACCTCTCCATGATTTTCCACCATAAGGTACAGATACATGCATCATTTTCTTGTACTCTTCCAGAAGCCTGCATTCATTTCTTGGCCCCTGTTTCACTGAGGTCATTTTATGCAGTGTTCATATGATATTGGCAAAATGCCATTCTGACTGCAGGGCAGGGGTTTTCTGCCATAATAGAAATAATTTTGTGAGGCATTAAAAGACACCTAAGATTTCAAGTTTAATTTAAATGTCTTTCTAGTTTATAAGTGACTTGAAGGTATTGGTCCTGATCTGTGTGAGTACTTTTAACTCACACGCTCATTTGTGTTTTATTCCACTACTGGAGTAACTTAAAAATGGTTTCACCATTTCAGTTTTCTCATATTATATATATAATATAATGTATAATGGCCAGTCTTCGCGAGCGAAGATCCGGGGAAGGTCTTTACACCTTCCAGCCTGCGCATTGGATTTTTTAGGTGAGACACAGTGTGCGCGGAACTGAGCCCACCCTTTAATCCTAAGGTTCATCTGCCGGGGCCAAGCGAGCTTGGACGGTGGCAGTGAGGTCCTTAGGACGTAGATGGGTTGCCTTTAAGAGCTAACGAGCCCCACCTGCCCGGGAGTTTCTCATATAAAGCACACTAAATACAGCACAAGAACCCATAGGCAGGCTACACAGGTCTCTACTACAGGCAGAACCAGTTGTACTTCAAAATCAGGAACACTTCTACTCATAGGCTAGCTACTATTTGAAAGTCTAAAGGACCCTAAACAATTTAATTCCAGTCGCACTGAATGGCAGAGTGAGAAAACAATTTCTCAAGAGCATTACGTCTCCTACTTTTTAAACTAAACTTACTACATATATTACATACATGATATACATACATATTTAACCCCTTGAAAGGAAGCAAGATGGAGAAAACTGAGTCAGTTTGAAGCATCATATTTTTTCAGCATTTCTTATAGACATCCCTTGTCTGCTCTTAAGAACTGCTGTTGCCATGTTTATAGTCTCGAAGTGTTTCTGTCATGCTTTTATGTTATGCTCTAACTTAATACTGCCATGCTTGACTGCCTCCCATTCTCTTCCTAATAATCACTTTATAATACTCAGTAAGATTCATTTCAGCTCATGGTCTTCATCACTGCTTTAGACTTACAGTCAAGAGTGTGTATGTATCTGAAGAATAAGAATTGCAATGCAACACATAAGAAGCAGTATCCTGTTAAAAGGCCCGTCCAGCTGTGTCCCAATTTTCACAGCAGTTGCAATCCCAAGACCATCCATAAGGAGTGTGTCTAGTACAAAGATAAAGCTAAAGAGTGGTTTGATTCTCCAGCTATGGTCTTTATTGAAACTGGTTGTGTTGAACATAGAGTATGAAGCATAAGGCTGCCTATGTAGTTTGTGTGCTCTGCTCTGTGTGTTGCAATAGCACCAGACTGAAATAAGCTGTCACAAAGAACTCCAGAGTCCAACATTTCTCCTTAGAAAAAATGAGGGGGAACAGGAATAATTTTCAGTATAGATTCCAGGAAACAAGCAAAACTGATCACGTGCCAGATGACACAAAAATTATAGAAGTCTTTGAAATGGTACTGCACTGGTTTGCATACCTTTCCCAGTATGGTATCCTGAAGTGCACTATTTTTATTTGCTACTTTCTGGTTTTCAGAGATAAAAAGTGTAACAATTTCTGGTATTACAAACAAAAAAAGATATGTTGTGCATCTATGTGCTCCACTTGTGCTGCACTGCTCTTGAAGAGGCATAATTGTGTCTGAATAAGGTATTACACAGTGATTTCACCCCTCCCCCCGCCCCCTATTCAGGATTAAACCATACAAAAAATTACTCAAAGTGGTCATATGATTTACAGCTTTTATCCACCTCCGTGAAATGATGGTGCCTCATACTGAGCTGTTATTCTCTGTGTCGTGGAGAGAATGATGCACTTTATCCATAAGAGAGAAGCAACAATATACCTTATTGATCTAAAATAATGAGTTAACAGAGTTCAATGGCAAATGACAGCCAGTTAAAAAGATTTGATGGCAAGGTATGCTTGATTATTTGCTACATAAAGGACAGGGTTAGACAGAACTGTGACAGAGATCCTCCTGTTGGGTCATGGTGTCTAGACAAGATCCCCTTGCATATCAAATGTCTTCTCAGAGAGGAGTTTAGGTGAGGCAGGATCCAGATATAGACTTGGTCAACAGTTTATGTCTAAGAGATTATATGTGCACAATCAATCCTTCGTATCACTCACCTGAGATTTCAAAGTTTAGCATGTGGTTAATCACTGAGAATTTCCTGCCACAGGGAATCTCTCAGCCATAAGCAATAACCCTGAGAGGTGTTCTTTCACAAGTGGAGATTCCAGCTTTCAGCCAGCTTTGTGCAGCAGTGCTCAGCAGGCCTGTGTGGAGACCTCTGAAAAGTATATTGAATGTTAAACTCCTACTAACATAGGAGTTGACTAACATAGCATTAACATAACTGCTCTGAGTCTTACCAGAGAGACTTGCATTTGCAATTTATACTAGGAAGTTTCATTGTATACCAAGTTCAGCTAGTTCCAGTTGTGCATTTTCAATGAATGCTTTTTGCATATGTCTGTGAAAGAGCTCACCAACAATGATCTCTCTGAGAGAATGATCTCTGAAGAAATTCTGAGGAGACTTGTCAGGACTAATGCTCCCTTTTCTGTAAGATTCACCCACATTCAGATGGTTTTACATTGCAGTCTTTTGAAACTTCTTATTTGTCTCAGCTGAATAGATTCTCTGTATAGCATTGTACAAAATGCCATAGTTGAGTCCTTGGACAGATAAATAAAAAATTATAGTATTGAAAATATGTTAAGATTAATAGAATTAAGAAATATGCTTCAGTGAATCACAGTGGCACACAGATATTATACCAAATTATCACAATATCACTCTGAATTCCTATTTTGCTGTCCAAAGTGACCGGTGAATAACATATTTTGCATTTTTTTTAATACCTAAACAGATCCTTCTCAGTAAAACGGTAAATTACAAAACTAATAATAATAGAAACCATGAGATTTTTTTCTTTTATGTAAAGAAATAATTTAGCCAAACAACTTAAATTTTCCAGTTATAGTGAATTTATAATATTTTATATTGCAAAAGGAAGTGTTTCTATGGGAATCCAAGATTCCTTTGCCAGAGTACAATCTTCTTTTTGGTGAATGCAGAGTATTATAAAGTAAAAATAAAGTGCATTTCTAAAAAAACACAACATCATGATAGTTAAAATTAGTTGTGCATGGTATGCTTAGTTTCTTAAGAAAAATAGTATGTAATTTCATTACAGGGAAAGAATTTTATGAGCACTCAATGATCGCTGTAGTTACATATTTGACAGAAATCCAATTTTGTTGTTCTCACATGAAAATCATCATTTTGATCTCAGTAGTGAGATGGAGCAGTCTGTTATTGTATGTCTTTCTGAAATTGTTCCTCTGCTGCTCCTAGGCTGTAGGAACTCTAAATTGTTGGTATTAATATTGTCTGGAAAGGTCAGGGAATAGTTTATTTGTCAGTATTTGTCTAGATTCTGAATAAAGTTGCAGAGCTTGCTGCTAACTCTCATTGATGCTCAGTGTTAGCTTGTACTGTGCTGAATTTGCAAAGACATTGTTTCTTTTAAAGGATGTTTTAAAGTATCATGGCTAGGCTTCGCGAACAAAGATTTGGGAAGGACTCTACCCATGCTTGCTACAAGCGCACTGATGGCTAAAAAGCCCAATGTGAGATAGACAAGTCCAGTTGCAAAGGGCACAGCAGAAAGACTCCCCAGGTGATATCGACAAGACGCGATTCTTTCTGCGTTACCTTTTGCCCTTGAGAGTGATCCTGCGTGTGTTCTCAAAGGAAGCAGCAGCATTGTAGATGGTGTGTCTCCAGGCCTCCTCATTGGAGGCCAGGGTAGACCAATGGTGGTGATCAATATGGCCAAGGCTGAGGGATTGTTTCAGGCAGTCCTTGTACCTTCTCTTCGGGGCTCCTCTCTTGCGGCAGCCAGTGGCAAGTTCCCCATAGAGCACGATCTTAGGGAGGCAGCAGTCCTGCATCCTGGAGACGTGCCCTGCCCAACGCAGCTGTGTTCTCAGCAGCATGGCCTCAATGCTCGTGACTGCTGCCTGTTCAAGGACAGACGTGTTGGTCACACAGTCAGCCCAGTGGATGTTTAGGATTGTACGGAGGCAGCGCTGATGGAAGCGTTCTAAGGGTCGCAAGTGGTGGCGGTAAATGACCCATGATTCAGACCCATATAAAAGAGTAGACAGTACAATGTATATGGTTCAATAAAAGGACATGTTATTTCAGGCAATAAAAAAAGGACCTCCAGTGAACAGGTCATATTTACATTTATGAAACTTATGTTCTAAACACAAGCTTTTCTTCAGTAATATGACCTTTCCAAAATAATAGATTAATGCTTTTCTCTTGAATAGTAAATAATTTCCATTTAAATTATTTTATGTATGATATATAGATATTGCTGGAACAATGTACAAATAAACTACTCCATGGGATGCTCAAGTTGATGAAAGTTCATCTTGTTATGACGATCTAGTCTGACTGTTTTGAAAGTGTTTCTTTTGATGGAAATGATTTTGTAGGCTTAATTTTTCTTTCCTCTCCTCCATTTCTTTCTCAGCTCTGACTATGACTTTCAGCTGGAAGATTGCATCCTAACCTTAATTCTTTAATAAGAAGCTCCCCTAGAGCCTCTCACTGACTGTAGTGCAGGTGAGGAACCGTAGTTTTGGGGTATTCAACATCAGAATAAGTGATGTGAAACATCATCCCTCTAAATCTGTTTGCAAAAGCATAATCTGAAAGGATTTTTCTGGTGATATGGTTACATAAGAAGACATTTTGCTGAGCAGGAATGGTCTCTCAAAATTTTTCCATGTTTTCTTGATACCCTTCCTATGTCAATGTAAATTTATGGATTCTGTTGTTTATGAACTTGCTCACCCATTGTTTTAAATGAGCTAATCATACTTACATCATACTTTGCTTATCTTGTTACAATGGGTCATTAGGGAAGGTCTCCAGTGTTTAATACTGACAACTAGATAGTCAGACCCCTGAATCCAGTGGAGGCAGGGTAAGTTAAGAACCTGAAAGGCCACCCTGTAAATCTTTCCTTCAGATATGCAGTTTTGTGACACTGTCAAACAAACATGAACTTTCAGTGGGGGAAAATAATTTTTTGTCTTTGATGTCCCGTTGTGTAAAAGATAAATAATTTAAAGTAAGGAAAAAAGTAACCTTAACAAGCCTGGTTCATTCTCTCTGGTTTAGTTTGTTTGGTTAGGTTTTTTTGTTTGGTTGGTTTTGGTTTGTTTGTTTTTGTTTTTGTTTTTTTTTTTTCCAGTAGGATAAATGGCATTTACCAGTACCTGTTTACACACAGCTTTTGAAAGTGAAGAATTAATTAATCTGTTTGTATCTCAGTCACTCTTATTTAAGAGTTCTTATTTTGAAGAAGTCACAATAAAAAGGTAAGAGAAGACAGAGAGGTTGGACTGATTTGCTGGGAATGAAGCATACAGTAGAATTAGTGTAACTTTTTCATATCAGTATTCATGCTGTAGGGGTAAGCATGGTAAATGGTTACCTGTTATTAATAAATGCAGAAGTTGAACAATCCATATGTTTATGTCAAAGAGAAAAAATCCATTTGTATTTAAAATTAAAAGCATTTGCATACATGGAGGATCTTTATTTAAGATAAATAGATTTAATATTTATGCAAATATACTTCAAATACTTTTGGTGTTATGTGATAAATACCTTTAATACAAAAAAACCTTTCTGTTTTGTAGCCACTCTAAGGGAAAAAAAAGCCTTTTGCAATTTTTTATGTTTCTTCTCAGATTATAGAATGATGACTATGTTAATAAGCCAGTTGCAAACAAAATTAAATGTTGGCCGAAAAAAACCTTTTGGGGAAGACTGTGTACTGTAGCCAAATTCAGACCTTCAGTTTCTACCTGAGTTCATGCTTGCAGCTCCTAGAGGAATCTATATTCTTTTCTGCTGGGTAGTCAGGTTCTTGTTTTTCTTTTTTTTTTTCCCTATAGTTTTCAGAGGCCAGAGGGTAAGCACAAGAATAAAGAATAAAGCAGACTGAAAACCCACTTGTAAGTTAAAGAAAAAAGGAGATTTTCAAACTAGAATAGTTGAGGGGAGCTAAAAATGTGAAACATCTGTAAAAGAGCAAGACAGAGGGCAAAGACCAAGGATAACCATGCTGGGTGGGCATGGAGTAGTGTGTAATCAAGAGATGGATTTTCAGACTGCTCCCGTCTCACCAAACTTGGGGGAGAAGATTACTGTTCCATATTTTAATCCTAGAGGTGTTACACCAGTGAGGGCTACCCTGAATGAAGGGATGAGTCCTGGAAGGAAATTCTGTCCTTCTCAGTTGTATCTGCTTGGAAAAATAACAGAAATGACCACCCTTCTAGATGCCATTTCTCTAGTGCTCTTTTATAGCCCACATAAACTCAGGATGCAAATTAGAGCATCAGTAATGAAAATTGCACATTTCTTGTGACTATAAAATGAAGTAATGACAAAATCTGCTAGGAAAGAGGAAGCAGAGAAGATAATGGCAGAGGAAAGGAGGAGAAATAAAATAGTGTTCTTGACTACTAAGTATTTGCACAATGGTGGAAAGCTAGTGACACATGCTACTTATGTGGTTCTTGCTTTTCATTCCTCATGACAGGCAAGAAGGGATATTTGGTTAAGTTTGCATTTTTATGAGCTCTTTCTTTCTTTAGAAAAAAGTTGGACTGTAATTTTTTGCCATTATATGATTTTTTTCTATGGTTGAAGTAATACTGCCTTGTGCTGTTCTTCCAGAATAATGAAACTCTTTCATCACACGTAGTTTTGTAAAGAAAGAGAAACAAGTGCCTTTTAGTACACTTTACACTAATGCATAAGACTAGCTCACTTTAGTTCTGTAACTATTTGTTTTTATGGGTTTGTTTTTTTTTTTTTAGTAAGTTCTGTGAACAAACGTGGATGCCTCACCATAAAACTACTTTTGTCCTCATGACTGGGAACCTCCTCTTGTGATTATTTTTGCCATTAACAGAGCAGAGACTTCTGGCAAACCGTGATGTTCAGCAGAGATGCATTAGTTTGGAAGCTCTTTGTACTTTAGGAAGATCTTAGTGTTGTAGTATTTGAAGCAGGAAAAATTGTACCTGTGAGAACTGTTCTGAGTCACACTCATCACCATGAAAGGAAATTAAAAAATATCTTCCTGTTACTGATCTCAGACACAGTTGTTCTCTTGCTGCTAGCATGAGGCTTGAGATTGTCTTGGGATTGTCTTGGGACTTGCTGACTTTGTTGGTCAGCCTTGACTTTGTATGAATGCTGTCAGCAGCAAAACGTTTTGTTTTGGTTTGGTTTTTGTTTGGTTGTTTTTTTTTTTGTTTTTTTTTTGTTTTATTTTTTGTGCATGTGTTTGGGTTTTTTGTTTTTGTTTTTTTCTCCTCTGCCTGTTTAGGATTCATATGGACCTTGCACTAGAAGCCTGTAGTGCCTTATAGTGTGTGTAAGGTTGAAGTGATGCTCCCATTTCAAACAATTTATGAAAAAATGCTTCCACGAGAAAACACAGGTTCATGTGAATGTACTGAATATATTCAACTGAATATGTGATACAAATAGTTACCATAAATAACTACCTTCTAAACTTCATGCCATGTTTCTCAAGGGAAGAAACATTCAAAAAGTTTCTTGTGAGCCAAACAGAAGAATTGCTGAACTGCAAAGCAGTTGGTTGCCTAAGTTTCCTGAGTGTATGATCTTCTCTGTTTAGCATAGAAGTGTATCCTAAAATAGTTGGCTCAGACCACTGCCCTGTGGAATCACTGGCATCACCTCTGTATCCTGACAGATAGTCTTTTGCAATACACTCACGTTTAGCTATAGGGCTTCCCCAGTTCTCCTGGCGACAAGTTTCACACAGATGTATGGACGCACTTCTTTGCAGTCATGCCAACTTTCTAACATAGTCTAAATAATGTTTAACAAACACACTGACTCTATTGCAAAAGAATGTTAGATGTGGCTATCTTTTTCCTTTTTTTTTTTTTCCTTTTTTGGCCTTTTTTTTCCTTGAGTCTGAGTTCAGCAGCCTGTGTGATTTGTGACAGAACCACTGATCAGGAGAAGGAAAGCATGGCTATATCACTCGGAGATACAGCCTACTGAAAACACATTTCTTCTTCCGGATTTCTGGATTTTTGATACACTTATGCCCTTTTGGTTTTTCCATGCTGTCGTGGGTTGGCTGACCAGCCCTCCCCCCGGGCTGCAAATAGCTTTTCCTTGTGGATTTCCAGAGCAAAACCAATCCAAAGTTTCAGTAACACCTCTACCAGTTACATATTTAAGAAAACAGAAGAGAAGCCTGTGGCACAGAAGAAAATGGGGGAACCAGCTTAGCTGCCGGCCCTGTTGGGCCTGGGTGTGCACCCTCCCCACCCTGGGCCAAGTCTGACCCCTTCTCTCCTGTAATAGAGTAGAGGAAAAAAACTCTAAAGAAAAACTGCCTGAATGACAAATACTGCAGAAGGAATTCCAGGCAGAGATAATGGACCTCAAAGGTCAAAGCTGGCAGCTGCAAGAGAGAGAGAAGAGAAGCCCAAAGCGGGGAGTGGGGGCAACTGTTTCTCCCACCTCTCTCTCTCCTTTCAGCAGGGAAGAGACTGGAAACTAAAAATCCCTGCCACCTGTGGAAGATTATTGGGGTGAGGAGACCCTTATGCAGCTCATAGAGGAACTTACACTGAAGTAAGTGGATGCATGGGGAAGCTGAGACTCCATGGGAGGCCTAAGATGAAAGAGAGTCCTGCTGGAGACCTGTGGCCCATGGAGAGAGAGACCTACAGTGGAGCAAGTCGGCCTCACTGTGATCCCAGTGAGGGATCCATGCTGGTGCAGCTGAATTTGTGACCCTAAGGGACAGCAGAGAATGGAAGAACTCTTGCCTGAAAATAAACTCATGCTAGAGAGGTCCATCAAAGACTGTCATGTTTTCCCTTCAGTTGCTATGAAATTTTGCCCAAGTTTACATTGAGCAGAAACTGAACAACTGCATCCATAGAGAAATGGAACAATTCTTTGGGGTCATAAGCAATACGAGAAATTTTTTGTTTGGTTGTTTTTTTTTGGTCAAGATTTATTTTTTCTGAGGTTAACATCAGTGCAGTCTAACAGGTGAAAAAGCACAGATCATCTGTGTGTTGAAATGTCCAGGCACCTTGAGCAGTAACTCTAAGCATAGCCCTGTCCCTGCTCTGCACACCAGCTGTTAATTTCTGCTGTAGTTAAGTCTCATTTGAGCACATCTGCACAATTTTCAATCATCAGTGCATTCATCCAAAATAAAAGACATAAGGAACACAATACAAAGCGTAGATTTTACAGGAGGTCAGATTCTTCAATCTTTGTCTATGCTTCAGTAAGGGAGGTTCCTGTATCACCTAGACAACCTTTTCAGAATGAATTGTCTGGTGAAGTTATGCCTATATACAGCAACTGTTTTTACATTTAGTGAAATGATTGAAACCAATACCCAAGCAAGGGCCTAAAGATGTTTCTTTTGCTCTTCTTTTGTGCTTCTAAGGAATTCACAAACAAAAAAGCAATATGCATTAACTCTATGTATCTGTATTTATGCAATACTTACAGTCAGAATACCATTATTTGCCTGGGAAATATTTGTAGAAGCAATTGTAATTATGTGGTTGAAAGAAAATATTAATGCAATCAGACTGCTGATCTTGTGGCTCCATCATGTCCATAATCCTTGTGACATATTGGTACTGAAGCTAATGAAAATTAGGCGTGGGAAATATCATTATACCAGCCATCCCAACCCTGTCCTTTTGCCCTCACTTTTGATTGTGTTTAGGGATTCAGAAAGTAAATGTATGAGGTTTCAGTATATAAAGGAAATATTTGACCTGCGTATTTCTGCAGAAAACATATTAATAGAAGAACAGAAATTATCTATAAAAAAATTGTAGCAGTTTGGGAAGAGACCATAGCAAATGACACTTAGAGGAGGAAAGGAACAAACCAGCCATGGTGTAACCAAATCACATCCAAAGAAAGTAAATTGGAAAGAAAGACCTTTTTTTTTTTTTTTTTCCTAGTATGGATGGACCTTATAGCTTTAAATAAAGTGTGAAAACTCCAAGATGCACTGAAACAGAGAAAACCTTATGGCAGCATGTTAGAGATTCAAATCCCTTCTGGTGTGTAGAGCAGCACAAATAAGGCACATGGTGACTGAAGATGTAGCACATTGGTGTGATCAAGAGATGCAGTGATATATGATGTGGAACAGGCATAAGTAATGGTAAGAAAAAGAAATAAGCAGCTGTTATAAACATGAAGGTCCATTGGATGTCTCCGTTGTTCTGTTTCAATGAAACAGATCCTGTGTCTCACAGATTCAGCATGGTAATTCTGGTATATGGATTTAGGGTGTTCAGAGTTCTCAGCAAATAACTTATTTTATGGGACAATGCCAGTGAACACTACACTGAAAACTGTCCAAATGGCTGCTATAGGATTTTCAGTTTTGGTCAGTGAGGTGCTAGGATCCTGGGTGTCCATCAGACCTAAATGATTCTGGGTAATAAGTATAATAATAACATTAAATTTAATTAAAAGTAAAGGTTGGTAATTTTCTAAAGAAATGCTATTTTATAATGAAAAAAATGTTTCATTTAAAAAAAAAAGGTCTCAGATGTTTAACTAATTTGAAATATTTGTTCTCAAGAGACTGGTTTCCAGTGAGTAAGTTGTTTGTGAAAAAAAAACCAAAATGTTTGATCAGTTCCCCAAATACAGAACTGCAGAGGGATTTTCTAGTATATTTCAGGGAAGTATTTGAGAGAAAATCAGAAATTCATCTGCCATAGGGTTTACCTGATGCTTCTGCCAGAAATGCCAGTGAATAATTGGCTCTTCTGCCTTAGTACTATGAATAGGAAAACACCTTTGATAATGTAGTAGTGATGTGGACTACTCTGGCTGAGGGAAGGACAGCCACTGCTACTTGTATCTTTGCTGCAGAAAAGACAACAGGAGAAGGGAGTAAAGATCAAGCGTGGTTTATCTAGGCTATGTTAGAAATCAGATCTCCAGTCTGTATGTCGTTGCTTATTGTTATAATTTCACTGATTTATTTTCTATTCTAAGTGCTGTTTGTAGTAGTAGTCTCTTGTCATGGTTTTGCTGGTTCTTGGCAGGAATTTTTCCCTTCCCCTTGCCCACTGCATGCAGGACTGTTAAGTGGGCACTTAAGGAGCACAAAAGAATCTGCCTTCTGGTTAATGGCTCAGAATCTCTTCTCCTGGGAATCGGGGAGTGAGGAACTCCTTTTAACTTTTTTTTTTTGTGTCTCTTGGGAAACGGGGAGAGGAGTTCAGGCTTACTGCGGAAGCTGGAACGTCGGAGTGGAAGCTTGGTGGGGTTTTGTTCTCAGCCTGGTTGCCAGCTGGATCCTGATCAGATTTTTTTCATCAGAGAGGAACTGTTCTGGAGTTCTTTTTTTTTTCTTTTTTTTTTTTTTTTTATTTTTCCCTTCCCTGTTCCCTGTTGTTTCTTCCTTAGCAGTGGTTCTTGTGCACATCAAGGGAAGAAGGAAAACTATATTCGACCAGCTGAACAGAGTGAGGTGTTTTCCCATTGAAGAGGACCCTTTTTTGTTGTTGTTGTTTCTATCCCTCCTCTCTCTCCCCTTTTCCCAGTGTGTGAGGGGGGAAGGGAAACCCATTTTTGGTTTCTCCAACACACCCCAGAGGGTGTCATTCCATGTGGTAATGACCAGTGATTCCACAGTGCCCCCTGCCAAGCAGCATAAAGAACTGCAGGTTCTCCCTTTCCAGTGATCCAACAGCGCCACCTAGTGACTGGCACAGGACACTACAAGCACTGCCTCTCCAGTGATCCAACGGTGCCCCCTGTTGACTGTGGTTAGAATTGCACCAAAGGGTGTAAACTGAACTGTTTAGTTTCTTTTCCTGTGCTTGTTTATTGCTTTGTTTTGAAGGGGATTATTTGTGGGTATAGGAGTATTGTTTGGTTGTTTTACTTGTTTTCTTTCGTTGTTTCTACCAGTACACATACATCTTTAAATAAAGGGCTGTTATTCTTCCTTTTTCCACAATTCTTTTTCTCCTCAATCAGAGGCTCTTAATTTCAGATTTACAATTGTTTAGAGGGAGGAGTTTGGGTCTTTCTCATAACTCATCCTCAGTAAAACACCTGTGTCTCATTTTAAACTGAGACATCTCTGCTTTTGCATGTTTTAGAAGAAAGCATCAGAGCTGTTTCAAACAGGAACTTACTGTAAACGCTTGGGACTTATTTCAGAAAGACTCTCCTGCTGAGTGACATGGGAATAGCTGGAAGCTGGGAGTCACTCATTTGGAAGCTGCACCTGTGCCTTTGGAATGTGCTCTAACCCTTCATCCTCCTAGATTTATTTTTGATCCTTAAGACATATTGAAATACTACAGGTACAAACAAGCATTTGAGAACCTGCAAAGATGAGAGAAAGAGGAAAATTCTCATAATGTGTGTGTGAGAGCAGAATAAGTTGGGTTGCACCTTATTTTATAGATAAGCACTGTATTTTTAATGACATTTAAGTGGCCCAGAGCTTAAAATAGGTGTCTGATCCATTACAGTAAAATAAAGTCAGTAATCCTTTTGAAAGACTTGCATCTAAATTACAATTTACTTCATCTGTAGCTCTTCCTTCCATATTCTTATTTTAAGCAGCAGACTTACATTTTGTTTTCTAGACAAAAGAGTTTTTCTACATTTGAGGGGAACTAAAAAATTAAAGAGAGAACAGACCAATTCTGATCCCCTTTTGTCCATTTGTTCTTATTATAGAGAGGGAACAGGTTTTGAACCTTGTAAAAGGTGCATCCAGTAGTTTTACAATTGATGCAAATGATGTGCCTGAAATCATTAGCCTGGCCTGTATAAGCAACACTGTGGTAGGCAGATACATTTGAACAACACTGAATTACAGAAACATGACCAACAAAATAATTAAAAGCTTGAGGGTGACAATTTATTGAAAGCAACTAGAACTATAATTTCTGTAGCAGAAAAGCATATATGGAATATTTTTCCAGCACTTCTATTACTCTCACATCCATGTCAGTCTGCTTAAAGAGACTTGGGGGATTTGAATTCTATTGAAATTAAAGAGGAATTGTCAGTTTAAGAGTCCAATCAAAAATCTCATCATTCTTTAACAGATACCGAAATCCAGAAGGAAATTATTAATGAGAAAATGCTTAGCTTTTTTAAGAAAGAAAAGAGTTTGCAGAAGACACTGCTCTAAATAATTAATCTGTCTCTCCTCTTTGTCTGCAGTTTCTTCCATAAGAAATGTCAACTTTGTCAACTAAGTGGGAGTCCTTGTTTAGTAGCTGATAGTTTTAAAATACAAAGAGGGTTTATAACAGTGTTCAGCGTGTCAGCCCTGTGCTGTGTGAGTAACTGCTGACAGTGTCAACTCCAAAAGTCAGAATTTGTTTAGGCAGTGGCTTCATGTAACCTCTAGAAAGAGCTGCAAGTTCCTCGGAAATCCCTATCTTTTGAGTATAAAAATGTCTCTGTACAGGCTGGGTGCTTAGCTATAAATCAAAATAACTTTAAAAACCCAACCAAACTACCAAAAAACCCACCAAAAGCAGACTACAAAAAAAGTTATAGATTGTAAATATAGCAATAATTACAAATTGTAAATTAAGATGGCTAGGTTCTTGAAGCCATACACTGTATGGTTTTGATATAGAAATAAAAGGTAAGTTTTCTTCTGCTTGCAAGCCATTCAGTGTTGCTCCAAAACTTGTAAGAAAGGGTAGGACTGCCATGTTTCCATCAAGAAATCTGGGCATAAAGGTAAGTGTAAGCCACTCTGTACATTCAAGAGTCCAAGTCGAATGCATCCAGAACCTTCCTAGAAATGAGCAGTTGGTGTGTCACCTTGTACTGTGTCCTCCTTTCTTCCTCACAGACTTTCTGCTAGGAAGATTCTTATGCCTGAATTTACTCCAGTAAAAACCAGAGAAATGTAATGCATTTTGCCTTCTGCAGTAGCCTCTGTTGTCAGGCTTTGTGCAGCTTAAAGCAGAAGGAGGTATTTGGAGGAACCAAAATGAGAGAGAAACCAAGCTCTCAATTTAAACATTAAGACAACGTATCAGTGGGCAGTACTACCACTCTCCCAATCAGTTGAGCAGTTTTTGGTGTATTTTCCTTTCATCTTTCATTGCCCATATTTTTGACCATGTAAACTAAATTACTCCAAGTCCAGACAGATTGCAATCACTTCAAGTGTTTCCAACACTTAACATAAATTTTTATGGGATTTAGGTTAATTTCCTATGCTTAAAATTGTTCACACTAATAGAGCCTTGGAAAAGCTTTGTAAGAACCTTTTAAGAGCACTGGATATACTGTTGCCTTTTTGTCTCTGTACATCTCTTCTAACAGCTAAATAAATTTCATAGTTTTGCCCAGCCAGCCAGACGGCCAGCCCCTGGGGCTGAGAACGGTTTTGTCCAGGTGGATTTCCGGACAAGAAACCAATTAAAACTCTCAGTAACGCCTTTGCTAATTACATATTGAAGAAAAACGGAAGAGAAGGTTTGTTGCGCAGTTGAAATTACGGGCAGCAGCCATGTAGAAAAGGCAGTGGGCCCAAGGAGGGCAAGGCCCCCTCCTCCCCCGGCTTGGGCCAGGGGCAGGTATAGCACTGAAGCCCCCTTCTCTCTTGTAAGGGAGTGAAGAAAAAAAAACTTAAAGGATTAATTGCTTGGACGAAAAAACTGCTGTGGAAGAAATTCCAACAAAGAGATAACAGAGTGTCCAAGGTCAAAGCTGGCAGCTGAAGCTGCAGCAGGAGAGAGAAGTGCGAAGGGGGGACTTGCTTCTTCCCCCTTTCGCTCTCTCCCTTCAGCATGGTAAAGACTAAAAAAATAAATCCTTACTACCTGTGAAAGATTGTTGAGGTGAGGAGACCCCCAGACGGTTTACGAAGGAGCTTGTGGATGTACCAGAGAATCAAGACTTCATGAGAGGGACTGAAATGAGGCAGAGTGCTGTTGAAAACTTATGACCCTGAGAGAACCTCATACTGGAGCAAGAACGGCTCGGGTGAGATGTTGGAATCTCAGTGAAAGATCCATGCTGCTGGTGTTGAAGATTTGTGACCCTGAGAAAATCTCACACTGGAGCAAGAATGGCTCGGGTGAGATGTGGGGATCCAAGTGAGGGATCCATACTAGACCCATGCTGGAGAAGTCTGTAAAGGACTGTTCTCCTGTGGGGAGGGACCTCCATAGAGAGACAGGGGTTGACTCATAAACCATTATCCCCTGTAACCCCGTGGAAGAAGATCCATGGTAGGCAAGTGTCCCCTTGCAAATCCATGGAAGAAAAGACCTTCAAGGCCTGGGTAACCCCCCAGCCTCTGGTCTTAGCCCAGGAGGGGGGTAGGCCCAACCCTGGAGGCTGACACAGAGTGAGAGAGAGATGAAAGAATTCCAGCTGCGACGAGAGTGCTGCAGAATTATTGAGGAGACCTGGAACTCCGAGAATGGAGAACTAGACTTCTTTTCCTCCTTGGACTGATATAAAGGGGGGAGAAGTATTTTCTGTAAATACATAATACTTTTACTTAAGTTGAATTATTGAAGATGTAGTTCTTTAATAGCTTTTATTTTGATTTTGCTAGTAATAAATATTCATATTATTTTCCTAAATCCAGTCTCTTTTGTCTGCATAAACCTTCTCTCAACTAATAATAATTGTGTGGGGGGGTGTGAAAGCAAATTGACCAAGAGCAAAACCACGACAATATACTGTTGCCTTTTTGTTTCTGTACATCTCTTCTAACAGCTAAATAAATTTCTATAACCTTTTGGGAAATAGGAAACTTTTTATTGGACTTCTGAGGGCAAGAAGATATAAAACAACATGCAGTTTTCCTGTCTTCTCTGGATATATGTCTTTAGCAACACAGGATAGAATAGTTCGTGCTTCTTATAATTTCTATGGATGAAGTTAGCCATTTGTCTTTTGTCTATAAAGTATTACACAGTTCCCATAACAGGAAAGAATGAATTATAAAAGTAATATACATTTCAAAGGAAGTATGGATTACAGTCAGTTATCTTAACAAGCATAGAGAGAAAGAAAGCCCTCTAATGCTGAAACAACACTGCTGATTCAATACTGAATAAAGAAGAGATGAATAGGAAATTTGCATATGAACTCTATTTGAGAACGTAGATGAACAAATTTCTGCTTTACATTGCAAATAATTTCTAATAAAGTAAAGAAATAAAGGATTTCATAAATGCATATGAACTCTGCCAAAACATCATTGTAATATAGAGAAATAGGTGAATAATGCAGAGACAAGATGAAACAGAAATATTACCATAACTTATTGTCTAAAGAATGATTTTTAGTTTTCCCCTTCAATGCCACCAGAACTCCTCATAAGGACCCAAAGGGCATGTTGTCTCTATTTCCAAGCTGCCATCAAATCTCAGTGTCTTTCTCTCAGTGTCTTTCTCCCAAATATTAAACATCAGAAGAAGAAATCACTTGTTTCTAGCTGTTTGGGTGGGGGTTTTTGTTTGTGTTTATTTTACTCTGAGGAGATTGTTTAATCTGTGGAACTTCACTGATGGTAGACCAGGCCTGTGCCTTTGCTTCCAAATACAAACCTTACCTTGCTTGGCTGTGGTGGTTACCATAGAAATAGTGTGATGCAACATCTCCTTTTCTGTTTCATGGTAGAGAGTTAAAACCGAGGTTCCTGGAATGAAAGTTCAGAAAGAGAACAAAAATGACATTGAAATTTGGATAATAGTGGATAACTGTGTTAAGTAGTTGGGGGTTTACTCTGTCAGGGTTTTGGTTTTTTGTTTTTTTTTTTTTTTCCTTCAACAGAAAACAACTAATTTCTCTGGCAGTTGGAGTTATTCAGCTTGAAAATAAAAACTGTAATTTGTTGTCATATGGCCTGTAGTCTTACAGCAGTAAGACATCTAGCAAATGTTTTGTTGCAATATTCAAGTATATCTTAAAAATACAGAAAAAAGAAAGTATTATGAAGAAGATTTATTTAATTAAAAAAAAAGAATAAGAGGAAGAAAAAAGAATACTATATGCAATAGAGTTGCACATTCCTAAGAATCTGACCTTCTTGGAAATAAAGAAATGATTCCTTAAATAGGAACACTTTGATGAAATCTCTGAAAGAAACAGTTGCATGATAAAAGCATCCTCTGTTTGTGTTTACCTCTGTCCTTGCATCTGATTTTTAAAACTACTGAACGCCTCTACTGAAATCTGGTAGGTGCAGTTCCATTTACTTGAACTTGCAGATGATCTGAGAATTCAGAACTTTGTTGATTATGATTTGAAAAAAAAGAGAATAGCTGAAAGTTTCATAGAATTATATAGATTTGTTGTAGCAATAAAAGAACAGAAAACTGTGAAAGGGTTTAGTAGATACCAGCATTACCCAATATCTTTAACTCTTTAGTTTATTTCTTTTCTATTTCTTTCCAATTTAGATTTTGCTATTATGTAAAGTAGATTTTCAGGAATTGCATATTAACTCTTCAATTTCAGTTGTAAAAAAGCTCATTGATTTTTACAAACTCAGTCTGAGTCCTGATTCTTATTCAAAGGATAATTATCCAAAGTCTTGGTGCAATTTCTCTGCTCCCTCATAAAGCTGTGGACTGATACAAAGTAATGTATTTCTACTAAATTATTCATTAAGTCAATATCTCTCTTTAATGCAGTAATCAATAACTTGCTGACAAGGGGCTAGTTGCCACCAAAGAACTATTAAAAAAAAAATCAAGCCTTGTGGTAACAAGGATTTTGTTACATTATCTGATGTTTGGTTTACATGCCTGGACAAAATTGTGGCATCCTGGGAGCTTATCTTTTAATCTGCAGTTGGCATACCTTCTTTGTTCTGTTTGATGCTAATATCTGTGACCATGGCATAGCTTTTTCATTGATTCCTAGGGAATTTTTTGACCTATCATTATAATAAAGTATTGGCAGTCATCAATTTTAATTCTAACCAAAGATTACTTTATTTGATTTAAGACTTTTCTAAGATATTTTTAAATACTTTAGTGGCCAGGCATCTAGAATCAAACTGTCATTTGGATTGAGGTTTTCATTTATTATGTGCAATTGTTATAATCTCTGGAAGTCTGTGGTTCTTCCTTTCAGTTTTCTCAACCTCAAGGGAGTGATTTCTTCCATCACAGGTAAAGCCTGCCCCACATTTTTTTGGTGTTAATTAGTGTGGTAATTCACTGACTGGCTTTGTAATGAACAAAACTTATCTTACCACTTGGAATACCAAGTACCATGGGTGAGCATGGAACCTTTTGGAGAAACTTCTGAAACTTTTTGTATGTGATTTGCTGTATTTCTATCTGTTTCTACATCAGAAGACACTGCTAGGTTAACAATTCTCAGTGTCCTTCTCCTTGAGAAGTCATAGCTTTGCCTTGTACCCTCTATCCCATTTCCTTTCTCTGAAGTATGTTCTAAATTCCATTCCTAATCTCTTAAATGTTTAATGCGTCTTATATGTCTTATATGCCTTATCCAAAATTCCTCTTGAAACCAGTAGCTTTTACCTGGCACTATTGAATGAAGTTGTTTAGGAGCCAAAATCATGCTTCAAAAGGAGTGTGTTCTTGAAAATGATTTAAATCAATCAGGGTCACACATTGGCAAAATTAAGCTTCTGCATCTAAGGATATTGAAATACCTTTTATTCTAAATGGAATTTCAGCCCATGCATCACTTAGGTCTTTGATAGTGGTGACTATCAAGTTTCCCTAAGCCTTTCAGGTTTTGCTGTCAACTGACCACAAAAGTGAATAGTAAACTGCTTCAGAATACATTATTATTTTTCTGCTCTAGCTTTTTTTTTTTTGTACCTATTCTTCACACATTATTCATACACAGCCTAATGTCTTGTTTCCTTCTTCGTTGGCATGAACATTTCCACCTCATTAAGGATCTCATAACTGCATTAGGCAGTGATATGCAAAGAAAATAGAAATGAGACAGAATATAAATTATTTCTGTGACTGGCACAGAGAAGAAAGTGAAGAAACTGACCTGAAACAATTGTGAATTTGAGGCAGGAATAGAACAAACTAAACTTACAGAGTCACAGAGTCACAGAATATTCTAAGTTGGAAAGGACTCACAAGGATCATTGTGTCCAACTCAACTTACTTAGTAACCTTGCTGAAGTATGTCTATGCAGAGGCAAATTATACTGAGTATCCCATCTCAGCAGTACTGAATATAAACAACCCAGAAATACGACTCCAGATTTTAATTTTTAGCCATATTCCATTTAAAGTATATTTTTATCTAAAATACCTTCTTGAAAGTTTACTATAAGGCTGCAACCCCACTTTTCCTACTTATTTGTATCTATGGTCATTTTCTTTTTGCAGTTGTTTCATTTCTTTCTGGCATCTAAAACATATGAAACAACTTTTCAGAATGCCAGTTTTGCCCTTTCAAAGGAGGAGACAAAAAAGCTCAGTAAAATTTCCTCATAGCTTCTTTGTCTAGTCATTCAGTTTCTAGGATGTGTTAAATATTGCATTGCAATAACTACCCATGTGTAGTAGTTTTAAGACTAGGCCTTCCTTGGTGACCAGGTTGTAACCAAGGAACCAAGGCCATGTTCCCAGTATTCCATACGATTTTTACGTAAGCAGGAGTATAAATAAGAAGAGAGAGGAAACTCTCGCTCTCTTTCTTCCAGTGAACCGAAGGCGAAGGTAGCTTTGCTGACGCTCTGCCCGGGCGAGGGAGTGAGGCCTGGCGCATCTGGTTGGCCTTGAGAGGCAGAGAGTGCCGGCGGTTGTGTGGTGTGGCTCGCTATCTCTGGAGGAAAGTATTTGCGTTATATCCCTTTTATTCCTTTTTCCTTTTCCCTTTCCCTTCCCTTTTCCTCTTTGGGGGGTTCCCTGTATATAATTTTCTTTATATATATATATATATAAAAATATATATATATATATATATATAAATCTTGCACTTAAAATTCAGTTCGGTTTGGGTTCTTTTGATTTTCTTTTTCGTGATCTTTCAATTGCACGAGAGTGAGAGGGAGGGGGAAGGATTTGTCCCTGAGGTCCGGGCACTTGGCTGGGAGCCAAGTCCAACCTGGGACACCATGTTTGTAACAGATCATGACATTATGTGTTCCTGAACATTTTTCATTTGGTTTGAATCTTTAAAGATATTTTGTGACTGTATTCCTTCTCTGCACTAGAGGAAGAAAAACCATTTGCATTGCATTTCTTGAGGCATGCTTCTGAACTTTGGAAATGTCTATTTCTGGAATCAGCATGCTTTGCTGACTCCTTAGAAATGCATTTTTAATTGCTTCTTGTGCTTTACCTTTATGTTATTATTTTCATTTTTCTGATTTTAGAGATTTTTAGGCCTTCAGATTTATGGAGAAAAATAAAGACCTGTTGAAACAATCCTTAAAGTATATATTTCCCAACACTTTTCTGATAAAGTGGATCATAGTCAAATTTAAGTTTTTAAACAGAGTAACTGTTATCTTGCTTCTAGGAAATTGCTTGGTTTTAGATACAAGTGTAATTGCTGACTGACACTTTCAGTTAATTTATGTTCCAAACAAAACCATTTCAGACATCCAAATTTAGAAATTAATATCTGTCAAGACAGAGAAAATTAAGACTATGTTTTATGTACCATGATTTTTTATTTGCTTTTACATTTATTCAGTATGCACTTAATCCCTATTATAAAATCAGTTGCACAACTTACAAAAATCTTGTGATTTTTTCAGGTCTTCACCTGAAATTCTGTGAGCTTCAGGTTTTCTTTTCTGGCTATTTTTATACTGATTAAACTTTTCCATGGAGTTGAAAATACAGTGCTCTATACCAGATGAAAACATTTTGAACACATTAGCAATACTTATGCAAATTGGTTTTACTTTCTTTTCACCTTGAATAAATGCATTGCTGCTGCCCATATTCATGGCAGTAGCTGGTCTCAAATATTTATTTCTTGGACCCAAGGGAAAATATAGGTATTCCTTTAAATGACAAAACGTGGCCCTTAGTATTCAGTTGAGATCACCTTTGGGTCTGTGAAGGACCAGTTGTGCTCTTCTGCTGCAGAGACAGAAGTACATGAGTTTGAGTCTCACTGCAGACCCCATCAGATATGTGATGCTGAAGAGTATGCTAGATCATCTGGCAAATCCTATCAAAATGATCTCCAGTCCAAGCAAATACTCCAATAAACAGCCTTTTCATCTCTTCAGGGGAGAGGTGAAGTATTAGGCACTCTCAATAACCAATTTGCATGCTTTTATATGACTGTCAACAAGCCATCGTTTAAAGCTTTACCAGAAATATACATATATTTATGTGGAATATACAGCATCCTGGCATAAAGCTCCATAATTACATATTAAGAAATGTGATCTGTATTCAATGAGGGTAAGGAAAGAGACTTTTCATTACAGTAAGACTGGAACTCTGGTACATTTTAGACCTAGGCTTAGCTAGGAGGCTAGGAAAAAGATGCTGTTTGAACTAGCAGATGGTGAAAAGTAACTTGATTCTCAAAAGATTGTTTATTTCTGTGTTTGAAATTGAAGAGTATGAAAAAAGTAAAGAATTTAGCTCCTTGACGGCTCATTCTGTGGCTAAGAAAAAATCAAACCAAATCTTAAAGCACCTTACCCCTATGCCTGCCATTAGTCCTTAGCTCAAGTTCAGTCACAGATTCTCTACCTTCTCCCTCACAGTGGCACAAAGGTATGGGCAATTGGGGCACTGGTCAGTTCAACACATATTTGCTGCTTCTTCCTCCTCACGTGGTTTCCCTGCTTCAGCAAGGAGTCACTCCCATGGGAAACAGGTCTCCATGAAATTCTCTAACATGAGTCCTTCCCATGGCCTGCAGTTCTCCATGAACTGCTCCAGCTTGAGTATCTTCCATGGAGTGCAGTCCTTCAGGCACAGGTTGCCCCAGTGTGGGTCTCCCACTCAGTCACAAGTCTTGCCAGCAAACCTGCTACAGCATGGGTTCCTCTCTCCATGGGGCCATGGATCCTGCAAGGATCCTGCTGCAACATGGACTTTCCACAGGGTTACAGCCTTCTTCAGGAATCCCCCTGCTCCAGCATGGGGTCCTCCATAGGTTGCAGGTGGATCTGTGCTCCTCTGTGGATGTCTATTGGCTGCATGGGGATGACCTTCTTCGCCATGGTCTTCCTCACAGGCTGCAGGGGAATCTCTGCTCCAGTGCCTGGAGCATTTCTTCCTCCTCCTTCTTCACTGGCTTTGGTGACTGCAGAGTTGTTGCACTCACATATTCTCACTCTCCTCTCCTGGCTGCAGTTGCAGGTTGTTTTCCCCCCCTTCTTAAATATGTTGTCCCAGAGGCACTGTCCCTGTCACCGATGGGCTCAGCCTTGGCCATCTGCAGGAGCCAGTTGGAACTCACTCCATCCAATATGATATCAGCTTCCAGAACCTTCTCACAGAAGTTACTGCTGTAGTCCTTTTGCTATGAAAGGCTTGCCACATAAAGCCAATACAACCCTTCAGAGATGAAGAAAAAGGAATATCCTGTTTCTTTTTTTAACTGTTGTTGTATGCAAGACTTACAGCCATATGTAATACAGAAGGGCTAAAGTGGTATCCTATAGTCTGGTATTCAAGCTTAGTCACCCAGTTGTACTAAGGAATTGCTCAGATGAAGCACAGATGCAGAGACGGCATTTCAGAAGGAATTCACCATATTCAGGAGAAGGTTTCATAGGAGTGAAACGTATCACTTGGGCTTTGATTGAGTCTGAAGGCTTTGAGCTGTAGATGAACAAAAGAGAGAGATAATAGTATTTAATGGGAGACTTGAAATGGTTTGGAAATTAACTCTTTAAATTATGTTTTGATTTGTAGATTATTGTTACATTACAATTGAAATAATGATGATGGTAGAAGGTGATCCAGTTGCACACGTTTTCTGACAACACCCAAACCCAACATGTTTTCAGACAGTAGCATTAAAACCTGGAACCTCTCCTCTTACTCTCCATCACTTCTCACTTGTGTATCAGGATAGTTTGCTTTGCATGGTTTTGAATCAGAAGGGAACACTGAGATAAAATGGTGTGCTTAGGAGTACTTGTTAGTCAGCTTCAGGCAGTTCAAAACCATTAATGAATAAAAAAATAATAATAAGAAAAAAGAGGAGTCTGGAAACAAATACACATAGCTTTCACATGAAAGAAGAACAGATTTACGCTCTATTTCGTTCTGTTTGTAAAGCAACTGGAAAATAATCAGTGAAATGGGAGACAAATTTCAGTCCCATGAGGTTTGCTATTCAACCAGAGAGCAAACACAGGCATGTACGTATTGTGCAGTTTTGGTACTCCTTCTGCTGTGTGATCATATTTATGCATTTACTTACAATCACAAAAACTTCCATTTGCAAGGGGGCTCCTGCAGGAGTGCTTTGTGCTTCATATTATGTAAAATAATACCTGTTGTCATCAGTGAGCACTTTTTTGATTAATCTCAACAGCTCTTCCTGAAACATGCAGTTATGCTAAAATAAAACACATCAGATGATAATATAATACAACGTGCTGCATTATTGTAAACTATTCCTGCAAACTTACTGTCTGTGTTGACATAAGGTCAAACATTACTTTTTTTCCTGTCTTTTCAATAATGGGGATTATTTGAAAACCTCTGAATCCTATACATTGCAAATCTAATATCCTGATTTTTTGTACAGTTATTGAAGGAAAGGGTGGCCTATTTTTCAAATTAAGTTCTTTATTACTGAAATATTTGCAAAAAGAAAAAAAAATAATGCATTATTATAACAATGATGCTTCACTATCTCACCCATCTTGAAGGAGAACTTCTGAGTTTAAAGGAATGCTTTTCAGGAAAACATCTTATCACTAAAAATAGCTCTGCTACCAAAAGAAGCTTGCATTATTCACTAAATAAAATTAGCAGGGCCCCAGGGACTTTCAGAGAAATGACTCAACATAAAATACTCTTATGAACTATTAAATCACCAACACAGAGAGATAAATAAATATAGCATTCACCATGACTGATGTGCTGTGCCCTGTCTGTGTTGAAATAAAATATCCTAATTTGGCAGTAGCAAGTTTTTTGAATAATGTGGGATATACTGGTGTTGCTCGGTAGTCCAGAATGACAGAAAAGGACCTTACTAATACATGACTGTAATGTAGTATATTATTTTGTGTCCTGCTGCAGGTGTACTGTAGATTATTTTCTGTATTTACCTAGGGGTTATTCTGTTGACCCTATAATAATAATAATGGCCGGTCTTCGCGAGCGAAGATCCGGGGAAGGTCTTTCCACCTTCCAGCCTGCGCATTGGATTTTTTAGGTGAGACACAGTGTGCACGGAACTGAGCCCACCCTTTAATCCTAAGGTTCATCTGCCGGGGCCAAGCGAGCTTGGACAGTGGCAGTGAGGTCCTTAGGACGTAGGTGGGTTGCCTTTAAGGGCTAACGAGCCCCACCTGCCCGGGAGTGGCCCTGACCGGGAATCGAACCCGGGTCTCCGCGGTGATAGTGCGGCGTCTTTACCACTAGACCACCAGGGGCTGCCGTTGACCCTATAAAGGCTGCAAAATACGAGCATGGGTTAATAATGTAGTGGAGATTCAATAGAAATTCACCCCTTGTTTCTTACAGTACTTCTTATGAATACTTATTCTAAATTCCTAATTTCACCCATAAATAATAATTTCACCCATAAATAAATTTCCTGATTTCACATAAATATAATTACTACTGCAGAATGATCTTCATTGGAAGACTTCAGAAAGGGCAGGAAATTTCAGCAATGGATAGCTCAAGCTCTAAATTTCTGTTTTGCACAGACATACTACCACTGAAGTAGACTTTCATGTTAAGAGAAATACTGCTCTTGAACTCAGTACTGAATTTGTTTTAGTTTCTTTTTAGTGGCTATGTGCCTGGTTTAGTAATCCACTCAGGACTCTCTCCAGTGTCCTTATCAGGGAAATTCAGGCACAGATGTGTGCTAGCATCCCGCTGCAAACCGAATAGATCTGGACCATGTTTTTCGGTTGCACAGACTGGAGCTCAGCTTGGGCCAGTCAGTTCTCTGCTGGTTGGAGTAAATTCTGAAAAGAAGTTAATGAAAAAAATAAACCAAACTAACCAGATCAGAAAAATACTATGTTTTAGCAATTAATTCCACATGGTGTTCATCCTGCAGTAATTCAGGAACAACAAAAATACAATAGTTTATGTCTATAGTAAAATCACTGACTTATCCCCAAATACATTCTGAAATGTAAAAATATAAACAGTAATATTTAGAAGTATGTTAATGAATAAATTTTAAGATATTTCACATGTGCTCTTCAGTATAAACAAACTTTTGTCCATTTTTCTGGCAATGTATTTATTCTTTTATAGTCATTGCAATAATTAGTCTAATATGGGTGACAGTGAAGAAAAAGAGAAATATTCCCATTAAATGTATTATCATTACAGGAGGACTTTTGTCCAACAAATTTCAAAAGTGAGTTGCATGTGTAAACATGAGGTTATATTAAGAGAATCAATTACATTTTCCAAATGTGCAAAGTTTAATAAAACCTACACCAGATAATGGTGTAGTTAAAATTAATTTAGTTAAAATTAATTTATTCCCATTTTTTTCTCCTTGAGTAAAGGTAAATACAGCAATGAACACTTGCAGCAATTTTTTTCCCAAGCTATTGAGCTGTGTTATTTCAGCGAGACTGGTAGAGGTACACAAGAGGCTTATAATGTTTTTTGACGGTAAATGGATTCCTGCTGCTCACTCTGGTTATTTGGACTTTCACTGCTGGTCTGCAAAAGTTTGTAAACCTAAGTGTATGTTCCAGAGAAAATCAACTCCAAAGAAAGCCTTAAATGGTTCTGTACTTTAAATTTGTTGCCTCCAGAAATATAAAAAAGCCTCCCATCCTTAAAACACCTTGGGTTTGTATATGTTTTTTATTTTTGAACAATGCAACAAAGCTATAGAAACAAACTCACCATCTTTCTCTTGTCTTAGAAAGAAATATTAGGCTAAAAGCAAAATATTGAAAGGAAGCCCAACTTCCTGACTGATAACTTCAGCAAAACAAAATTCTGCTGAGTGAGGGATGTGGCTCTTTGTCTTATTTTGAATTTTTACACTGACTTTTATGATATTCTTGATGAAACTATATAAACATCATAGGTTGTACATCAGAAGCTGCAAAAAGCGTATCTGAGGAATTATAATCCTAAAGTAATATAATCCTCACTTTTTACAGTCTACTCAACTGTATTTGGAGAAATAGACAAGGTTGACAATATATGAATTTCTTCTAGGGTCCTAGAGCAACCTGGTCTAGTGGAAGGTGTCCCTGCCCTTTGCAATGAGGGGTTGGAACTAGGTCATCTTTAAGATCCTTTCCAACCCAAACTATTCTGTGATTTTGTGATTCTGAAAAAGATCTAGAAGTTCAAGCAACAACTGCTGCTTTAGTTCAGTGTTGTCCTTTGGGCTGGTCTCCATCATCCATGCTGCAGTTCCTCTGCCACCACTGTCTCAAAACTTTCTGCCCTTCTACAGTCTCTTTTTTTCATGACGTTGTTTTGTCTGTCCTTTGATGGTCCAGTAGTCCAGACTTCATCTGGATTTTGTTCATGATTTAAGACTTAGCTGAATGGATGAGGTGTTACAAATAAATATTTTGTCCTTTCCTCTTTCTACTCTATTTTGGGTACTCTGAGGAATATGCAGATTAATAGTATGGGAAAAGGTCCTGTATAACACTTGAATACTCATCATATTTGGTCACTGAGAAAATAGAAGGTTTTTGCAATCCTGTAAGAAACTTGTTCTAATGGATGAGAAAAAAATTATTATGAGAGTTCATATATCAAGTATGGCATGAAAAGGCTACTTGTTTGAATCTAGTAATTAAAAACATACCCAAAATGTACTCTCAAAGCCTATATGTGGGAAGGAGGAGGGCTTTTTGGATGGAGGACAGTGGAAGATTTGTCCCTTTGACAAGTTGCAGGGTTTGGAAAGTTATGGAAAGTATTAAATACCTGGGAAACAGGAGTGAGGTTGTGCACATGTCTGCATGTTGGTGTGTGGTTGGAAAGCACAAAGGGTCTCTGTGTGCCTGTGAGAATGAAAAAAGAGTGAGATGGTAAGAGTTGGACATATTCATACAAATTGTTCCATCCCTTCTTTCTTTTGCTGATCAGGGAATGCCAGGACTTGACCCTTGTCAAGTGGTACATTTTCGGGGAAGGGCAGACCATCTAATACTGGCATACGTCCAGTGACCTGAGACAGGACCCAGATGGTATAACAAAAGTGCAATAATTTTCCTGCAGGAAGTAATCCTAAAGGCTGGAGTGGTCTCTACAAACACAATACTGAGCACCACAGCATAGCAGATCACAGAAGACTCACAAAATTAGTTAAAGATACTGCATAATGCTCTTCAGTGTAAGAAAGGGTTCATGATATGTCTTCCAGATGGGATTTTGAGCTTACTTCCAGGTACTGGAAAACTGGTTAATTTGGTAACCCAGTTGTTAGTGCTAAGACAAGGCTGAGCTATGGTAATGCCAGGGCAGTGGGAAACAAGGGTGTTTGTAGTCATTATAGTTCACCTTAATAGTCTGCTTTTGTTTTCCTTTCATCACAGGGATGGGAGGCAACAGGGAAGAAGGTTTCAGTAGCAACAAGATACTTTCTTTAGAGTTGCCCTGTTGGGGATGAGGAAAACCAGGAGGAAAATGAAACAGTATTCGCTGCATGGAAGGACCAAGGGAAGGGAGAAGTTTCGTTTGAAGATTGGAAAACCAACTCTGATATCGCCTCTACCTGCAACAACCATAATGATTAAAGACTTTACAGTGGTAGCTGTGTTAAGCTTGTGAAACCTATTCGTAGGCTGATTTTCCCCATTTCCCTTATGGACTTTTTGCCTGCCAGGCATAGAGACAATCCCTCATTGGTCCGTGTACCCTGAGGTACTGACCAATCATGTTTCCCCCAGTTATCTCCTCCCTTGTCCCTACCTCTTAATGTTTTTTCATGAACCCTTAACCAGTAGCTGTTAGCGGATTTGCATGCTCCGCCCCATCTCCACCCAGTTTCTAGAACCTACCCCAACAGACCCTATAAAACCCACCATCTTGTGTTAATAAAGTTGAATCAGCCTTTGGCTGTGCAGGTGTTTGGACGTGTGTCGTGTGTCTCTTCTTGGGGCTGTGTCATCACCTGAACTTTACCTGCTAGCCTTCTCCTTGGCTGCTACCCTAACAGCTAAAAGCTAGCCAAGAACCCCTGACACTGGTTCGTTCCTTTCCTCTCTACAAAACTGCGTCATTGCCCAAACCATACAGGGTCCCTTTGTGCAAGCCAGGTGGAGGATGCCTAAAGAGCAATTTACAGCAGGACCCTGACAGATGAGGCCTGAGAAAGATAAAGGAGAGATGAAATATCACTGAAGTCTGTAGCCAAGGAGCTATTAACTGAAGTTCAGGGAACAGCTTGTGGGAGCTGTTGTCTCCTTGTCCCCTCTGTAAATGGCTGGCCATTTCTCTGCAGGTTCACTGGTGGGCCTCAGACTGTGGTGAGGATACAGATCATGACAGCTGCCATCAGCTTTTGTGGGCATAGGCCTGTCTCAGAGGGAGCAGAAAGCTCCTCTGAGGGCTGACAGCACTGTCCCAGAGATGAAGCAGATCTGATATACTGGCCAAAGAGGCAAGGTCCCAAGCACTTAAAACAAAAGGTCACTGCAGGGAAGCAAGGGATGAAGGCCAGAGCAGGTACCAACATGAATAATATCAAGGAGAGAACTGTTTAGTGCCAGGAAAACTTCTGTCTGCCCTGCTAATGTTCAAGGGAAGCTGACAGACTCCTTGGTGAAGTAATTTTTTTTTACAGGGATCACGTACAAATATTGCAAGATGATCAAAAAAGGCTGATGTCTTGTGCTATGTGCATTACACCCACCAGTGCCCAAGGATGTCTTCCTAAGCAGCTGGAGCCTGGACTGCTGAGCTCTGACAGGCATTTCCCCTCGGACAGACAGTCCTACTGAAGATGAAGACATACACATTTTATGTTCAGACTTTGTTCTTTACTATTCGTCAAAGGAAGGGCTTCAATCACATCATTCCAGCATCTAGAACACCTAACAGTGTATCTGGCATTGTTGTTTTACTACTCCTACGATGTGTCCATCCCTTAAAAGGTCGTATGAAATTGGCACACAGATACTGCTTTAGTTCATTTATTTTGAAAAGGCATATGGTTTTTTTTGCCTCATAATTTGTTATTTATAGGAAATGGACTTTAATTTTCTCCTTTAGAAAGTAACAATACAGATAAACAGGAGCTGACTTATGATTCAAATTTCATATATATATGGAATATATTTTAACTTACAGATTGACAATCATCTCCTAGATACTAATCATATTTACAGGATTTTTAGGCAGTGTCATGTTGCAAAACATTCCTTTGCTAAATTTTCCTAAACCTGTCTGTGAGCCAACAGAGTCCTGTGGGATGAGCAGTTCCAGGTGTGGGTAGGAATTTCCAGAGGGGAGAGACAAGTATCATTTCAGAAAAGGAACACATAATAAATTCATCTACACCAGTGTAAGCAGTATGGGTAACAAACAGCACGAACTGGGAGCCACTGCACAGCAGGAAAGTTATGAAATATCATAGAAATGTGGTGGGACAAGTCTCACTTCTGGAGTGCTGCAAGCTAAAAGCTCTTCAGAGGAGAGACGTGAAGCATGAGGGGTGGTGGAGTAGCACTGTACTTAGGGAGTGTTTTGATTGTATTGAAATTGACGATGCTGAACACTACAAGTTGAGTGCCTATGGGTAAAGATTGGGCGAAGTTCAGCTGGGCGGATGTCATGGTGGGAGTCTGTTATGAACCACCCAACCAGGATGAACAGGATGATGAGGCAGTGTGCAAACATCTGTCAGAAGTCTCACCATCACCAACCCTTGTATTCTGGCAGCTTGCCAGATGTCTGCTGGAAATATAACACAGCAAAGAGGAAGCAGTCCTGGAGGTTCTTGGAGCATGTGGAGGACAACTTCCTAACACAACAGGTAAGGTTGTGTAAAGGAGTAAAGGAGTTACCAGACGAAGGACCCTACTAGACCCACTGTTTGTGAACAGAAAAGGAATAGACAGTGATGTGGTGGTCAGTGGATGTCTTCAGCATAGTGACCATGAAATGTGTTTTCTATGCTGGGTGAAGTGAGGAGAGGCACCAGCAGAACTTCCACTTCGGACTTCTCTCAGGTAGAGTTCATTCTGTTTAGTAGTGTGATGGTTTTGATCTAGGCCTTCCTGGTGACCAGTTTATAACCAAGGAAGTGGCCAAGTACCCAGTATTCCATACGATTTTTACGTAAACCAGAATATAAATAAGTTAGAGATTAGAGACCTTGCTTTCTTCTCTTCCAGCGAGGTTCAGGAGCTGTGGGTCCTTGCGTTAGTCTTGCTTATCTAAGACTGACGCCTGCAGCGTCCACTGTCCTGCCACGTGGAGGTTTCGGGAAATGCTGGCCGTGTCTGCCAATCCTGCTTTTCTAAGGGATGTGGTGAGATCTGTTTTGCTAGTTATTACTATAATTCTTGAATTTGATAGCATATACCTATTCAGTGTCCCTTTTTGCCCCCTTTTGTCCCTTTTTTCCCCCCTTCCCTATCCCTTCATGGGGTGGATTCCCTTTTACTGTGTACATAGCATCTTAACTGTATATAACTATAATTTACGTAAATATATATATTTTTATATAAACAGCTTGACTTTGGATTCTTTAATTTTTATAGTTTTTTTTTCTTTGCCCTAACGAAAAAAGAGAAGAAGGAGACTGCTGCCATGACTTTCGGGCATTTGGTAAGGAACCAAATCCAAACTATCACAAGGAGGTCAATGGACAGATTACATTGGGAGTCAGTCATGAAAGGCAAAGTAGTCCAGGAAGGCTGGATGTGCTTTAAAAGGAATTGTTAAATATGCAGCTGCAGGTTGTCCTCCTGTGTCAGAAGACAAGTTGCTGGGGAAAAAGACCAGCCTGGTAAAGGAAACTTGGCTGAAACTTGGAAAAAAAGAGAATCTGTCATCTCTGGAATGAGGGTGAGGTAAATTGGGAGGACTACAAGGATGTCACAAGGGAGAAGGGCCAAAGTCCAATTACAACCTGATTTGTCTGCTGCAGTTAAAGACAACAAAATTTTTTCTATAAATACATTGGCAGCAAAAGGAGAGTAGAGGAGAGTCTCCATAATTTGTTGAATGCAGAGGGTAGTGTAGCAACAGGGTGAGAAGAAAAGGTAGAGGTGCTCGGTGCCTTCTTAGCTTCAGTCTTCAATATCAAGATTAATTGTCCCAGGTATACCCAGGTCCCTGAGCTGGAAGTTGGTAATGGGGAGATGAGTGAAGCCCCCATAATCCATCAGGAATGGTTAGTGACCTGCTATGCCAATTAGACATCTACAAGTCTATGGGTCCTTATGGGATCCACCTCAGAGTGTTGAGGGAACTGGCAAAAGAAATGGCCAAACCACTCTCAGTGATCTACCAGCAGCCCTTTTTAAACAGAGAAGTTCCAGATGACTGCAAATTAGCAAATGTAATACCCATCTATGAGAAGTTCTGTAAGGTTGATCTGAGGAACTACAGGTCTGTGAGCCTAAACTGGGTTCTGGGCAGGGTTATAGAAGAGATCATCCTGAGTGCCATTACATGGCACACACAGGATAACCAAGGGATCATGCTCAGCCAACATGGATTTACGAAATTCGGGTCCTGCTTGTCCAACCTGATCTCCTTCTAGAACACAATGACCTCTAGTAGATTAGGGGAACACTCTGGATGTAGTCTATCTGGACTCCACTAAAGTGTTTGACACCATCTCCCACAGCATCCTCCTAGAAAAACTACCTGCTCATGGCTTGGATGGGTGGACTCCTCAATAGGTAAAAAAATGGCTGCATGGTTGGACCCAGGGAGTTGTGGTTGTGCTGGTTTATAGGCAAACTGGCAGGAGAATTTAACCCAACTCAAAAGAGATTATAAATCAGAATTACAATTTAATAAAAATAATACAATAAATACAATCTTACAGAAGAACAACTAGTTTTAACCCACAAAAATCCAAATGTATAACCTGGCACCCTGGGACATGAACAGAATGGTGTTCATTGGCTCCCGTGTTGAGCCCCATGTAAGCCCCCTGAGTCCAAAAGTAAAAAGAGAGGAAGAACCTCTTGGTGCAAGTGATGGTCACAGTCTGGTTGAGAGTGGTGATTGCAGTCCAGTTGAGAGCAGTGGTTGCAGTCCAGTTGAGATTCTGGTCCTCCTCCGGATCCCATGAGTGGCAGCAGAAGTTCCAAGACCCCAAGATTATATACACTCAGGTTCAGGTAGGAATGCCCAGCACCTCCCCCAGGGTGGGGAGTTCCACAGTGGGTGAGTTGTGGGCATGAGGACAGGAACATCCCCTGCGGAGGACAAACGAAGGAAGCAGGAGGAGTACAGGAAATGGCGCACGATGTGTGAAAAATGCTAAGAGGACTCTTGCCTGATGGTACGGACATTTGCAGGCGGTTTGGGCCTGATTCGTGAATGGGTGGGGTGTTCTGTGATCGTTTGGCTAATGTTTATGGTGTTTACTATTAATGCATGTTTTTTGGTGTTTGAACCCCAGTTGTATTTGTTGTATTGTTTGGATATGTATGAACATGTTGGTCCCCTCATGAATTTTCTCCTCCCTGATTAGTCAAGGTTTCCCTCTCCCTCATTGGCCAGGATTTGCCGCAGTGTGGGCGGTCCTGCCATCTCCCTCCTTTCATGTTATTGGCTCCTAGTTAAGTTATGCATGTTGCTGAATCCCCATTGGTTGTTTAGTCCCATGCTCCTCCCAATTTCCAGATCCTTCCACTCCGAACCCTATATAAGGGTTAGCCCCCCCCTCAGTCGGGGACAGCGCCCTTGACTCTGTACCCTCACGCATCCCTGTGTTAATAAACACCTACAACAGAGCAAGAACCCTTCGTGCTGTCATTGCCTCTCCTTTCACCAGGCTGCGGCAGATGGAGCCCAGAGGTGGGGCTCTGTTGTAGGTTCCTCATATTGAAGAAACTCCAGAGTGCCCTGCTGGGATACTGGAGGCACAGACGTTGGAGGTGTCCTCCCCGGCAGTCACCCTCAGCTGGACGGCAGGGAACGGGTCAGCTCACCGGCAGTCCCTCTCGCACCTTTTTCTGCGGCGCGGAGAAGGTGAGCAGCTGAGGCAGTCCTACCCGTCCTTCCCCGATTCCACACCCCCTAGTTCTGTTTCACGTCTTGTGGACTTTTAACATCATGGGTGCTCGCCTGTACACACGACAGAAGTTTATTTACTGCCACCTCAAAGACTTAACATCACAACGAAGGAAAAGGCACCCGCTTGATAAAAAGGCTTTAAAATTATTAGCACGATGGCTGGATGATAAATGTGAGCCTGTCCCGGACGTCTTTAATCTAGAAGACTGGGACGATATTGGTTTTTACATTTGGAGGGAACAAGAACGTGGCATTCCTGGAGCGGCTCAGGCACTTTTAGCGTTGCGGCTAGTTTTGATGGCTCTGCAGAGCCAAATGACGACATGGAACTCTCGCCCTTTTACCACTTCACCTCATCGTTACGGGGACTCTGCTAGAAATCAAAATGGTGGGGGAAAGTCTATTCTAAAGAGATCGCGTTCTGTGTCACAAAATGGCAGTGTGTCTGAGGGAGGGATATGGAGCCGTTGTGAGGCGCATGAAAATTCGAAAGCACGTGAAAGTTGCCTTAGGGAAAGGTCCCGCCCCCGGAGCCCACAGGCCATGCCTTCATCGGCAAGCTCCACCTCCTCAATTACATCAACACCTCCCTACGGTCACAGGGACAGGAAGGGAGATAACGTCAAGGGTCATGTCGTGGGAATGTCCTCAGACAACATCCGCAAAAGTGGTGGCCCCCATGATCGGCAAGAGGCCTACCCTCTGGGTGTAACCTTGCATGATGATGTGTGGAAGGCCTGTAAGGCCCAGGCCATACAGGTTGGGGACACAGAATTCCTTAAGGCCTTCCCTATTTTCTTTGACAACTCTAATCATTTACCGGAATGGGTTCCAATATCATACCCGGTTCTAAAAGATATTAAAAAAGCAGTTGTAGACTATGGGCTGGGAGCTCCATTTACCATAGGCCTTTTTGAGTCCCTATTTCAGGCCTACACGCTTATTCCGTATGACATTCGGGTAATTACAAAAGGGTTGTTAACTACAGTTCAAAATTCTGTCTTTGAGAGTGAATGGAAAAGTTTAATTACAAAACATGTTAATGAGAAAATGCCTAATGAGAAAGGTCCCATTGATCATCTAATTAATACCATGTATGGTGATGGTCCTTTTGCCACAAAACAACAACAGGTTGGAATTAAAGTAGAATACTTGAATACTTCCAGAGACCTGGCATTGCAGGCTATAAAGAAAGTAGCAGATGCTTCCACTTCTGCTCCATCCTTTACTATGATAAGGCAAGGTCAGGATGAACCCTTTATTGATTTTATTACAAGGTTAAAAGAAGCAATTGTAAAACAAGTTGATCAAAAGGAGTCGCAAGACATACTGTTTCAGAAACTGATTCTTGAAAATTCTAATCAAGAGTGTCAGCACGCACTGAAATACCTTAAGAATCCAACCCTCTTAGAAATGATTGAAGCGTGCAAAAATGTTAATTCCAACACCCATAAGGCCAAGCTCTTAGCAGCAGCCCTTTCAGGTCCTAACAAGTGCTATCATTGTGGTCAAAAGGGTCACCTAATGAAGCAGTGTCCACAGCTGAATGAAAAAACCACCCCTGTATTGCCTAAAACTCCTTGCCAGAGGTGTGGCAAAGGTCGCCACTGGACAAAGGATTGCAGATCAGTCACCGATCTGCAAGGCAATCCATTACCACCAAAACCATCTACATTAAAACGCAGAGTCTCCTTTAAGTCACAGGACAACCTTAATTCCAACAGCGGTTCGGGAAACGGACGTCCGAGCGCCCAGGGGGGCGCGAGGACAACAAATTCCCCTTTTGTACAGAGAAGATTTTCACTGAGCTAAATTCCTCACAAGAGGCAAAACATCCCTCTACTGCTTCTGATATTGTTTCTGATTGGGTTTATCTCTATCCTTATTCACCTATCACCACCCTTATGGATAAGGATCAACTATTAGGGGTTTTTCCATCTACAGATGTTTCACCACAAAAAACTTATTTAATAACATCCACTCAGGCTTGCCTTGAGAAAGGTGTTTTTGTTATTCCCACATTGTTACAGGACATAGACTCTAAAAATATGTGTATTTCAATTAATGTCTCCACTCCTCCGATACAAATTACAAATGATGAACCCATAGCAAAGCTTATCTCAGTACAGCAGTTATCAGCTATGACCATGGAGGCTAACTGGACACAATCAGTCGCTTCTCGACCACTGCTAACATGTACTTTGTCTTCCCCAGAGATGCCACAGTCTTTCCAGATCACTGGGTTGATTGATACGGGAGCAGATGTGACTATCATAGCACAAAAGGACTGGCCTCCCACCTGGCCTGTCTCTGATACCCTCATCAATATTAGTGGTGTTGGAGGATCGAAGATCCCGAGGAGAAGCACTGCTCTCATTCAGCTTGTGGGGCCAGAGGATAAGTCTGCCTCTCTTCACCCTTTCATTTTAGATATTCCTCTTACTTTGTGGGGCAGAGACTCGTTGATGCAGTGGGGCATTGGGCTACAGACAAATTTGTAAAACGGGCCACTGGTGAACTGCAGCTTCCCCCACTGATTTGGAAAACGTCCACCCCTGTTTGGGTAGACCAGTGGCCCCTGTCTTTAGAAAAGCTGCAGGCACTAAATGATCTGGTCAATGAACAGCTGGCTAAGAACCACATTGAGCCCTCAACGAGTCCCTGGAATACCCCAGTTTTTGTAATTAAAAAGGCTTCCGGATCCTGGAGACTCCTCCAGGATCTCAGAAAAGTTAATGATGTCCTTGAGCCCATGGGTGCCCTCCAACTGGGAATGCCTTCACCAGCTATGCTACCTGCAGAGTGGCCCATGGTGGTAGTTGATATCAAGGACTGCTTTTTTTATATTTATTTGCATCCTTCTGATGTTCCCAAATTTGCTTTTTCTGTTCCAGCATTAAATTCCTCTGAACCACGCCGCCGTTTCCAGTGGAAAGTGCTCCCTCAGGGAATGAAAAACACACCTACTCTCTGCCAAATGTTCGTTGCAAATGTTCTTTCCCCAATTCGCTCTAAATTTCCACAATCCATAATTCTACATTACATGGATGATGTACTAATTTGCTCTCGTGACAAACTGACAGTTCAAATTGTTCTGGATTCAGTTATCTCAGCTTTAAATTCTAATGGATTGGTAATATCCCCTGATAAAATACAAAAAGAATCTCCATGGAAGTATTTGGGTTTAAAAATTACAAATTCGACATTTGCCCCTCAGACTATTACAATTCGGAAAACTGTTAAAACTTTATATGACCTACAAAAACTTCTGGGGGCGATAAACTGGATTCGGCCGGTGTTGGGAATCAGTACTGATGATTTAAGCCCGTTATTTGATTTACTTAAAGGAGATGCAGACTTATCCTCTCCCCGGTCCCTTACCTTAGAGACTGAGCAAGCACTGCAGATTGTGGAACAGAAAATCAGTAATCATAAGGCACACAGGATACTTGAAGGTGTTCCTGTTTCCTTGGTTCTTTCTTTAAATGACAAACAACCTTTGGCTGTTCTAGGTCAATTTTTTCATAATGATGAGGACTTCTGCTTGTGGGAATGGCTTTTCCTACCGCATCAATTCTCAAAAACTATTACTACACTTCCCAAGATGATTTCTAAACTGTGCAATAAAGGTCGTTTCCGTTGTTTGGAACTTAGTGGAAAGGAGCCAGATTTTATTTTCCTTCCCCTAACTTCCGAACACTTTGACCAGCTGCTGAAAGGCTCAATTGACTTCCAAATTGCCACTGTGGATTACTTAGGTTCAATTAAATTTCATATTCCAGCATGCAAATTCCTACAAAGACTACTGCCTATTGCAATTGACTTAAAAATTATGCATTCCCATATTCCAATTAGAGATGCAAAAACTGTTTTCACAGATGGCTCCGGTAGGACCGGTAATGCAGTGGTTGTATGGCAGGACCACAACAATTGGAAACAAGACATACACAAGGTGCAGGATTCGCCTCAGTTGGTTGAGCTTTCAGCAGTTGTTCGTGCTTTCTTCCTTTTCCAATCTGAATCTTTGAATATTATTTCAGACTCTTCTTACGTTGTTGGGATTATTACTAGGATAGAGAACTCTTATCTGAAACATGTGGCTAATCAATCCTTGTTTGATTTACTTACTTGTTTACTTTTCCTTATTCAGCATAGACAATTTCCTTATTTCATCACCCACACTCGATCTCACACTACACTCCCCGGGCCTGTAGCGGAAGGAAACCAGCAAGCTGATCGATTGGCAGGTATGACCACCATTCCAAATTTGTTGCAGCAAGCCTGCACGGCTCACGATTTTTTTCACCAGAATGCTAAAGCATTGCAGAAACAATTCGGCCTTACATTGGCACAAGGAAAAGAGATTCTAAAAGCATGCCCTGATTGCCAGGCAGTAGCTCCCTTAAAGGCAGAAGGGGTTAATCCCAGAGGACTTTCTCCTCTAGAAATTTGGCAGTCCGATGTCACGCACATCAATGAATTTGGAAAACTCAAATATGTTCATGTCTCCATTGACACCTTTTCAAGGTATATAGTCGCTACTACCCATTCCGGTGAAAAATCTCGTGATGTCCGAAAACATTTCCTTGCGGCTTTTGCTCATATGGGGGTACCTAAACAGATCAAAACTGATAATGGGCCCTCATACGTTGCGAAAGACACACAGGCGTTTTTCTCATCATGGGGTATTACCCATTTAACAACCCTACAGGCCAAGGGATTGTAGAGAGAGCCCACCAATCCACCAAGAATCTTTTGCAAAAACAAAAAAAAGGGAATATAGGAATGTCCCCCCAGGAAAAATTGGACAAAGCCCTGTATGTACTAAATTTTCTAAACAGATTAGATGATGGTAACAAGTAGAACTCCAACTGAAAGACATTTCCAGATTCAGAATGAACAGGTATCCCTGTGTTAATAAACACCTACAACAGAGCAAGAACCCTTCGTGCTGTCATCGCCTCTCCTTTCACTGGGCTGCGGCAATCCCCCTATCTCACAGGCCTCTTAACACCCACCTTATAGCCTGAGGGGTTAGGGGTGCTCTGGGCAGCTGCTGCAAATGGTCTATTGTTAACAGTTTCTGGGAAATGACATATAGGGTGTAGAATACACAATTTGGGTTACACCCAAACCGTGATGAACTGTTCTCAACTGCTCTAACTAGGACATTATCCACCCCTTATTCTATACCATCTATGTCATGCCCAAATTAACACCCTTTGAAACTATATACATATATATACGCAATGAAACATTACAGACCATTCTCACTTAAAATTGGGATACACAATGTGTCTCCCCATCTTTTTTGCATTATCTGCCAAGTGAAACCAGGTCCTTAAGCAAAAACTATCCTTTGGATGGATTTGCATTTTCTTAAGCTGGGACTAATCCAAACAGTCTTTCATAGCACATCTTTCATATGCACCATGGGGACTTTATCTCCATCCACAGTATGCAAGGGTTCTGATTGGGCAGGGCCAACTCGATTGATGGAGTCTCAGGTGTTGACCAACCAGGTGACCTTGGCTAAATGCATCTCCTAATGTTTGAAAGTCTCCCCAACCAGTGCCTTCAAGGTGGCTTTCAGGAGTCTATTGCACCACTCAACTTTTCTGGCAGTTGCTGCATGGTAGGGGATATAATACAACCACTCAGTGCTGTGGTCTCTGGCCCAGGTGTCTATGAGGCTGTTCCTAAAATGGGTCCCATTGTCAGACTCAATTCTCTCTGGGGTGCCGTGTCACCACAGGACTTGCTTTTTAAGGCCCAGGATGGTATTCTCAGCAGTGGCATGAGGCATGGTGTATGTCTGCAGCCATCCAGTGGTGGCTTCTATGTAGTGCTTGCCTTGGCGGGTTTGGGGAACTGTGATGTAGTCAAGTTGACAGGCTTCCCCATACCTGTATTTTGACCACCGTCCACCATACCACAGAGGCTTCACCCGCTTCGCCTACTTGATGGCAACACAGTCATGGATAACCTGTGATACACTGTCCATGGTTAGATCCACCCCTCAGTCAAGAACCCATCTGTATGTTGCATGTCTCCCCTGATGACCAGAGGCATCATAGGCCCATTGGGCCAGAAATAATTCTCCTTTGTGCTGCCAATCCAGATCTACCTGATAGACTTTAATCCTGTCACCTCAGTCCACCTGCTCTTCATTAACCTGACTCTTGGGTATGTGAGCACCTACATGACGGACCTTCACGCTCAGCAATGTCCTGCCACATCTCAGATGCCCAGATGGGCTTCCCTTTGAGTTGCCAGTTGGCCTTTCTCCATCCCTCTAGCCATCCCCAGAGAGTATTGGCCACCATCCATGAGTCAACGTAGACGTAGTTGTGGCCACTTCTCTTGTTCAGCAATATCCAAAGCCAGCTGAACAGCTTTAACCTCTGCAACCTGACTTGACGCATCTAGTCCTTCGATTGCTTCTGCTACTCACTGTGTGGGACTCCATACAGCTGCTTTCCATTTCCAGTTTGTCCCTACAACGAGACAGGAGTAATCTGTGGAGAGAGCATACTGCTTTTCATCTTCTGGTAGCTGGTTATATGGTGGGGCCTCCTTAGCCCATTCCTGCTCCTCTTCTTCTTCAGAGGATAGTCTGAAACTCTCACCTTCAGGCCAGTTGGTGATAATTTCCAGAATCCCAGGGCGATTAGGATTCCCTGTCCAGGTTTGCTGTATGATAAGAGCAATCCACTTACTCCATGTGGCATCGGTGGTGTGATGTGTAGAAGAAGCTTTTCCTTTGAACATCCAGCCCAGCACTGATAGTTGGGGTGCCAAGAGGAGCTCTGCTTTGGTGCCAATCACTTCTGAGGCAGCTCAAACTCCTTCATAAGCAGCCAAGATCTCTTCCTCAGTTGGGGTATATCTAGCTTCAGATCCTTTGTATCCCCAACTCCAGAATCCCAATGGTCATCCTTGTGTCTTCCCAGGCACTTTCTGCCAGAGGCTCCAGGAAGGGCCATTCTCCCTGGCTGTAGTGTAGAGCATGTTCTTCATGTCCTGTCCTGTCCTGACTGGCTCAAGGGCTACTGTTTAATTTGTTCAAAAACCTGTTGTTGTTCAGGGTCCCACTGGTAATCATTTTTCTTCCATGTCACAAGGTAGAGAGGATTACAATCTGACTGTACTCTGGGATGTACATCCTCCAAAAGCCCATGGTGCCTAGGAAAGCCTGTGTTTCCTTCTTACTGGTTGGTGGGGACATGGTTGCTATTTTGTTAATCACCTCTGTTGGAATCTGGTGGCGTCCATCTTGCCACTTCACTCCTAGAAACTGATCTTCCTGAGCAGGTCCCTTGACCTTACTTCATTTAGTGGCAAAACCAGCTCTTAGGAGAATCTGGATTATCTTCTCTCCTTTCTCAAAGACTTCTCCCGCTGTGTTCTCCCATACAGTGGTGTTATTGATGTACTGTAGATGTTCTGGAGCCTCACCCTTTTCCAGTGCAGTCTGGATCAGTTCATGGCAAATGGTGGGACTGTGTTTCCACCCCTGGGGCAGCCAATTCCAGGTGTACTGCACACCCCTCCAAGCGAAAGCAAATTGTGGCCTGCACTCTGCTGCCAAAGGAATGGAGAAGAAGGCATTGGCAATGGTAACATACCACTTGGCTGCCTTGGACTCTAGTTCATACTCAAGATCCAGCATGTCCAGCACAGCAGCATTCAGGTGGTATGACTTCACTGAGTCCATGTTAATCCACCATCAGCCTCCACTCTCTGCTGGACTTAACGCACTGGCCATATAGGGCTGTTAAAGGGTTAGTGAGTCTTACTGACCACCCCTTGAGGCTCCAGTTCACAGATCATCTTATATATAGGAGCCACAGAGTCTTGGTTGGTGGGGCATTGCTGACAGTGTACTATTGCTGTGGCCATGGGTACCAACTGTTCTTCAACCTTCAGGAGTCCCACAGCAGAAGGGTCCTCTGAGAGACCAGGTAAGGTGTTCAACTGTCTTATTTCCTCTGTCTCTACAGTAGCTATGCCAAAAGCCCAACAAAGTCCTTTTGGGTTTTTGAAATACCCACTCCTCAGGTAATCTATGCGAAGAATACACGAGACCTCTGGGCCAGTCACAATGGGGTGTCTATGCCATTCCTTCCCAGCCAAGCTCACTTCAGGTTCCAGTACAGTCAGCTGTTGGGAGACCCCTGTCACCCCAGAAAGAGAGATGGATTGTGCCCCTATGTATCTTGATGGCATCAAAGTACATTGTGTTCTGGTGTCAACTAAGGCCTTATATCTTTGTGGGTCTGATGTGCCAGGCCACTGAATCCACACCGTCCAATAGACCCGATTGTCCCTCTCCTTTACCTGGCTAGAGGCACGGCACCCCTAGTTCTGGTCGTGGTACTCACTACACTCTTCAAGTACTTGCAAGTATGACCTGGAGATCCCTTCAAGAGGATCAGACATATCATCATTCCTGTTACCATCTGGAGTCTTGCCCAGGAGAGACTGGAGCAGCATTTATCCTTGAAGAGTTCCTTGTGGTACTTGTTCCTCTCTTCAAATCATGTACCAAGGCTGCTAAGGAAGAAGTGGGTTTTCCATCCCACTTCCTCATATCCATGCTCGTGGAGACAAAACCATAGATTGCCACGTGGAGTGTACCCTCTCTCCTTATCTGGGGGACACCTGCTCCTGATAGCAGAGACTCTTCTTTGTCTTGGTGAGATATGGAAGATCTCTTCCTTAATTTCTTCTCTTAGCTTCTGGTGGCCCTCTTCAATCTTGTCTTCCAGGCTTCAGACATGTTCAGCCAGTTTGGTTTCCACAGATGAGACGTGGGCTCGTAATGGGGTAGTGACAGTGTCTTCATAAATCCTGAGTTTACTAACCAGTGCACCCATCTTGTCCTCTTCCTCCCTCCATTGCAACATTGCTTAGTAGTGGGAATACATTTCTGCCCTGAGCCGTGCAAACCACATCTGGGATGTGCACTGTACACCGTCTGGACTTTCAGGGAATCTTTCGTCCTCTGAAAAGATTATCTCCAGTACGGCTAATTCCCTTAAGCACCGGATACCTTGTTCCATCGTGTTCCACTGTCCTTGAAGTACGTGGAGGTCCTCCTTACAAAGATATCTCTCCCTCACATTGGACAACAGTCACCACCAGAGGCTGAGAGTTCCTGCCTCCTTCCAATCCTCTGATCAATGACTACATCTCAAGACAGGGATCCCAGCTGCCTTGCTTCACTCCCATCTGGAATTGTATCATTAGCCACAGCATCCCAGATTTGGAGCAGTCAGTTCAGAATGGACTCATTTCCCTGTTGCGTGAACTCTCTCCAGAGCTCATGTAGCTCACCCAGGGATAGGGACTGAGTGATTATTTCTGGTTCTGTCTCCTCTACTTCATGTGAAGGTCCTGCCTCTTCATTATCATTCACTATAGTAACTGATTTAGTCTTTGATTTATTTTTCTGGACGGGGCAACTACTATTAGTTTCGGTTGTCCTTCTGGCTCCTCGACAGTTTGTGTGGACACAGTGCTGGTTGGTTTATTTCTTTTTCCCTCTGACTCAGTTGTGGTTTAGGTGGACATGGTGCCTGTGGATTTGCTCCTTCTCTCCTCCCTCTGACGGTGCTGAGCAATGCCAAGTAGTGTCCGGTAGGCAGTTGCCAGGGCCCAGCAGGTTGCTGTGAGCTGGCCATCTCTGGAGCTGCCAGAGCATTCCTCCTTCATAGGAAGGAGGTGAAAGGCTGGAAACAATCATTCCTTCCTGTTCCCCTAAAAGGCTCGGTGCAATTTTTAATGAGGCCCCAGAGGTAGCAACCCAAACCAGGACAGGCAAACAAGACTGAATACACATTCACAATGAAACTCACTGCTTCTGATGTTATGACAACATAAACATAGTATATTAATAAAGCACTTTTGATCCCTCTCTCTGGTCTTAAAGAGAGCATCAAAATAGGCAAATAGTTCCCCATACCTGGAAATATGAACAGGCTCAGATACAACATCCACATGAATACATCAAGGAAAATAGAGATCAGGGAGTTTCTGTATCCAAATACACAAATGCTTAAGATGAAATTGTGATTCTGACTTCTCTCTCGAGTCCCACACTGGGCGCCAAAAATGTGCTGGTTTATAGGCAAACCAACAGGAGAAATTAACCAACTCAAAAGAGATTATAAATCAGAATTACAATTTAATAAAAATACTACAATAAATATAATTATACAGATGAACAATTAGTTTTAACCCACAAAAACCCAGATATATAACCTGGCACCCTGGTGTTCATTGACCCCTGTGCTGAGCCCCACGTGAGGCCCCTGAGTCCAAAAGTAAAAGGAGAGGAAGAACCTGTTGGTGTGAGTGATGGTCGCAGTCTGGTTGAGAGCAGTGGTTGTAGTCTGGTTGAGAGTGGTGGTTGCAGTCCAGTCGAGATTCTGGTCCTCTTCTGGATCCCATGAGTGGCACCAGAAGTTCCAAGACCCCAAGATTATATACACTCAGGTTCAGGCAGGAATGCTGTCCCAGTTTAAATGAGACAAGGGTCTTTTGCTGAGGATGGATTAGGAGGAAAAGACCCAAACTTCTCTTTCTAAGCAATTATAAATCCAAAATTAAGAGGCTTCGATTGAAGGAAAACAAATTATGGAAAAGGGAAAATAACAGCCCTTTATTAAAAGGTATGTGTGTATTAACAGGAACACGAAAGAAACCAAGTAAAATAACTAAGCAATACTCCTATACCCACCAATAATCACCTTCAAGAACAAAACCAATAAACCGGCAAAAGGAAAATTAAACAGTTCAATTTTTTGCACCCTTTGATGCAGTTCCAACCACCATCAGCAGGGGGTGCTGTCGGGTCACTGGAGATGCAAAATTTGTAATGTCCTGTACCATTCACCAGGCGGCGTTGTGGGATCCTTAGTCACTGCCTTCAGCAGATTAGGATTAGCTTTAAGCAGGGCCTGCAGCCAGCAACAGCTGAGAAGAGAACAGCAGCAAACTCCCCTCTGACAGGAAGAAAGAAGAAACCAGGCAGCTCTGCAGCTTGCAGCAGGTCCTCCCCTCACCGGCACACACACCAGCCACACCTCCCCATCTCCTTCCAGCCACACACCAGCCCCCCATAACTCCTCCCCCTTTGTTGTCAAGGAGACTAATCTCGGCCATTAGTGGTCCAGGCTGATTCCTTTGTTCACCTGATGGTCCATATACAGAGCACACACACACGACAGGGGGAAGGGAAAGAAAAATTCCTTGCTAAAATCAGAATTATGACAAATGCCCAGCAACCTCCCCCAGGGTGGGGAGTTCCACAGTGGGTGAGTTGTGGGCATGAGGACAGGAACTGCGACTCCTATCTCACAGGTCTCTTAACAGGTCAGGTGTGCTCTGGGCAGCTGCTGCAAATGGTCTATTGTCAACCATTTCTGGGAAATGACATAGAGGGTGTAGAATACACAGTTTGAGTTACACCTGAACAGTGATGAACCGGTCCCGGCTGCTCTAACTAGGACAGTGCTTAATGGAATTAACAAGCTTGGAGAGGAGTGATTTGAGAGAGGTTTGGCAGAAAGGGACTGGGGGGTGGTGGTTGACAGCTGGCTCAATATGCTCCAGCAATGTGCCCAGGTAGTCAGGAAGGCCAATGGCATCTTGGCCTGTATCAAGACTAGTGAGGCCAGCAAGACCAGGGCAGTGACTGTTGCCCTGTGCTTGACATTGGTGATTCTGCTCCTTCAGTATTGTGCTCAGTTCTGGGCCCCTCACCTAAAAAAGGACATTGAAGTGCTGGAGCATTTCCAGTCTAGTGAAGGTCTAGAAGGCTCTAGTGAACATGTGTTACGAGGAATGGTTCAGGGAGCTGGGTTTGTTTAATCTCAAGAAAAGAGGTTCAGAGGGGACCACACTGTTCTCCACAACCACCTGAAAGGAGATTGTGGTGAGATGGGAACCGGTCTCTTCTATCGTGCCTATAGTGAGAGGATAAGAGGAAATGGCCTTAAGCCAACACGAGGGAGATTCAGATTAGATTAGAAAACATTTTTTTACTGTTAGGGTAGTCAAGTATGGGAATAGGTTGCCGAGGAGGTGGAGTTACCATCCCTGGAGAAGTTCAAGTAGCACTTGGATCTGGCACTGATATGGTTTAGTGGTTTAGGAGTTACAGTGATGGTGTTGGTTAGATGGCTGTACTGGATGATCTTGTAGGTCTCTTCCAACCTTGATTATTCTATGGTTCTATGCTTATAAAGAGATTAAGGGTAGAAGGGAATTGGAAAACATATTGCTCAATAAAACGCTGTGAAAGATTTAATAGTGTTATATTTCCTGACAGAAATGGATTTTTTTCTATGGACATTCAAGTATTCATTTCCTCTACCTAGCTATCACACCAAACTTCCTCTAGGAGATCCCAGATACCTCACACCGGCATGTAGCTGGCTGCCACAGTGTCTCTTGGCCCCTATGAAGTACAAATAGCACTAAGCTGCCCTGCTCTGGGGAAGAGCAAGAGTACTCCGGAGAATCACCTCAAGTGATGGGTCTTTGCCATCTATACCATGGTTGAGTGCATCCTTCGTAGGTAACACTGGCATGGCCAACCCCATAAAAATCTACATGGTGAAGCAGGATACTATAAACCTGTGGAGCAAATTCTGTTGGAGGTAGCTAGCAAAAGCCATGCTCCAAAGTAGGTGAAATTCAGCCTTAGTAGGCAACTCAGAGTAGTGGTGGCCCAGTCTCCTTAAGCGTACCCGCCTTGTGAATGAACAGATGGAAACCACATCTTCTGTGGAAGCAAAACAGTAACACTAGCCTAAACCAGGTTTCCATCAGTAAATGTTTTCCTCTGTGTTGCTGGTGTTCAGTAGATTGTAACAGTGCTTTCCATGCCTAAATAGCAGATCAACAGCTAGGTTTTCTTCCTGAGACCTAAGTGTAGATAATGAGACAGCATTGTAGAGAACCCAATGTCTTCAGGCATGCAGATATGAGCAGAGCAGAGCATTGCCAATATTGATAAAAAGAAAGTGCTAATATTTGCAACAAAACTCATTGAAATCTCCTTAATCTTTTGAGGATGAACCTCCAACAAAAAGTTGTTTTTAACTGAGATAGAATCATATTCAAAACAAGATCAAATATGCTCTGTTATCAGATAGGAAAAAATAAATTACATTTCACATATTGAAAGCTTTGATACTTCAGTGATGTTTTTATTTGAAAATTACTTCTCTCATCTTGTGTAGAATGCAATTTTCATCACAATAGCATGTAATACTGCTGAAAATTTATGATTTTCCCTTTTAAGTTGTCACTTTTCCCAAAACAGTTTAATTAGCTGTTTGATCCAGTCATTCATTCTCACCTCTAGTGTGTCTATTCAAACCTCTTAACCTATCTTGGTATCCACTACAAACTCTGGGAAGTAACAAATACAGCTCAATATATTAAGTTGTTTTGGCAGTGCAGGTAGAGTAAGCAGTAGTCCTTGAATTTTGCAGAGTGGATTTTTCATGTGGGATAAGTAAGAAGAATGTTCTGTGTAGTCTTGTAATGCACAATTCTGAACTATTTTCTCCTGGATCACCAGTTGTGCAGATTTTTTCCTAGCTTCAACTAGATAAGGGTTTAATAACATTTATCTAGCACAGCCACTTCTAAGAAAAAAGATTGTGCTTTTGTGAGATGGCTCGCTATGTTGTTAATTAAAAAAAACCTATTATGAAACAGTGAACTCAGGAAGCCTGTATCCCTAGGGAGTAGAAGGGAAAACTAACCTTTCAGGTTCTCAGTACACACAGCTTCCAGGGGTGATCTGGTTATGAAGAACACACTCAGACCTCCTCAGCCTCCTCTGGAGTTATGTGAGATTCTTCAAGAATTATGCAGGGATATGGGAACCTGTCTGCTTGTGTTAGTATATGCTCTACTTTCCAAACTTATCAAGAAAAAGGGTGAACACTTAATCTCCTTGTGTCTTTCTTATTTTCTGGTTTTAGTTCTCCATATCTGTGATTTGCATGATTTTGTGTGTGTGTGTGTGTGTGCTTTCAGTTACTATAGACTCCAGTAGGTTACAACAGGGCCCTCTGAGACCCTCACTGGGTTCATATATGGAGTTCATGCTTTAGAGCAGCACAATTACACTCCCTGTACCCTGCCTTACTGCAGTTATGTTCCCTGATGTCTCAGTTTAAATGAGACACAGGTGTTTTGTTGAGGATGAGTTACAAGAAAGACCCAAACTCCTCCCTCTAAGCAATTGTAAATCTGAAATTAAGAGGTTGCAATTAAGTGGGAAAAAAAATTGTGGAAACAGGAAAAATAAAAATAAAAGCCCTTTATTAAAAGATATATGTGTATCGGCAAAAACAATAAAAGAAAACAAGTAAAACAACCAAACAATACTTCTACACCCACAAATAATCCCCTTCAAAACAAACCATAAAGAAAGAAAAGAAATAAACAGTTCAGTTTGCGCCCTTTGGTGCAATTCTAACCACAGTCAATAGGGGGTGCCGTTGGATCACCGGAGATGCAGAGTTTGTAGTGTCCTGTGCCAGTCACCAGGGATGCTGCTGGATCACTGGAAAGGCAGAGCCTGCAGTTCTTTATGCTGCTCGGCGGGGGCACTGTGGAATCACTGGTTGTTGCCACATGAAGTGACACCCTCTGGGGTGTGTTGGAGAAACCAAAAATGGGTTTTTCTCCCCTCCCCCCCCCCCCCCCCCTACACACACACACTGGGAAAAGGGGAGAGAGAGGAGGGAGAGAAACAACCACCAAAAAAGTCTTCTCCAATGGGAAAAAACTCATTCTGTTCGGCTGGTTGAATAGTGCGGTATAGTTTTCCTTCTCCCTTGGATGTGCACAAGAACCACTGCTAAGAATGAAGCAAATGGGAATGGGAAAGGGGAAAAAACCTCCCGAAAACAGTTCCTCTCTGATGAAAATCCAAGCAGAATTCACAGCTGGCAACCAGGCTGAGAACAAAAACCACGCTGAGCTCCCCTCCGACCTTGTTCCAGTTTTAGCAGCCAGCCAAAACTCCTTCCCTCCTGTTTCCCAGGAGATGAAAGAAAGAAAGGAAAAAAAAAAAAGAAAGAAGCTCCTCACCCCCATTTCCCAGGAGACGAGATTCTGAGCCATTAACCTGAAGGCAGCTTCTTTTGTGCTTCTTAAGTGCCCACTTAACAGCCCTCCATGCAGTGGGCAGAGGGAAGGGAAAAATTCCTGCTTAGTTTCTAAGAACCAGTAAAACCATGACACCTGGCAATTCCTGTTCATCTGGAAGCTCTGTTGAAGCTCAGCAATTGCTTTGAATATGAAAGGAAGTGCGAAGGGAAAAGGTCTTTTGACTCTTAATCAGCCTAGCAGCAGGAGGTGGGTCTGCCTTTGTTCCTGTTTCTGCTGCCTGAGCAGTCATGGGCTTTCAGCAGGGAAGGTGAGACAGGAAGTGAGATTTGTAAAACAGGATCTGAAAGGTGTCTCTCAAAGCTTCTCTCCTAAGTAAAAAGACTTCTACTGTTGTGTGTGGCTTTGCCACAGGATTTATCCTGTAGCCTTTCAGCAGGACTGAGATGCACTGCAGGATCAGAGCTTGAATTTGCTTATTTGAATTCCTTCTCCTGGATTTCAGTATGTATTTGGTCCCAAGTGTGAAATCTGTTGGTGCTTACAGCTAGTACCATTTTGCATATCTTAAACTTTCAGTGTGTAGTTATGGTGGTGCTGGGCAGATTAGAAATCTTAGTAGAACATAAGCAGGCAGACTGCAAAAGTACACAGGGTTGTGGGAGATTTTTTAGAGTAGAAGTCACCAGCTTCTCAGTGGTGTCACAGGTACATCATGATTAGTGAAGAGACACTGCCTCTTCCAAACCAAGAAGGGACAGTGAAGATCTAATATGATTTCACTTTCAGATTAAGGCACTGTTATCTTACTTCTGTGTGACTATTTTAAATGGAATATCATATCATTAAATAATATGGAGTTGTATATATATATATGCATATATATTCACACACGTGTATAAATCTTATGCTGTTAGGACCCTGTGGATGCAAATACCTGTGTATTTTCCCTGTCTATTCTGCCTCTTCCAACACTGCGGAATAAATTTTCATCTGTGTTACATTAGCATGTATAAAGGGCTGTTCCGCCATCTTTAAGCCCTTTGTATGTCAACATACTTATTGAATTTTGCTTAGTTCTACCCACAGAAAACTATGGACTTTTTGGTGTTTGCTCAGCTAGGAAGAGTCCTGTATCAGTTGCTTCTGTTATCCCCTTCTTCTACCTTGTTGCTTTTTCTTTTATGGAACAAGGTCTTCATGGAGAAAACTGACTTGGCTCATCTATGTGCTTGAACTTCTGGGCACTTTAGTGTGCCATAATACTCCATAATAGTGCTGAAGTGTTTCCTTGCTCTAAAAGTGCTGCTCAGAGAAGCCTGAAGATATCAGAGAGACTTCTTCTAATGTGGGACAACTGCAGACTGAATGTGACCATCACCATCTCCTAGAATGAGAATATAAAATATTAATTAGTAACAAGATCACAAATAGCACCAAATTTGTTAGACATATTATTTTTTAAAGCTAGGTAACTGCTTTAATTAACTGACAACTGATATTGTCAGTTAATTCTAAGTCAGTTAACCCACAGTTTTTTTGTTCATTTCACATTAAGGAGGAAGATGTCTAACCTGTTTATCCAAAGTCATACATATCTGTTTGCCAGGTACAAAAGAACTGAGGCTGGAAGAGAAGTTTTGATTTGTTGTACATCCTTAAGTGAGAGCCTGAAGAAAGTAAGCTATAGAAGGTAGATAGATGACATCACAAGATTGTAGAAAATGGGAAGAAATGGAAATGATGTATCAGAGAAGTGTTTCAAAAGAAATAAAAGGGTGAATGCTTTATATGACACAAACCCCCATGAATTTCCAATGCTATCTTTGTCTTGTTCAGAAACTTAATTTTCTGTTAATAATTTTTAAAGTATATATTAGCTTTGCAGATTGGACTTTGCAGAGCCCAGACAATGTCACTGGTATTGAGGGACTCTGGGCACTCCGCTCTACAGATGCTTTGGACTATAACCTCCCCAAATCATTTTTTTTTTCTGGCATTGTTTTCTTGTTCTATAGCCATCTTCCTCCATCTTTCTGAACCCAGTTCTTCTAATTAAAGCACTAATTCATAATAATTTTTACTCTTCTTGAAGAAAATTTCTTTCCATCAAATTTGTATGTTTGCTCTGAAAGCTTCATTTGTTTTGGTGATTCATAGAAATTAGGAACTTTTCTGTTAACTGATTTTTGCTTGTTCTGTAGCTTCACTACAGCAGATGTATCGTGTATGTTATTGCACTACTGGTTTAGACATGGCATTCATAAACTCAAATCTGTTTCATAGTTTGTGCATAGCATCTTCAAACTATCTCAGCATAGAGTAATATAATGCACTTTTTGCTATGTACTGGAGTTTGATAGTCCATTTTTCTTCATGCAGAGCAGATCTTGCTATATTAATTTTTTATTCTGAAAATTGGAGAAGTTGTTAAAGAATAAAATATTGCTCACCAAGTTTAAAGAACTAGATGGGCAGAAATGGACACCTGCAAGGCTCTGCATACTGTCTCGTATGATATTGTAATGAAGAGGGTCTTGAAAGATAGATGCTAAAGTTAAATTAGGAGGAATAAGTACACAAGTTAAAAAACAAAATACTTTAGAGAGCTATGTAAGGGAGAATTCAAATAGGTATCATAGGTTATCTATCCTGGCTTGTGTCCAGAGAGACTTGAAAGGTGACTCCAAGGTGAGAGCCCTTCTAAATTAGGAAAAGGATTAGATGACAAATAAGCTTCATATACTGGAGAGCTGACATGAAGAAGATGAAATTCAGAGAGGACAACTGCAATGTGTGGTACGGAAAGACAAAAAAATTAACTTTCCATGTAGATGTAGAACTGAGAATAACTGGCTGAGCAGGAGTCCAGCAGGAAAGTGTCCGTGGAGGACCTCAAACAATATGATCCTGGAAACCAGCAATCCTTATTTCAAAACGCTTCCCAAGTTTTGGAAGCATGTTCAAAGAAAAATATGGGCAAATAGAGATAACTGGGGGAAAAAAAACAGTAGTGGTAAGAAAACCTGTACTTGGAGAAAAAGCTGAATGAACAAACCCATAAAATCTCATTTTGTTTTCTGATTTATTAAAGTTTATTATAGAAGAAAATCACTAATTCTGGTGGGATAGTACAAGACAAAACTGTGTTTTTCTGCAGAATAACAGAATTGTTAAGAAAAAGAGTCCTGCTACCAGGAAATGGTGCATTAGAAGAAGCCATGGAAAGAAATCACAGAAAAAAGCATTTCTCAGAGGTGGCTTGGTTGCAATTTACTCTTACAGAAGGTTAGACAAGATAGGACTTAAAGTCCCTTCCAGCCCTGCATTTTTTTTACTTTTCTCTCATTATGTTTCAAACAGTGACTTATCTGAGAAAAGTCAGAAACCAAAAGTCTGACAGGCTGGTTTGGCAAAAAACTGTCGAAAAGGGATGTGTCATGGGTTTACCAACTCCTGCTGCTGGGGCTGAAAATAGTTTTCTCCAGGTGGATTTCCAGACAAAAAGCCCATCAAAAGTTTTGGTAACGCTTCTGCCAATTACATATTTAAGAAAAAGGAAGAGAAGGTAGTTGCGCAGAAATTAGTAGCCATGTACAAGAGGCAGCAAGCCCCAAGTAGGCCAGAGTCCCCCTCCTCCCCTGGCCCTGGGCCAGAGGCAGGTGTGGAACTGAAACTCCTGTAACAGAGTAGAGGAAAAAAAACCTTAGAAAAGGACTGACTGCCTGGACAATACTGCTGCAGAAGAAATTCCAGGCAGAGATAATGGGCCTTCAAGGTCAAAGCTGGTAGCTGGAGAGAAGAGAAAAAGTTGCAAAGGGAGAGGGGTGGAACTCTTCTCCCCTTCTCTCTCTCTCCCTCTCTCTCCTTTCATCAGGGAAAAGACTGAAAACTAAAATCCCTGCCACCTGTGGAAGATTATTGGGGTGAGGAGACCCCCATGCAGCTCATAGAGGAGCTTACACTGAAATAAGTGGATGCACGAGGAAGCTCATGGAGAGAGACCTACCCTGAATCAGAACGGCTCGTGTAGGATGTTGGGATCTGAGCGAGGGATCCATGCTAGTGCAGCTGAATTTGTGACCCTGAGGGACAGAAGAGAATGGAAGATCTGTCGCCTGATGGATGGACTCACGTCGGAGAAGTCTGGCAAAGACTGTTCTCGCATGGGAAGGACTCCACAGGAAACAGGGGTGGACTCAAAAGCTATTATCCCCTGTGACTCTGTAGTGAAGATCCATGGTAAGTAAGTGAGCCCTTGTGTGTAGTAAGTTGAGGACGGCCAAGAATTAAAAACCAGGCACCTTTATGATGACGGTCAACATTCAGCTTTTATTGCTTCATCTAGTATATTACATCTTGTTCTTACATATCTGCACTCACACTCTGTGCAGAATCTTACAAACTATTACTATTCTTAACTTCTCTATCTATAACTTATTACCAGCTTTCACATATAATTGGATGTTCACCTCTTATTTACATTCCTTTCTCACTGGTCAGGTCTGGCACCTTAGCAAGTCCTTCGCAATCCCTGCTTTTCCCCAGGGATGTTGGCCCCAAAGTGTCTAAGTCAAAATCCTTCACCCCTGCATCCTTCATCAGGGGCTCTGTGGCCTTGCCGCTCACCCCAACACCCTTGCAGTCCATGGAAGATCCTACAGGACTTGGGTAACTCTCCAGCCTCTGGTCTTAGCCCAGGAGGGGGTAGGCCTAGCCCTGAGGCCGACATAGAAGAGAGAGAAAGAGAAACAGTTCCAGCTGCAACGAATCTGAGTTGTCGTCCTAGAGATAATAGAAGATGAACTTTCAAGTGCTGCAAAATTCTTTGAAAGATCTGCAGCTCTGGAAATGGAGAAAGAGAGTGCTTCTCCTCCTGAACTGATACAAAGGGGAGAGGGGTATTTTTTTAAATCCATAATACTTTTACCTAATTAGAATTGTTGTAGATATAGTTCTTTAGTTTTTATCTTGCTAGTAATAAACTTTAATCTTATTCTCCCCAATTAGATGTCTTTTGTCTGCCTAAACCTTCTCTCAACTTATAGCAATTCTGTGTATGGTGAGAAAAAATTAACCCAGAGGAAACTCATGACATTTTTGGTGGAGAATGTAGGCAGAGACTGCCTGAAGAGGCAGTGGCCGGATCAAACCACAACAACATTAAAAAAAAGCGCACATGAACATGAGTGACAGAAGAAGCTTTCCTGTGAAATACAGGAGGGTTTGGAAACCTGCTCTGCCTGCCTCCCCTGTCCTCGGCTTTTAAGCTTACACCTAAAAAGTAGGATAATCAACCAGTGGAAGTCCTGTGACAGCTCTTGACTGGAAATGTCACAGAGAAAGTCTGTAGGGGAGTGTTTGGCATTGCTTAGAGTGAAAGAAGCAGCTTTTCAGCCTCAGCTCCTGGGACTGAACAACTCTCCCACCCCCGTGTCGCTCAGCAGTTGCCGAACCCCTGGTTTGGACACTGTGAAGGAGACCAGGTCTTGTCTCCTCTGTTCTGGAGGTGGCTGCTTTATTTTCATGGTACTGTTTTCTCCTGTTCTGACATGCTGAGCTTTGCTACAGTTTTGGGTCACCACAGCAATGGCAGAGGTGTTTGGCTTTGTACTCACAACAGGTGATGAGAGCAAGGACAGGGTTGTTGTGGCAGCACTTCTGAAGTCAAATAAAACACCCTTGCAACTTGTGAGTAAGGAGACTCCATTTCTTCTTATTTTCTACTAAGGCCAAAAGTCATTGCAGCTTGTGATACTGGATTGTAAAGTCAGTAACAGAGCCCAGAACGCAGAGTTTACTCTTCTGAATATCAACATGGATGGCCAGAGCCTGTTTCTTTGTAGAATCTCTGAAGCAAGCTATAAATTATAATTTAAATGAAAAAAAATCTCATCTTCTTTTCTGCCCATTGGGTAGCTGTCCCAGTTTAAATGAGACAAGGGTCTTTTGCTGAGGGTGAGTTAGGAGAAAAGACCCAAACGTCTTTCTCTAAGCAATTATAAATCTAAAATTAAAAGGCTCCGATTGAAGGAAAAGAACAAATTATGGAAAAGGAAAAATAACAGCCCTTTATTAAAGGTATGTGTGTATTAACAGAAACACACACACACACACAAAACCCAAGTAAAACAACCAAGCAATACTCCTATACCCACAAATAATCCCCTTCAAAAACAAACCAATAAACCGGCAAAAGGAAAAGTAAACAGTTCAATTTTGTGCCCTTTGGTGCAATTCCAACCACAGTCAGCAGGGGGTGCCATTGGGTCACTGCAGATGCAAAACTTGTAATGTCCCGTACCATTCACCAGGTGGCACTGTTGGATCACCGGAGATGCAGAACTCGTAATGTCCGGAGCCCACCATGTGGGTATGCCGGAGAAACCAATGCAACCAAAAAAAGGAACCTTCTTTCCCTTCCCACACACTGGGAAAGGGAAGAGAGAGAGGGGAAAAGGGGTCAGACAATTTCACTTACTCCGGCTGGTTGAAAAAACTGCTCTGCCCAGTCCTTTTTTTTCTCTCTCTTGGCGGGGCTTTGTCCTCCAGGAAAGCGGTGCTGGGGGGGGGGGAGGGGAAAGAAAAGGAAAAGAAAAAACTTCCAGGGTAGGAAACAAAACAATAGTTCTTATCCAGGGAAAAAATCCAGGCTAGGCTCCTGGCTAGCTTGGCTGAGAGTAGAGCAATGAGACTGAACCCAACCCAGCCACCCCTCCCACCTTCTTCCAACCACCGTAGCCTCCCCCCAACTCCTCCCCTGTTGCCCAGGAGATGGGAGAAAAAGATAAACATTAACTCCTTTATCTGCCCCGTTCCCTAGGAGACTAATCTCTTGGCCATTAACCAAGGGGCTATGCCTTTTGTGTTGTTAAATGCTTACCTGATAGCCAGGAGGAAGGCAGAAAATTCTTTGCCTGGCTTACAAGAGTTAGCTAAACCACAACGGTAGCACTGTGCTATTTGCTGTGATCTTAAGCTCAAACACACCTAGAAACACCTAGATAATCATTAGAATTTAAGATTAAATAAGAGGAAGTTTTCAAAAGTAAACATCTATTTTTCTGAAATTGTTTTCTCTGAGATTTGCCTGATACAGGAAGAAAGGAATCACTTTTTCTCCTGTTCCTACAGGGTATGATATTTCCATACTTTGTTTCAATAAAATAATTAAAATTATTCCTACAACCCAGGACACTTCTGACCATTCTCAAAGGTTTTTAACTTCACTTTAATCTTCAGAAATATTTTCAAGTGGCACTCTGATCTTGATCTCAAAGTAACAGTAGTCTCGGAAAAGTTAACATGATGTCTCTCACTTGACACTTATCTCAGGAGAAAGGTTGGCTGAAAAACAAGAACACCATTTTATGGCACAAGGAGGCTTTCTTCTGTACAGAAAGAGCCAACTTCCCTGCTCTCCTACACTGCTGAAAAACTAGCTCTTCTGGTAAGGCTTTTCTCTCAGTCTGAGAAAATTTTCACATGAAAATCCTTGAGAAGCCTCAGTTTTTCAAAAATAATCCCACTTCTTCTGTGGTCCAGTGATCATGGTTAATTCTGTAAGTTTTATGGTTTTATTGATAGTACCCAGAATGTTTTTGCTTGCTGAGTTATTGGCATTTTTTCTGACCAAATATTGAGACTGTTTTATTTACAACTGATGTACCCTAGGGACGATAAACTTATTAGCTCTGGATAAAGTGAAAATAAGTTACATTCAATGTATGTTATAGTTTAAAACTTCTTCTAAGCAACAGAGCAATTGGTTCTTTTATTATTTTTTTTTGATTTTTATTTCTCAAGCATATGCTAATGGACTGCTGAGTGCTTAGCATACTTTAAAATACTTTAGCTTTGCCTTATCCTTTATTCCTTATGATTTTTTCACCTAATACCTTTTCTCCAGTTGGTACTGATTCTGATAAGTTTCCAGAATAAGAACAATAATTCACTGCAGAATGAGTGGGAAAAGAGACTATGGGATTCTCTCAGTGTAAATAAACAAGCAGGAAGGATTGCAGAGTTGAGAAAAAAAGAACTGTCTGTCTGTACACAGACTCATGCAAAATTCTGAGTGCCAGTGTCAAATCAGTTATTGATAAAGATGAGACCAGGATGGCATCCAAAAGATGCAGTCAAGTGCTTATAAGCATTTTCTTTATTGCTGTTGGTTTTTAACTTTTCGTGTGGGAGGAAGTGTAGGGTTTTTTTCTGATTTCCTCTAAATACCATTTGTTATTGTTTTGCTTTTTAACTTCCGTGGTGAGTGACAACAGAATTGTTCCACTTGTGACTTTTTTTTCCACTCTGAATTAGTCTACATTACCCTCCAGGAAATTAAAGGCTGGGGTTTATGTCCTCTTACTAATTGCTTTTCTTGCAGTAGTTGCTTTCCTGTCTCTCAGCAAGGGCATAAGCACAAATTCAGTCAGTCTCAATGGGTTAAATTAAAGGGTGTGCATACTGGGTGGGTGGTTTAAGATGTTTATTGTTTGGTTTATCTAACCAAGGCTTTCTGTAGGAATTCAGGTTTATTTACTCTTCCCTTAATGAGAGAATATTTTTCTCTTCATTTACTACCTTGTTTTTAAAAGTCAGGTAAACCCTCCTTTTATTCAGTCATGTAGAATTACACTGGAAATGGTCTGAAATCCCCAGCACATCATTATAGCAGTCACTATACCACAACTCAGAATAAGAGACTGAACATCAGATCTTGAGCTGGGCTAAGTTTTGGACTGGTGCTCTGCAGCACTCGTGGAATGTTTGATGTCCTTTCCCCATTGGGTCTGATGCTCTCTACTGTCCTCTCCACCAGTGGACGATCACCCACTCTCTTCATTGCTCATCAGCCAAGCACCTCCTTGGACCTTGAGTCTGACCTAGCTTATACCAAACACATATGCATATACAAAATGTCCCCTTTCCTGTTTCCTGCCTGCGAGCTCCATTCTCCATTGTGCCTCTTTTGGGATTTCAGGAGGTGGCTCAGAAGCCAAGACAGCTGCTTTTGTATAGTATTTGTGATGATGACCCTTCTGGCTCCAGTTTGCCTGGAAAGATGTTCTGATGTGCCTGTACTGGGTGTATGTCCACAGCCTGAACAGACCACTTTCAAGTGGTTAAGAACTGACTATAGAGATTTTCAGTCAAATGTTTGATCCAGAAGATCTCAACTTTAATAGCATTTTTTACCCTCCTGAAGTTATTCTTACCTCACTGTTGATGAATAATTTATATATTTTTTGAATTGGTTAGAATTTTATAGGACATTATGAAAAGAAGTAATGCGCTAGATCTGAAATAATTTGACAGTCTGAGCACAGTATGCCTCAGATTTGCGAACTAGGTATCCAGCCTGTTTAAATTACCTGTTGCAATGCTGGCCTTCCTTTCTGTTCTGATATCACTGAAGTATGGCAATGAAACTAAAATTAACTGCGTTTTCCTGCAGTTAATATGAATCCCTACTATCAGCAAAATGCTATAGAAAATTACAGGCTGGTGTCGTGATTTTTTTGGGCATAACCTAATTATTACAACATTCATTGCACTAAGAAAACACAATAGATCTTTGGAGTTATTCTTTTTAGTTCTCTATTGCCAGAAAAACAGAACACTGAAATTCTGTTTCTTTTCCTAGTTACCAGAATAATAAGAACTGTGTTTCCGTGGCCCTGTTAGCCAGGATGTGTGATAGACACATTTTGCATTCAGATGACACAGAGTGTTCCCAACTACCATTCCTTATACTGTTGTAGTAACTCACCTGTATTCTGTAAAGCATCTAAATGAATAATAATGAGAAAGCCTAAAAGAATAATAATGTCTTGGCACTTGTAACTTTTACCTTTCGTGAAATTACAGGCTCTTAAGGGATGCTGGACAAAGTTGGAAAACACCAACTCTCTATAGTATGCCATCAGATCTGGGGAGACCACTCAGGGTTTTTATCTGGGAACCTACTGTCCAGAATGAAATTTTTGTGCATTATGTTATTTTGTGCATTATGAAATTTTTATGCATCAAATGTTGTTGTTCCCAGAAGAAAGTAGTAATATCATGTTTGCTTTATTCGAAGGACAAATATTCAACAGAGTGGATGAAAGGCTGTGACTTAGTGCTGCACATTACACTGTACACTGTACTCCATGGAGGAAGAAAAAATAATTGTTTATTTTTGCTTATTTTCAAATCATTTTCCTGAAAAGGGAAAAGAGTAGCTAATGAAAATGAGAAAGTGTTGTTACACAAGCAGAAACAACTTGGAATCATGAAGCTGGGCTTTGCAACCAAATAATATGTAAAACATACCAAAAATGCTTTAATTTTCTATGCAAGAAATATACATAATTGTCTACTGTAAATGTGTTCTGGTATTTTTTCAAAACATACAAAAAATAGCTAAACAAATAAGCAAACAAGAAAGAAAATAGCAACCAAAATGCTTTTTTTCAAACTCTGACTCCTGTGACTTCTTGTAAAAGGTATCTCCAGGAGTACTTGAGGAGGACTGTGCTGGGATGTGTGCTTTGCAGAACATGTTGTTTGCATATAGCTGTACATTCTGTATACTGTACTTTTTCAAGTATCAGATACCAGATGGACTCTGGTAACTTCTCCAACACTGATACTACCACCATTTTCCACTAGAGCCACCTTTTCCTCATCAGCTCTTCAAACTGCATTCAAATTGCAGCCCCTTTAGCCCTGCTTTGGTGGTACAGCAATTAGTATAATGAACTGACAAAGGCTGCAGATTGCTAATGTGATATAAAACTGTATTAAATAATGATTGATTTTAATGATATGCATTAAGAAGCTAAAATATTTAATTTTCTATATTACTCTTCAATATTCCCTTATTATCCTTTTACATGGAAGTGATTTGTTAGTAACAGAGTGTAGCTGGAGTAGTTCTCTAAGTGTAAATATCAGTATTTTTGCCTCTTCTGGAAGTTGGTACTCAGGAAAGTTATTTTGTTCTTCCAGACAACTGGCTCTGCAGGCAGATGGGCTCTATGTCTCATACCTTGCCTCTCAGAGAATTTGAAGGGTTTAAGAATTAGATGACTCATTAAATGTAACACAGTACTCCGAAGAGGTAAATTCTATTTGATCCAGATCTGACAGGATATGCTCTGGTAAGGGGATGCAAAGTGAGCTCACTTCTACTGCAGCATGAGACAACATAGTGTCCTATTACTCAAAGGGAAAGAGTGTGCAGATCTCTGACTTGTTAAGTTTGCTTGTTGAAGAGTGAAGAGCATGACTGTTGAAATCTATGTAGTGAACAGTGTGGTCAACAGCTGTTTAAGTGCTGTGAAAAGTTAAGTGAATATTTTTCAAATTCCTATTTCAGCCTTGCAACATCAGTCCTTCTGCTTCAGAAAATTAGGGCCTTGATATCCGCAAGGTAGGCATTGTTATTGAGTAGTTCACAGAAAAACACAGCATTGATGAGGGTTTGCATGCACTGCAACATTCTCCTATGTATATGCAATTCCATCATAAATGACACAAAAATGGTGGCGAAAATTTTTGCAAATTCCAGGTAATTAATTGCCAAAGTACCCTTGGGAAACAGTAGGAATAAGTCAGGTAAGTGAATCCAGGAGCCTTTATAGTGAGGCAGAATAACTAGATCAACAGCACATGAAATTATCTGTGTCACGATAACCAGTTTGTGCAAATTTATTCTCTTAGTTTGTAAAAGAACACCCCTGAAGAAACAGCAGTGCAGGTGAGTACTTGCTAATGAAGTCATGCAACACATACAACAGGAGACCAAACAATCAGAGGAAGGTAGGAATATCGGCCGGTAGAAGGAAATGCCTGTGCAAGTGTCTTCACTGTCATCAGTGACTGTGCTAACCGAAGTTAGGCTCCACTGCAGCCTTGCCTGCATTTTCAGCACTACTGCAACCTTACCTGCATTTTCCTCTCTTTTCATATTCTCACAAAGTAGCACAGCATCACAAGTATACCACTCTTTTCTGGGCTCTTACTGCTAATATCTCTGCCATCACTGAAGAATTTTTTCAGCAATTCCAGCCTATTACAACTTGGGCTGGGCAATACAGACCATTAAACAGACAAACAAACAAACAAACAAAAAACCAATCAAACCCTTTTGATTATAAAGTATGAAACAGGTAATAAAATATTTAATTTGACGTCAAAAAATAAAAGGTTTTGTCAAGCCTAACAGGAGTTTTGTTCTATTCCTCATGAAAGAGCCAAGTGTTTTTCTATTGCTTAGACACATCCAAGGGCTGTAAAGCTACTGCCTGGAGGGGTTTTGGCTATTCCTGCATGTCTCCAGGTTCTCACTGCTACAGAGGATGCATTGCCCGGAGTGCCAGGCAGGCAGACATCCAAACCCAGACTGTGCACACCCTCTGAAATCTGCCTGCTCTGAGTATCGTCCTCCCTTGAAATGCAGTGGGCCCTGCCCATGCATGAGTGCTTTCCTAAAGACTTCCTTTGGGCTTTGTTTGTGCACCTCCCCGCAGTCAGGTTTGCTGCAACCTCTGATTCCCTCTTCCCTTGGCATGGCAGAGACTGGAGCCTCCCCAGTATGGAAAGTGCCTTTTGGCATTAGTTGGGCAGTTCACATCTCGCTACCCTGAATGAAGCAAGTTGTAACGATCTGGTCCTCAGGGTTTCTGGAAGACTTAGGTCAAGACACTGACTCTAATGTGCACACCTCTGGTGCTACAGATTTCATATGAAATTTGTAATCAAGTTTTTATCACACTAAGGATAATGAAACATTTTAAGCAGATTGCTTAAGAAAAGCCTTTGCCTTAAAAAATAATTACAATAAGCAAAAGCATAATCAAATATGCAAATTATGTCCATGTGGGATATTTTTACATTAGACCAGTATTTCCACTCTTGGGGAGTGGAATTATGCAACATAAATATGTATAAGTAGATTTCCTTAATTCAGGCATGTTATGCAAGTTACAGATGCCATTAACATATTCAAAATTATCATAAATCAGGAAATTATCAACTGAATATATATAAATAGTGATTAAATATATACATTTGCTCTCTAAACTATAGAAAGGACATAAGAAATTGTTAGTAAACAAGACAGTAATTAAGGTTTCCACTAAAGACTTACACTGTTTCCTGTTGAGAAGTTCTACAACCACCAGAAGGATGTGGCATTTTGCAGATGTGATCTCTGTAGCTAGACTCCTATCTATGTGAATCTGGCCTTGCTTTGATTAGGGTAGGCTCTTGCTTCTTTTAGCAAGTGTTGGAGAAAAGGGAAGCCACATTTAAGACCAAGAAAAGCAAAAAAAGGCTGCAGAAACCTACATGAGAAGTCAATACATTTTATGTCAAGTAAAAATAAATTTAGGTTTGGTGAGGAACATGCTATTTCTAATATTCAGAGGGGAACAGCTGCCACTGAACCAGCCAAATATGTCCTTCAGGGTTACATTTGGCAGGCAGCAGAGCTCTAGCTGTGGTACTGCTCTGTGTAGGAAATAATAATATAATATATAATAAACGCGGGCACAGACCCAGACACCACGTTAACCAGTACCTGAATCCCTTTATTCAAACGAGACAACCACTTATATATAGGCTCAAATAGTAAAACGTCACACATGTGACCTTAACAACCAGTCACCACAGGGTTACGTCACTGCACATGTCTGATAGAGTCCTTGGGAGACTACACCTCCCAAGGCGCTGCTCGGGCATTCTTCCTGTAACATGACCCCAACCGCTCTGCACCTGGGACCAAGGGATTCCGGGAGCAGTGCTGTCTCACTGTCTCACTGCAGGTTCCTTTAGTGTAATTTGGCAGACATGGCCTTGTATCTTGTGCGGGAAAGAAAATGTTGGAGACACATAGGTTTTGATTGCTTAGGAGACTGTTATAATTCCCAGTGATGTGACAGGATAATCCTTCCTCAGTATGCAGAGGAATTCAGAAGAGAAATAAATCCTTAAGTGAGAGCACGTGGTCCATTAGGATCACTTTGAAAGACAGTGATGAAAATAACTGCAAAGCCAATTGCTTCTCGTAAGTGCCTTCTGGAGAGATGACCGAACACTGAAAATTAGCACCAAATGCTTCGTCTTGCAGAAAGACTCGGAGTTACACAATTGATTGGTGTATAACACTGCCAAAAGGATTTTGTCAGTCTTTGACTGATTTACATCAACAACATCAATTTTAATCTTGCTTTGCATTTTGTGTTTACATGGTTGCTTACAAAAGGTGTTTCGTGTTGATTGATAGTTATAAAGTTGTATTGATTGCAAGTTAAATACTGCCTTTATAAGAACTGTAGCAATTTTTGATAAACTTAATTGTATACAGAATGAGCTTAACAGAAATTATTTAGTGCAGTAAATATTTATTAAAATTTTAAAATTTCACAGTTTAATTGTGTTAAAAATGAGGAATGGAATATTAAATTTTCATATTATTGGTGGCTTATTTAATGTCTGCTTACATTTAGGTTGATATTGGATATCCCTTAATATGCTCTGAAAAAGTTTTAAATAATTGTAGGAACTTCAGTAAAAATATCTTAAATATGATAGAGAAAAAAAAAGTTTATGAAAATGAACATAGCATATAAAACCAGCAGGCATATTAAATTAAAAAAATCTATAGTTAACTGACAGATATTACTAATTACTTCTGGTCACCATGTGATCTCTTCAGATTTGTTTTTTAAATTATGATATTTCTTTGTTTTTTTCATTTTCAATCCAAGGTAGTAGGAGTTGTTTTTCAGTATTCTCATTCTCTAGTGAGCTAGGTCAAACATCTTGCTAGAAGCAACACATACTTATTTAAAATTTTTAAAATAATTGCAAGAATTGCAGGAGAAACATACTTGTTTTTTTGTGCAGTGTACATATACACAAAGACTAAAACTGTTTGCCTGGAGAGGATGTGTTCCTGTACTTGCCCAACAGGTATACAGGAGGTATAAATTGCAGAGCACATGATCCTCACGGCCAGCTTGATGTAGAGCTGTTCCCTTACAACTAAAAGACTGTTTCTGTCTGTGTGAACTTCTTGATCAGCTTGAGATTCATTCCTATGAAGGAGGTACTCCTTCCCATAGCTCATGTGGATTAGTGCTGCTCCCATGTCTCCCATCATACAGAAATTTTGCTTTAGGCTAGACTCAAAAGGATTGTGGGTTCAGTACTAAGATTCCTAGGAGAATTCTAAGTCTGTGTGACTGAGATATATGCAGTGAAATCTTGTGTTCTCCCCATAGCTTGATCTGGAGGCTCTGTGGGACAGACTGCCTATAAAACTATCGTTGCTCTCCCACTTTCCCTTCCATGAGGAAGGCAGGCAATGTCTGCTGGAGTCTTTGAAGAAGAAGAAGAGAAAGTGAAGATTTCACTGTAGCCTGTGTACCAAGTGGTGGAGGGGTGTTAATGCTAGCACAGGAGATCTCAGTGGATAAGCACATGCTGTCTTGTATGGAAAAGGATATCACACACTGAACACCTCCAGTGACTTGACAACACATCTGTAAAACTTTTCTACATCTGCATGTTCCTGTCAGGTCAAGTTGAGCACTTCAAAAACCTGTCATTTCTAATTCTCAGTTACAGTTCAGGAATCTGAATAGCACATACCCCAGCTTCTGAATTGTTCTTGATATGTGGAATTTTATTGTGATTGATATGACTACAGGATGATACTTCACTATTCCTACCTCAGTACTCTGTAGCCCTCCAGCACTTGCCGATGTACTGTTCTGCTTTGAGTGGAGGAGACTGAAAATAAGGCCAAGTGTTTGGTACACCTACATCTTTATTGCCTGCAATTTTACTTTCTGGTTGAACCTTTCTATACTGTTTCTTGAGTTATTATTTTTGTTTGGGGTTTGTTTTTGGTGTTTTATTTTTTTTATATAATTTTTTTATTCTGCATTACAGCAGCAGTCTTGTAATTTATTCTAATCCATGAAATTAATTTCAATATATACCAGAGATTTTGTGTTCGTGTGTAGCAAAATACAATTTAAACTGGAACGATTGAGCATTATTAGTTTCATAAATCCTAACTGATCTACTCACCCTTCCTCTCCCTGAATCAACTTCAGTATCATATTCATGAGTCTTGTCTTTAAACTTGAAATAAATGCTTCAGAACCTGTGTAGATCTACTTTACAAAAAATTGTGCCCAAAAATACCATTGTCATATATTCATAGAAATATACTTTATAACATATACATATATACAGGGAGAATTACTTTTCTCTCTGTGGTTAAAAAATTAGTTACACTTTCTCTTTGCAAAAATAATGCCCTTTAAAATTTACCTGTACTTTGGAATGATATGATACATTACATCCTTTCCGTACTGTAATATGTAGACTACTAAGTATTCCTGAACAAATTCAATAACTTGTGCAGTGTTATATTGCTTTAATTGTGTGAGGCTTAACTTGAATTCTTATTGACATGCAGTGAATAAAAATAAAGCTTTATTTCAAAACTCATTACCAGAATCCCATCCCGTCTCTTTCTTAGGAAGGACAGCTTTTAGCAAGCTCAGCTACATCTATCCATAACATATTAATGGATTTACTGACATCTTGATATTTGTTAACGGATATTTTAATATTCGAGAGTGCTGATTAATTTTGTGCCCAGTTCAGTGTTCTTGTTTTATGAGAATTGTCTGATGAGCTGCTTCTTTTTTTTTTTCTTTTTAATGAACATCTGTATCTTTTCAACAACATCAGCACATCTCTCCTGATAAGGGTGGAGTGTTTGGTTATGCAATCCTGATAAAATGGTTTTGCATTAAAAAAGAAAGCTATGCCATTTTTTTAAAATGTTGACATTTCCCTCTTGTAACATCACAAATAATTAATTGGATTACAACAATTATGGAATTGTTTTATTGAATCCTTCATTGTCCAATTTAGAGAGAAGGATGCTGGGGGGGGACTGTGTCAACAGAGTCCAGATAAATGACATCTGTAGCCCTTCCCTTGCAGACTGACGTAGTCACTTCATCATAGGAGGCCACAAGGTTGGTCAGACAGGACTTACCCGTGGTGAAGGGATGGCTGTCCCAGATCACCTCTCTATCTTCCATATGCCCTAGCACAGCTTCTAAGAGGATCTGTTCCGTGATCTTGCCAGGAACAGAGGTGAGACTTACAGGTCAGTAGTTCCCATGATCCTCCTTTCTACCCTTTTTAAAGACGGGTACAATGTTTCCCCTTTTCTAGTCGCCTAGGAATTCTAACTACCATAACTTTTCAAATATCCAGAAGAGTGACTTGACAGCCAGTTCTCTCAGGACTCTGGGATGCATTTCGTCAGGTCCCATAGACTTATGTACATTTAGGTCATGAGCCTGATCTTTGCTTAAAGTGAGAGGGACTTCACTCCCCCAGTCACCATCCTGTTTCTATCCCATCACGAGGTGTGGGAAGAGGCTGCCACTGAGGACTGAGGCAAAAAAGTTGTTGAGTACCTCAGCCTCTTCCTGTATTTTTACTAGTTTAATAGCATTGTTTATTGGGGAATACACATTCTTTCACCATCCTTTTCTGAATGACATGCCTATAGAAGCCTTTTCTGTGACTCCTTACTTTCCTTGCCAGGTTCAGTTCCAGCTTCAGTAGTTGGATTGATCTTGACTAGTTTCATTTATCTACAGACTGGACATAGAACGAACTGCATGTAAAACAAAATCCTTAAGGATTGTGCAGAACACAAAATTTGCTTTACCTTCTTGCTAAGAAAACTGTTTTTCAAAATGAACTTTTTACCCTTAAAGGAATGTGGCGGTTTTGACCCTGGCTGGATTTCAACACCTACTGAAAGCTGCTTTTCCCCCCTCCTCTCCCTTCTGCTCTTCTCCAGGTTAGAGAAAAAAACCCAGAGAATTTCTGAGTAGAGATAAGAGCTGGGAGAAGTCACTTATTGATCAGGGTGAAACAGATTCAAAGGGAATAGAACTTAAATTTATTGCTAACAAACTGAAACTAAAAGCTGAATTTATTCCTAACAGAGTAAGAAGTAAAGAGTAAAAGAATAAAACAATCTTAAAACACAACACTTTCCCCCCATCTCTCATTCTTCCATGTTCTCCCTCCTCCCCCTAGCAGCACAGGGAGATGGGAAAGGGGGGAAGACTGAGCCAGTGGCTGTTTTTGCCGCTGTTAAAATCTAACTATTAGACAATAACTCTTCTCAATTCACTGTCCTGGGGGGTCTCTCTGCACTCTGATGGTCTTCTCTATGGGCTACAAGGGGATATCACCATAGTCCTCATCACAGTTACAGGGGGGTAATGGCTTTGAGTCCTTCCCCTGTTTCCTGTGGAGTCCCTTCCCACGAGATATAGTCTTTGATGGACCTCTCCAGCATGGGTCCATCCCTCAGGCCTCAGTTCTTCCACAATCTGCTGTCTCTTGGGTGATGAATGAGCTGCACCAGCTGCACCAGCGTGGATCCCCCACAGGGCCACAGGTCCTATCTGGGACAACTTGTTCCAGCATAGGTTTCTCTCTCCATAGACCACAGGTCTCCAGCAGGACTCTGCTTTATCCTAGGCCTCCCATGGCATCTCAGACTCCTCATACATCCACCTGCTCTAGTGTAGGCTTCTCCATGAGCTGCAGGGAGGCTCTCCTCACCCCAATAATTTTCACAGCCAGCAGAGGTCTCAGCTTTAAGTCTTTCCCCTGCTAAAGAGGGAGAGGGGGGCCCCTGGGCCTCTCCTCCCCACTCCTGCTACACTGACCTTGGAGTCTACATTGCTTTCTCATGTTCTCCTCTGCTCTCTTCTCCAACTGGAATTTCTTCTCAGCCACAAGCTTTCTCTTCCCCTGTTCTTAAATATGTTATCACAGAAGAGCATACCATTGGCTAGTAGTAGGAAGTCCGTCCTGGAGCTGGCTATCACCAGCTTTTTCATAGAACAGCAAAAGCTTCTAGTAGCTTCATACCAAAATCATCTTTATGGCCCCCTATTACCAAAAATTCAGCCACTTGAACCCATGACAAGGAATTTATGCTTTTAAAAAAATGCATTTCAGTTGCAAAGGTATTATGTTTTGAACAGCTGTGAGATGCAGCGCTTATTAGAGAGCGGAGTAATTAGAGATTAGTTGCCATCGTAGCTCCAGTCCAAGCTAACTATAATTTTGCTTTACTGTAATGTGACTTCTAATTAAATTCTCTTCTCCCTCCACCTAAATAGTTTTAGTCTTGGTATCACCATTTCAAACTAACATATTTTATGAAGCATACTCTAATAACATACTCTATGAAGCAGTATACTGATCTGCTTCACACTTTGTCCTGAAGTTTTCCCTATTCACATGGGAATAGTTGAGGTCTGCAGTGGAAAAGGAGAACGTTTTGGATGGGTTATGTAGGATCCAGACTGCATTTTCTAATATTGATTGCCCATTTTTAGTAAAAAACATGGATGCACCTGATTTGAATCTAAATGCTCATAACATTTAACCTAGTTTCTTTATAGGTTGTAGTGAAATAAAAAAATAGATATAAAAATATAGTCCACTGTATTTATAGACTTGAAAATGTACTAATGTGAAAAAATAAAATTTGATATTTAAATTATAATGTCATCAACTGGTATCTTAGAAAAGAAAATGTTGATAACTGGTTTTGGGTTTCACTGTTGTGTTCATATTGTGTCCACATTTCCTCTTAGCCACTTTGGTTTACACCCTAAAATCTTCTACTGGTTCACACATTCCAGAAATGTACCTGGAGATAAGAGATTTTTGCTGAACGCTTTCCAGGATAGGTATTCAAAGGGAAGACAAATCTGAGTGATCTTTAACCTTTCTAAATTACACTTATCCTTTGTATTGCTCTGTCTGTGAAAAAGGCTTTCAAATCTTGGAGATTTTAAACTTTCACTTGCTTGAAATTCTGCATATTTATGAGTGTCATATACCCTTTTCAGCTTTTAAAGTGTTTTAGAGCAATTTGCAATTAAAAAGATGGTATCCAAGACTTCAAATGAATATACTTGCAGTGAAAAATGAGATTAATGATACTATTTTGGTCTCTAATCTTACTTCTTCATTTTTAAGCCAAAATGGTATTAGCTTCTTAATGTGTAGCTTACTCACCAAAGCAGCAGCAATTCCATGCCAATATTTTAAATAATCAGCAGTCTACTTTTATTAATTTGTCAAAAATTAAAGATGTGGGAAAAGATCTGAGAAATATTTACTGTAACAGCAAAGGTTTTGCTTTAAATAATTAATAACTTACTATGACTCATAGTTGGGGCAAATGGCCAGAGGAACTGAGTCTTCCTTTATTTTTTTAATCCTCAGATAAATTAATTAAAAGCCCCAAAATTTAGCTAATACATAAATTGGTATCAGCAGTAACCAATGAGTTGAATACCTATCAGATGCTGGGTATTGCTTCTTTTCTAGCTGATGAAGGTGTGGCAATGTCCCTCTTCTCCAGCCACAACCTGCAAGCTAGGTGGGCTGGAGGACCAAGTTTCCTGCAGCTGGTACCCAGTGACCCATTAAACAATTTCAGTTGAATTTTCTTTTAAAGGTATATGTGAAAGGTGCATGGTGGGCTGCTAGACACATTGAAGTATGACAATGATCTTAAAAGTTTCATTTTTAGGACACAATGATTTTCAATGAGATCTAATGTGTGTGTCTTTTCCTGAAATTCAAGATGACAGAAATTTCTTTTTCCAAATTAATGGATTCTGTTGATGTTGCCCAGTGATTCCCTCTTTCTGGGTATTTCACATATTTCCATATTAAATGTAGAAGTCATCAGGCAGTTGGACTAAATGATTGTTAGATGTCTCTTCCAATGGAACCAATCTATTAGAAATTAAATCAAGTTTTTACTTTTAGTAAAAAGTTAGTCCTGTAAAGTTAGAATCAATTCTTACTTTTATATATATTTTTTGTCTTTTCAATCACCATAGAAGAATGTTAGTAAAATAAGTTGTTGCTGGTCTAAAACCTACATAAGTGTTTTAAATAGTTACATTTTAGAACAAGTGGAAAGCATAGTTTTGTTTGCAGCTGTTCTGTTACTTGCAAGAGCCAGAGAAATGGAAAGTATTAAGCTTGGTAGCTTAATACTCATTGGTAGGTCCTGACATAGTCAGGCATGAGCTGACCATATTTTTTTTTCATCTCAGGGATTCACCCTATTCTGCTAGAAAAGCACTGCAGATGATTAGTCTATAGTGTTTATTATAGATGGATTTGCTGTTGGATCCCAAAATATGACATCAGTAGAGAAAGATTTGAGTGGACTTTGCAGAAAGCCTTGGGCTAGGACAGTTGGGAAAAAAACTCCCTCTGAGAAGCAAAGGAGATGTCATCAGATGTTGATTGCTCTGCCTCATCCTAGAGGGTCCACACCTGGATTTCATCAAACCTCTGCAGAAACCCTATTGCATCTTATCTTTCCTTTTGTATCCCTGAATCCCTGCATCCTGTAGAACATCTCTCCCATTGTGTTCCCTGAGTCCCTGCATCTTGTAAACCAGAATACCTATTTTCCCCTGTAGAATCCCCTAAGATAAAGTTTTTCCTCCATGAGGTAATTGCTAAGACCCCAAATTTGTTAACCTGGATTTTCGCCTTATGTCATCCCCAAAAAACCCTACTTGTAATAAATTGTAATCATTCCATCCCCCTGTTGAATATGTAAACCCTAAACCCTTTAAAAATTAACTTGTAAGTCCAATAAAGGGTTCCAGTTTTTTGCCTCCCCTGGGATCATCTTAGTCTCATTGACCTCCGCAATTTGCTGCACAGGCCCTGGGTCTTCTCTTGTCCTAGAGAATCGGTATGTACATTATATTGAAAACCACATCATTTGTAGATATCAAATATTAACTCTGAATAAATATGAACCACTCTTTTATGACATTTGTATCCGTAAAATCAACAGTTATGACTGTAAGGTCAGCATACTACAAAATTATAAGATCCTAGTTCTTACAGCCGTGTGTGCCAAATTTTTAGTGTAGTCCTGAATTCCTTCTGTAATCTTTGCTCTACTTTCCTAATTACTTATCTAATATTCAACATAAAGTCTGGGTATCAGATATTACTTGAGACAGTACAATAAGGCATGATGAATTGTCCCACATACTGTAAGAAAGAAAACAATGAGAGATATTACATAAAATGTTACTGAGCCTGTAGAAATGTTGGAAGATGTATTTTGCTATGTTACTGAGGAGTAACACAGTCTCACAGTAATCTACATGCAATGCAGTTTGTGGTACAGAGCAAATTTGTGCATACAAGATAAATGAGAGTTCTGTCTAAAAGAGTAAAATAACTGGTAGATGAGAAGTGTTTTCAATGCCTGTTGCCAAACTGAACACTGATCTTGCAATAGAAGCCTTAACCTCGATAAGGGTCCACCATCAGCTGTTTTATATTCCTTGTTCTTTTTACTCTGAGATGTAAAAGGATCTGCCAGCATTGCCTCATGCTTTGTGTGGCACCTGCTGAAGATAGACTCTCTACAGAACTAAAAGGAAGCTGAGTCAGACAGAAGTTCCTCATTTCACATGAGCTAGGCTAAGCAGATGATTTCAAGGCCACCTGCTGACACAGTCTTTTGGTTTCCCCCCAAACTGTGTGTATTTTATGATACTTACCTAATTTTCTTTTTTTCACCCTCTCCTGTCTGGGTGTTAATCTGCCCACTATTGCCATAGTGCCAGAAAATAAAAGAACAGATCTTTCCCAGCCAGTTCAGATAGAGGGTTACAAATATGGATCAGATGGTGACAATTGCAAAGCCCTTTTCTCAAGAAGCTAAGGCCTGAGGATCAGACCTGCTTGTCTTCTTGGACTCTGTCTTATTGTTCTTTCTCCATACTCTCTGCTTTTTGTGAGCCCCTAATGCTTTGCGGACTGGATGAGTAAGCAACAAAGTGGACCTGCTATAGAATGGGTGAAACTAAGTACCTCATGCTGGAATTGTCACACTCACTTATGACTCTTTCATAGTCCTGTTTTGTTCTTGGGTGGATCAGCACTACAATAGAATCAGTTGAAGAGTACTGACATTTTGTTACCCTCAGGGAGAGCTTCTAATGTGTTCACTTTGGCCTCAGAGGCATAATCTTGGGGGGGGGTTCTTTCTGGTAATCACAAGGAGCAGTCTGAGTAAAGTGGGTAGGAATCAGTTCTGAAGTAAGCAGAAAGAAAAACAAAAAAAATCATAGAGTAATACCGTGAGGACCCAAAGGTAAATAAATATAGAACCAGCTGTAAAGTAACTGCGGCAATGGCAGGGAAAAAAGCGATGCAGGATGGATGATGAAAGAGTATTAGTTTTTAATCTCTTTCTAACACCTTAGTGACTGCAATACTATTAACAGAAGAAGATAAGAAAACATTTTTCTTAATTTTCATTGCTTCACATATTTGTTTTTCAGCCACAGGTTATGCCTCTCCATCTCTTTCTTTCATTCACTCATGTCTTGCTTTCTGTCCCATTTTATTTTGTGTCACATTTTGATAGGCACTAAACATAAGCAACTTGTGTCAGTCTCGCTGTATCTGTCTGGTATTCAGCAAGGAGCTGATCTGAAGTTCATTGACAGTACCATTAAGTTAGGCAAGGGACTGGATCCTACCCAGAGCTCAGCAGCTTTCAGAGCCTATAATAACTATTTTAATTAAGTGCTGTATCTGTGTTAACAGCTGTGCACAGGAGACCTGCCTATATCCATATCTTATTTAAACTTATCAAAAATATCTTTTTATAGCTCTCTATACATCTTTCACATATGTGGTGCTGTGGGATTTGCTGGACCATTGATAAGTGGATCTAAACATTCAAGACTCTCCTAAAGCATTAATGGAGAAAGGTTTCATAAAAGTCATGACTGTTAATACACAGACTGTATAAGAATTGCGAGTGGCATTGGGAAAATGCTACAAGATATAAGATTCTGTGAAAAGAGAGTAAGAAAGTTACTTTTAATGAATGTAGGCTAGTCCTATGGCCTCTGATAGGAATGGGATGTGGACATCTGTGTCAGCATGTGTATGTGTAACAGGGAAATCAAACTCAATTCTGTATTTGCCAAAGTTTAGACGAGTGCCTCCTCATGGGCACTCATCTTTTAATATTTTGTTGAAACAAATATGTTAGAGCCTGTCTTGCAGAACAGGCTCTCACCAAGCTGACCTTGGTGCTCCATGACAGGATCTTAGTGCTGAAAATTCTGAAGAGCAGATATGTCCTCTCTAAGGTATTTGGGACCATATCAGTGCTGCAATAGGTTTGCTATTTGAGGATGGCAGCAGCAAATATGACAATAGATTTGTATCTTATCAGTGTATAAATGTATAAGAATTTTCTGAGAGCCAAAAAAACCATAAAAATGATGCTGCAAGTACTTGAAAGTTTGATTCTCGGTATTTTTTTTGCAACGGTTTTCCCTCAAAACAACAGTTTCCTCCAAACAACATTAAATGTCTGTTACCAATATTACTTAAATATAGCACATCCTGAGGCTGTGAAGGTGGCTAGTAAGTCTGGTCCCAGTTTTATTTTCACAGATCTGCCATAACTGGAGCTGATAGTTGTAATTATGCCACTCCCCAGGTCTCAGCAACCCTTTCTTCAAAACACTTTCTTCAACATTAAACCCTAGAATTTCCATGCCAGCTTGCATGTAAATTATCCTGTGGCAATGCAAGAAAATCAAATAGTGAAAAAAAAAAATCAACAAAGACCTAGAGAAGGTCATCCACTAGGAGACAGAGGAATACAAGGAAAGTTTGTGGACTGTTAAAAATAATAAGGTTGAAAAAAATGGTATAATAGGCTGTGTGCAGACTTGTGTTATAGTAGCATTTCTAGTGGCTGTAATGCTGTGCATGAAGACCTCTTCCAGAAGTGTTTACACATTCATAATGTTCACAGCTCCTGATGGGGCCTCTAGGAGAATAGTGACATCTGGTGAGTGAGCCCCACTACCGGGGTAAATTGTGGGGCTCAGTTAGAAGAGAAATGAAAATAGTAGGTTTCACATGTGGCAAGATGGAGAGGCAGTGGGAGGGTTCAGTGGGAGACCTTGCTGGCCTTCTTGACAGACCAGTTTTAGCAGTGTCTCTTCCATTTTCTATTCATAACCACTTAAATGTCTGAATGCCTTCAGCTTATTAATTTCTTAGAAAGGTTAAAGCTGTTCTGATAAAGCAATTCCTGTCCCAGTTTCTGCCAGACCTCTCTTCATTTTCTTTCACAAAACGAAAATGAAGTTTTAACTAGAAAATGTTTTGGAGAGTATTGCTAGTTAGAACACAAATTTTGAAGAATGGGAACAAATCTGGGGCTTATTATTTTAGTCGGGTTGTTGGAAATATATTTGGAGACAGAAATCAGATAAGAAAATTTTGTACAGTACCTCTCACCTTAAACTTCACTTTGAATTGCAGCACTAGAGCAACCTTTTTGCACTACTTCTATTTCAAATAGATGCCCCAAGAAACTTGTAGAGACTAAATATTTCTGTAGCATCAAATGAGTTGTGTGAAAATTATGAATCTGATTTGCTCAGGGAAAAATGATAGAAAGAACCCTGAGTATTTGTTATGAAAGTATTGAAAATAAATTACATCATATTTTTGTATAGTTATCAATAAGAAACATTCAAACATCAAAGGCATAAAACACTTTGTCTCATACATCTATGCAAATAGTCACTTTAAAAATAGAATATACTCTCACTGATTTTTAAATAAAAATCTAATTCCTTTAAAAATTAAAGGATTGGGATCATAATAATGAATGAAATTTTAGTAAGGTCTACAAATAAATGTAGTTAAACAATAATCTTCATATCTGATAACTCTTTGCATGTTACATTCAAGAACCTCAACACATCTGTGAGCATGGATTTAACAAGTCCATTTTATTAGCTGTCCTAAATTGCCATTTTAAGTAGTTGAAGCTCAGATAGACCATGGGCAAATGTTGTTGTCTGTTTTCTTATGTGGTATTGTCTCTGTTCAGGACTACGTAAGACACTATCCATGCTTGAAAAAAACAGCACACTTGGATAATTTACTGTTATGATTGTTTTGCCCACAGTAATGCCTTTACAGCATTTCATCATCAACTGACAATTACAGTGGGAGGTGAATTTGATCTTTTTTGTTTTCAAGGTGGCTTACAAAGCCCACAGAAGACATTCATGACAGCATCAGTAGGAGGTTTAACTTCCCCATTTAGGCACACCCCTTTGCAGTACCACTAAAATTCCAGTGGCATTAAAAGCCCAAGCTATGTTGAAGGTTCAAAGTGAATGAAAGGCCTAGTATGTCTCTAATGGTCAAATCTGCACTCAAAGGATAACTCAATACTTAAATTAATAAGCCCTCAGTGGTATTTAGTGTGAAGCCTCTAGGTACCAAAAATAATGGAAACATAAATTTGCTTTACAGGGGGATCCTGGAATCTTCTCTCAGTGTTTATAGTAAAGATGTGAAGGCTGTAAGTGAAAAGTAAATCAGTTAATTGAAAACATACCATCAAGAGATGTATTAGAATTTAGAATCAATTGTGACAACTGCATTAGCAGAGATTAACTTTCCCATGGAGGTGAACTGATGCCAATCAAGTTGCTGTGCAACTATAATTCTCATGTAGAGCACCCCTTCCACTAAAGAACTGTTGTATTCTGTTATTCAGAATTTTTATAAAGGGGATGTTTCAGTACCATCCTTTCACATTCCACTTTAAGTAATGTTCTACTTTGTATGCTGAAGAGACGTTGATCACATGTTCATTAACAAAATAGAAAAAGAAAACATACTATTCTCACAGCTCTGCTAAATACAGATAAAAGCATGTTTAACAGCTTCAAGTCCTATTGTGTGGATAAATATTCCACAACATTTATTCTGTTCTTGTAAGTCCTTTCTGTTTATGCTATATTTGTGCTTTTCTGTTTACTTCTGAGAATGGATATTTCATTTTGCTTTAATCCATCCCAGGCAAATAAGGGTTGTAAATAACAGACTGATGTCACAAAAATACTAAAAGCAAGCAGGATGTGAGAGCACGCTCATCAGAGCCACTGTGTTCACCTCACTCAGCCACCATATAAATATCATACAGTACAGTGGAAGTGGAGGAGCAGCCAGCAGCCCCCACCAGCTGTGCAGTTGGCCCATGGGGTTTGTGTAAGCATGCTGAAAGGTTTTGTGCCTTTAGAAAATCGTAAACTAAAAGCAGCAGAAAAGAAGGCTACTCTGTAGCCCTTGTATTCATCCTCTCCTGCAGTCTCAGCTCGGTTTAAATGTGGACTGCATCTGTCCAGATCGTTTCACCAGCTACAGAAATACTCCAGACAGATTCAAATTTTCTGGCTTTCCATTGGATTAAAAAAATATAATGGAGAAAAGATAAGATGAAGTCAAGAAATGGTGCTTTCAAAGCTTTCAAAAACGTGTGGGTTTCTTTATTGTTTTATTTGGTGATTCCTAACCATCTCAGCTGAAAGCTTCTGTCTGCTGTTGGCATGAAGGAGGGTCTGCAGTGATTGAGGGCCAACCTCTCTCTCAGCCTGGAAGCTTCTTTAGGAAACAATGTCCAGAGAACCCATCCACATGAATGGAGAACCCATACTGCAAAATTTAAAGACCACAAGGAACTTTTTTTATGGCACTAGATCTGTGGGACAGGCTAGGCTGCTAGTGGGCAAAGGTTTGAATGTAGTTGAAGATTTGTGTTTCATGTTCCCTAAACATGTTGTTATTGTTCAGTAAATAATTGATATCTTCATGCAAATGGGATGAGGTTCCCCCATCCACACCTGTAATGGTTTGGATTTAGGCCTCTTCCTGGTAACCAGGTCGAAACTAAGGAAGTACCCATATCCCAGTATTCCATTCTATCCTTTACATAAGCAGAAATATAAATAGAAGGGGGGAAGAAGTTGGAAGTCAGATCCCTTCCGGCATTGTTAGGAAAAGCAGCAACCTTTCCCTGTGGCTAGGCTCCTTGCATGGGAGGTATGTGGCCTGTAGGCCTTTAAAGGCTGTTGTTTTCCTCCGATTCGAGAGGAAGAGATTCAATAGTGGGCTGAGTCACTTCTGCTGTTCTTAAGGAAAGTATTAAGGCTTTGTTTTTTAATTCTTCATTGACTGGGTACATCTGTTCTTTCCCTGTTTTGGGGTGTTGGAGTTTGTTTTTCTTATATGTATATAAGTGTTATATATATATATATATATATACACACACACTGCTTGGGATTTGCTATTTCATTGGTTTTTTTTTTCTTCTCCCTTTCCCTTTCTTTCCCCTGTGCTCATAAGAAAGGAGAGGGGGGAGGGGACGGGGAAAAGCTGCCGCTGTGGGTTTGGGCACTTGGCGGGGGACCAGGTCGAAACCACCACAGCACTTTTCTGGAATTGCAATAAGGATGCATTTGCCTACCTGGTCAGGTGCTGTAGGTTCTCCTATTGCTATAGTGATGTGGGCTACAGAGGTTTTCAAATCAGTGGGGAGATTATCCAAGCAGTCAAAGTGAAACAATCTTTAAGATAGCTGGAGAGGTCAAGGTGAGACTTGAAGAGTGGCAGGGGACTAACTGAATGCAAGTTGTTCAGTTTCAAAACAAGACCTTAGCAATAGAGATACCAATAGGAGGAACGGTCCTAGGGTGCTGCATGCTGGCAGGACAGCTGAACTGATGAGTCTAATGGCACAAGCCTATGTTTGCAGGGTCACCTGAAAATACTCCCCAGACTCCTGTTTGTCCCAGCTGCATCACAACTCCAAGCTGCAGTAACAAATGCACATCTGTTATTCCTCTTTGTCCTGGTTCTAATAGGAAAGAAACATGATTTGGCTAGAAAAAGCCAAAACATTTTGTTATGATCCAGTTCTTAATATTACATCCAAATAAAGTTGCAAATGAGATCATATGCCAAAGTCAGTAGCACAGATTTTTATTTAATAGTAAATGTGAGGTAGAGAGAGATAGAAAGAAATAGGAAGAAGAGAGCTGGGTGGGAAAAAGGAGAGTCAGAGAGAAAGATTTAGTATAAAAAATATCACAACTCTGTGGATTCTGAATGCATCCCACTGATCCTCTTCTTGTGGTCTTCCTTGTGTAGAGAGTCCCAGTCTTGATGAAGTGATGGTTGCAGTCTGGATCCATCAAGGGAAGTCCAGGGTGGTGTGGGAAGAAGTCCATGGAGGTGAGGGAAGTTCCAGAGATGTTTTTATGCTTAAGCTAGGTAGAAAGACTCCCCTTGAGTGGGGAGTTTTACAATGGATGATGCATGTTGATACTGGATCACAGGATGCATGATAATACTCGATCACTGGACATTTCACAAGTCTTTGACACCTTCTAAGATGTTATGGCTGCCTGCTATATGAGTGCAATTGAGTCCATTATGGCCCATTATGGCCCATCTGCAGAGATGAATACCTTGAGCCCTTGTGTCAGTTGTTCTGGTAGTTCCTCAGGGCAGAGTTATTGCTCCTGAGTCATTTGTGTAAGGACGAAGAAACACTGCCCCACCTTGCAGCATTTGACTCTTTCCTTACCTTGTTCAACACCCAGATTGTATCCTGAGGTCGCAGGTTTGCACACCCTCAGGACCTGTGTGGTTACTTTGCACATCATTAGCTTGCACCTTGGTTGTCTGAGTCGTTAGCATTCCAGTCTCTCACACTGGTAAATACGATTCTTCTGCTGGGATAACTGGACAATAGTACCACCTCTATCTTATCTCAAGTTCCCATCACAGTCCAAATTAATAGATATATTAGGGGAAGGATGGGCTTCACCGAGCAATTGCTTCTTTGTACAACTTGTTACAGTGGACAAAAGTCTTTCAGTGATTTTAACAATGTTTAAGCCATTAAGCATTTCCATCTCTCACACATTTTCAAAAGAAATGTTCAATATCTTTGTCAGTGATGGACAGTGGGACTGGTGCACCCTCATCCTGTTCACTCATGACACCATGTTGTGTGGTACAGTTGACACACTGGAGATGCCATCCAGAGGGACCTTGAAAGGCTTGAGAGGTAGGCCTGTACAAAGCTCATGAAGTTCAACAAAGTGAAGTGCAAGGTCCTACACCTGGGTAAGGGCAATCCCAGGCACATCTGCTGGTTGAGGCAGAGAAATGATTGAGAACAGTTCTGCAGAGAAGAACATGGGAGTGATGGTAGATGAAAAACTCAACGTGAGCCAGCAGTGTGAGCTCACAGCCCAGAAATCCAATGAAATCCTGTGCTGCATCAAAAAAACTGTGGCCAGCAGGTCCCTCTACTCTGCTCTTGTGAGACCCCACCTGGAGTATTGTGTATAGTTGTGATGTCTCCAACATAAGAAGGACATGGAACAAGTCCAGAGGAGGTTGATAAGAGGGCTGGAGCATCTTCCCTGTGACAAAAACAGGTTGAGAAAGTTGAATTTGTTCAGCTGAAGAAGAGAAGGCTGTGTGGAGACTTCATAGGAACATTCCAGTATCTGCAGGGGGCCTACAATGAAGGCAGAAAGGAGCTCTTTGTTAGGAACTGTAGTGATAGGAGAAAGAGTAATGGGTACAAATTGAAATAGGGGAAATTTAGGTTAGATATTAGGAAGAAATTTTTTACTGTGAGAGTGATGAGAGACTGGAACAGGATGCCCCAACCCTGGCAGTGTTCAAGGCCAAATTGGATAAGACCTTGAGCAACCTAATCTAGAGGCAGGTGTCCCTACCCATGGCAGAGGTGGTTGGGACAATTCTCAGTGCATTTTTTAAAATATATTTTAATTTTAAGCACTCTTTTCTCCTACCTTTCCCCCTTTCCCACTTTAATCTGCTTCCTTCTCTTTGCTACTGAGGCAAGTGGGGGTGTCCTGGTGTTGGCAAGTGTGAGATACTGTATTAATTATTGGCAAGTGGCAAGTGCTCTGACAAGTGTGAAATACTGGATTAATTATTGACTCAGACCAATTTAAATGTGTGTTGTGTGTGGCAGGGGAAGGGACAGGTCAAATTTCATGAAGGTGAAGTGATGCTCTGATACCTCAGCCCCCTGGAGTCTCTTTGGGCAGCCTCAGGGCAGCTGTCAGTCAAGAGCCACTCAGGACCACTGCCCATGCTGCACCCCATGGAGCCCCTAACCCAGGCTCAGAATGGCTGGCACACCGGCAGCACTGCCCCACAGTGCACCCCAGAGCTCCAGAATGGCCAGTGGGCTGGAAGTCACACCTGTGGGTGGGCCAAAGCAAACAAAAGTGGCATTATGTGCACTCCGTGTTGTTTGAATTCTGCCATCTGGACATGTGAAAGCCGGATTTGCGCAGGACTCTGAGTGGTAGCTATAATTCTCTCTTTTTCAGTATTTCTTTACTTCTTCTCCAAATCTCCTTTCTTAATATTTTGGGTAACTTAGCTGGATGGTTTGGATTTTATGGAGTTGTATGGGTTAGCAGGTGTGAAGTCAATGCTTTGTGAAATCCTTTATTTTGGTTGAACATTGCCCTTTAAACTTTTGCTAAGTTTCCTTGGTTTCCAAAGTTTACTAATAAAAGTACTTCCCGAAAAAACATGTGCATCACTTCTCGCTTGCACTGTCTCTTAAGCTGAGAGGTTCTTTTAATAAATATGGTGGGCAAATTTTTTGAGCCCTGTATATTTTTAAAGTAAAACCTCTTCAACTTACTGTAAGACCCCAGGCTCATAGCTCAGAGCCTGGGGTCTTACAGGAAGTCTCCTTCAAAAGAAACCTTTTCTGACTGACAGAATAGCTGCAAGGGTGCATAACTTCTTGGAGGGGGAAAGAGGAACAGGGAAGCATAACTAAAATCTTGAGAGCAAACTGGTTCAAAACTATGCTTTCATTGCCACTTCCCCAGCATTCTTATGCAAAAACGCATATTGTTTTAAATTAACTTCAAAACAAATTCATTTGGAAGACCTAAAGATTCTAGCCATGTTTCAGGTCAACTAAAGATTCTAGCCATGTTTTAGGTCAACTAGTGTGAGGTAGTAATAAAAATTTTGCAGCAGTATTTTGTTTTGTTTGTGTCAGCTTTGCAGATTCTGCACTCAACTATTAGAGATTAGTTTAACAGGAAGAACCATCCACCAGGAATATTTTAAAAGCCTCTCTTGTCATGTAACAAATGCAAAACCTAACAGTTTTCTCTAACTTGTCTCACATCATTGCTTAGTTAGCAGATGATATTTAAGGAGCTCACTGTTGTGTTTCTCCTGCCTCAAGCTGCCATGGATAATTTAGCAAAAAAGGAAGAAAAATGACATAACCTTAGCATATTCTCATTTCGCTTGATGAAAGAAAGTGATTCCTATCATACCATGAGTACAGTTTCTTCTGTTCCTGGCCTGCTGACAGTGGAAAACTTCTTGGCTGCCTTCATGCCAGCAAGAGGAACAGTTACAGACTGTTGCAGAGCTAGCAGCATCCCAAGGGGAGAATTGTCAACATCAGCAACTTCCCAGCCTTACTGCTTCCTGATCTTCTGCTTCACACCCACAATAAAACATCCCATGCACACACTGGTATATCCCATACCTCACACCACCTCTTGCATATGGTGAGGGAGTTGGGCTCAGCTTCAGTCTGGCAAATCCCCTGGCAGGACATATAAAAATATCCATGTCTGTCTGGCATACCAAAGGAATTATAAATCAAATACCAACCCATTTTGCTTTTTTTAGCAAGCCTGATCTATTTTTACTGCTTTATGTTGCTGTCCATCACTGCAAAATTTAAAGCAGTGCTGTTTGACAATTTGAGTTAATATAGGGGTCCTAGTGCATCAAAGTTCACCTTAAATTCTGCTCTTGTGAGAGGTTTGTTAGGACTGCTTCCAGATTGGTGGAAAAATAGCTACACTGTTTTGTGTTGTATTAGGAAAACAAGATTATTGCCATCTACTCTAGGGAAGACTAGGCATTTTGGTTTTTGTGAATCTTTAGAGCAACCAGTGAAGGATGATACTTCTAATTATGGAATGAGGGAAAAAACTATGAAGAAGAAAGTATGGTCAGAAAGCCTAAATCTTTTGCTTGTCTGAAGTAATTTCAAATATTCATTAGTAAAGGGGAGGAGTCCAGCACATCAACAGTTACATCAACACCTTTAGTGGGCTGCTCCCCAGAGCAAGGCACAGAATGAGACACTGCTCTATCTCACGAGTAATACACAAATCACATAGCTGCACTCACTTAGGGACCATCTGTAGATGAGTAAAACTCTTATTATGGTTTGATCAGAAACACTATGGCCATGCATAACATAAGAACTTGCACAGCATGCAAGCTAATAACTACTGTGAGAGGCAGAGTAAATTAATTTGGTATTAAAGTAACGCTCACGTGGTTATCGAGTTGACTTCAAGTGCAGACGTGTGCTAAAAAAGACAACAAATCTAGCTCATATTACCCCTGCTGCATGTATACCTGTTTCCATCCCCATGAGCCTGCTTTATCAAGCTTTAACCTTTTATATCTCTTTGAAAAAACTCTCCCTACAAACTTCAGTTTTGACACATAAATGAAAATATTACATCTTAAATGAAGCTGTACTGTTTAACTGAAATGTGATATAAAATTTTCTGGAGAGAAACAGCTACATCTCTCTAAAGAGTCATGAATAATGTATGTTTTGTTTTGTTTACAGAAACACCTTTGTTATCACTTCATGAAAGGTAAGAAAACTTGTACTGACTCCAGCTACTGCTGTAGATCCTAGCTAGCAGGAGCAAATTGGAACAGCAGAAATAGTCCAATAAATTGGAAGGACTTTAAGTATTCTCAAAGACAAAGCATAGTTAACTATAGAAGAGGCACATCTGCACACCCTTCAAAGTCTACATTTTCTTCTCACATGGGTCTGCAATTTTTTCTGCTGGCATAAGCTGAAAAAAATATTATTTTAGTTTCATCACTACAAACTGGACTGCAGAAAGCCAGAATCCTGGAATGGTTATTGAAATGAAATGAAGTCTGAAAACTTATGTACAGAGATTTTGCCTAAAAGAAGCAGCTGTTCTTAAAAGAGGTGTCCCACAGCCAAAGAAATGGCTTCAAGGCATACAAGGGAGGTCCTTCCCAGGGTGGGTGGCTTCCCGCTCAGTGGTTCCCTGCACGTTGGGCAGTCATACTCCAGGAGCACCCCTCTTTGCTCCCACCTGCACAACCAGGGCACACCCTGTCCTATGGCTTGGGCAGCTCCCTGGGCTGCATAGCCCTCCCCAAGCACACAGCCAGCAGCTGCATGGGGAAAGAGACCCCTGTACAGGGTGAGTGAACCAGGGATTCACCAGGGAAGGACATGAGACAGCAGAGGTAGTGCATTAGATGTCCTGGCATGACTTTGGTTTGCTTTTGTTACTGAAATGTCTGTCAATATACATTTATTTGTCTCACTGCATTTAGCATTGGCTGTTTGTGTATACACACACGCACATAAATATGCATACATGTATGTACATGTATATATAATGGTATCTATTTTTCAATGTGTATTTTTTGTGCTCATTTTACTCAGTTTTTTAATAGATTTTCAAATTTCCTGCTGATAAGTGATTCGATGCTAATGTAAAACCTTAGATGCAATTGCACCTGAATTAGACCTGCAATCACAGTGGTACACCAGTTATCACTAAGGTTAATTTTGTTTTGTGAAATTAAAATCATGAAATATAATTTCTTCCCTGTGTCTCTCGAAGCATTTTTACTTTGGAGACTGTTGCTTGTTTTTGCAAACTTTTCAGTCATAACTATTCTAAGACAAAGTATCTGTTTCTAAGTAGACAGTGTTAATCTAAAAGTGTTTCAGGCTGAATCACCTTATTTGTTCTGATTTATGATGATATTGCCAGCCTTCTGCATATCTTTTAAGTTTCAAGCAGCAAGTATTTACATTGTCACATGCCCTAACATTGACAAAACAAGAAAAGCTATATTGAAGTACGCACTTTCTTGGTTTTTAGAAGAGTTGCTGTCCAAACTGAAACAGTTATCTGACACAGATATTTTTTTTTACTTTATCAGCTATAGTTGCATATATTATTAGACATACTGGAACTGCATTCTTTTTCTAATCCTACTGTTCTTTTGCACTGATAATATATGACGACTACGGGGTGCATAGATCCTGCTTTCATCGTGTTTTGAATCTTAATTCAGGAAAATATCTATACAACCTCCTACATTCAAGCTTACTATAGGTACACTTGCAAACTGACCAGACGAAGCTTTTGACATGGAGGTACATCTCTTTCCTGTTCACTTTCTCAGGACAGGAGCAGATGACTTTTTAATCAGAAATATACTTACGCAGTCAGGGTTAGCTGAAACTTGTGTTCCTTCTGACCACAGCAGATACAGGTAGATTAAAACACTTTAAGTCCTGAAGAATTGGTTGTATATAACTTTCCTTTCTGCATATCTCAGCTTAGGGAATGTAATATTAGCAAGATTTGCATGTCATTAGTGCTGCTAATTTGAAAATTTCACTTCCTGATGTAGCCATTTCATTTTAGACTCACAGGCTGACTCAGCCACAGTTCAAGCTGTGACTTCAGTGATCCATTAGAACATTGATTTATGTGCTCACATGGCTCTCTTATTATCTTGTTTTGATTTTGATCTGTTCCAAATTATTCCTGAGGTTATCTCAGTTGCCAGCTGACTGACTGAAAATTGACTTTTTTTTCCTGCTTTCTTGTCCCTCCTGCTGTCTCAGTTGGCTCAGGTACAAAGGGAGTGTGGAGGAGCGAGGCAGGACTGAAGCACATGGATTAGGCTTATTGTGTAAATATCCAAATAGGTAAAATTATGCAAGAATCATGAACAACTAAGAATATAAGAACCAAAGGATAAAATCAAACCAGAAGGGATAAAATGAACAGGAAGGAAGATAACTGTCTTTAGATTCTAACACTGAGATGGAGCAGGTTCATATGAGGCTAAAATGTAGAAATTGAAACCAGTATTTTCAAACAAGATGGAATCTAGTATGAGGAAATTTGAAGATCATAGTGACACCTTCCTGTTGCCTGAAGGATAGAGTAATCTCTCTGCAGCATTGTGGAGCCCCTGACTTTGTGCTAAAAGCTATGATTAAGAAGTGGGGTGCAGCAAGGAAGAAAAACTGCCTGGTGGCAATAATTCAATGTTGCAATAAGACAAAAGAGATATGAAAAACACAAGGTAAATCTTCTTTAAAATGTTAGTGACTTCACTGCAAGATGTATCAGGATCTCATGCTTTCTCCTTTTCTTTGCTTGTTTACCTCAGTATATGTCAGAAATATGCAATGTGGTCTGGAAGTGACTGCTTCAAAAAACCTGTTTTCTTGTTCCAGTTTTTGTATTTTTAGTATTCCCTCATATCTCTGCCTTCACAGAGAGCTTACATTCCTTATCCATGCAGCATCCATAAGTATTTTTTACTTTGAAAGAATAAACAAACTTTATGCATTAATACAGGAAATAAATTTCATGAGATCTAGATTATTATTTTTTTAGAATGAAAACTAAGGCTCAGGAGTAAACAATCTTTCCTGAACTGGTTTTATTCTCCTTTCTGTGTAGCTTGTTACATGATGATACCACGTTGCATACCACTGAATTTTCAGAAAATGATTATAGCCAATGAATGTGTATTCCCTTTCTTGCTGTGCTTTATAACAATCTGAAGCAGGTTGCATGCTGAAAAGAGAAAGATAAAAAAGTGAAGGAATGTAATTTAAAATACCTTCCCTGTGAAATTTAATTAATCCTAAATTTAACCAGACTCTAAAAACTGCCAGCCTCACCTCTGTGCCTGGGAAGATCATGGAATGGATCCTTCTAGAAGTTGTGCTAGGGCACATGGATGAGAGGGATTTGATTGAGGCAGCCAGCACAGCTTCACCAAGGGCAAGTCCTGATTTGCCAGCATAGTGGCCTTCTATGATGGAGTGACATTCTGTGGACAGCTGATGTCACTTATCTGGACTTCTGTAAAGCCTTTGACATAGAGCTGTAGAATCATAGAATCAACCGGGTTGGAAAACACCTCTGAGATCATCAAGTCCAACCTTGATCCAACACTGCTGTAGTTACTAGACCATGGCACTAAGTGCCACATCCAGTCTCATCTTAAAAACCTCCAGGGATGGTGAATCCACCACCTCCCTGGGCAGCCCATTCGAATGTCTAATACTCCCTCTGTAAAAAAATTCTTCCTAATATCTAACCTAAACTTCCCCTGGCAGAGCTTAAGATCATACCCTCTTGTCCTACTGCTGGTTACCTGAGAGAAAACACTGATGCCCACCTGGCTACAACCTCCTTTCAGGGAGTTGTAAAGAGTGATGAGGTCTCCTCTTGTTCAGGCTAAACAACCCCAGGTCCCTCAGCCCCTCCTCACAGGATTTGTGTTTGAGTCCCTTCATCAGCTTGGTTGCTCTTCTCTGGACCTGCTCCAGTACTTCAATATCCTTCCTGAACTGAGGGGCCCAGAAATGGGCACAGCACTCCAGGTGTGGCCTCACCATTGCTGAGTACAGGGGAAGAATCCCTTCCCTGGTCCTGCTGCCACACTGTTCCTGATACAGGCCAGGATGCCATTGGCCTTCTTGGCCACCTGTGCACACTACTGGGCACACATGATCCCCACAACCTCCTTCTCTCTAATTTGGAGAGAGATGGATTCAGTGGGACTGTTTGGTAGATAAGAAAGTGATTGGATGGTTTCATCCAGAGGGTAATGATTCAGAGTCCTGATGCATATCAGTGACAAGTGGGGTCCTTCAGGTGTCCATACAGGGACCAGTGTTGCTTAATGTCTTCATTAATGACATAGATGAAGGGATTGGGTGCACACTCAGCAAAACTGAAGATGACCTCAAGCTGAGTGATGTGGTTGTCACACCTGAAGGACTGGATGCCATCCAAAGGGACCCGGACAAACTCAAGAAGTGGGCACATGGGAATATCATGCAGTTATTGAGAGACCAAGTGCAAGGTGCTGCAACTGGATTGTGGCAACCCCTAGTATCAATACAGGCTGGGGGATGAACAGACTGAAAGCATCCTGATGAGAAGGACTTTGTACGTCTGGTGGATGAGAGGCTGGATGTGAGTTGGCAATATGTGCTTGAGGCCCAGAAAGCCAATTTTATCTGGGACTGCATCTGAAGAAAAAGAAAATAGAAAATGTTACACTGCTGTGAGGAAAGGCTGAGAGAATTTGTGTTGTTCAGCTTGGAGAAGAGAAGGCTTATGATTGACCTAATCACAGCCATCCAGTACCTGAAGGAAACCTACAAGAAAGATGGAGAGACTACTTACAAGGGCATACAGTGACCAGTCAAAGAAAAATGGGTTTCAACTGAATGAGACTAGGTTTAGATTATACATTAGGAGAAAATTCTTTACTCTGAGGGTGAGACACTGGAACAAGTTGCTCAGAGAAGCTGCAGATGCCCAGTCCCTGGAAGTATTCAAGGCCAGGTTGGATGGAGCTTTGAGCAACCTGGTCTAGTGGAAGGTGTGTCCACCACAGCAGGGAGGTAAGAACTAGATGATTTTTAGGGTCCCTTCCAACCCAAGCCATGATCCTATGACTCTATGTCTTGCACAGGTTTTGTTTTTAAGCAGTTTAACAGTCATTCACTAGGTTTCTTTTTATTAGTTATTTGCTAATATACTAGCGTCCAGTACACTAAAATCCTGCAGAAAGAGAGGGCATAATTTTATTCTCTACCTCTTCAGGTAAGCACCATGGCAGAACTCCTGAGAGACACAGAAACTGTGTAGCTATCCCATCCCAAAACAAGAGGCCAAGGTGCTGCCATGACTTTCCTTATATTTAAAATGATTCTCTGAAATCTGTAACAATGTGGTACAAATACATTTTTATCATTCTGAAAATGAAAAAAGGATACAAATGTAATTTTTCTCCTAGCTTTCTTGATTGGAAGAACAATTTACTTTTTGCTTATTATGCATGAAAACATGTCTCCCTCAACTCTGCCCCAGCATAATTTGTACTTGCAAATAGATTCAGCTTTGTGTTTTTCCCCCAGATTGCCAGTTATGAGAAATACAGTCATCAAAATAATTATTTTCAGATCTCTTTTTTAGAATCTCAGCCTATGGCAAAGCTATTGTTTTTGAGGAAGAGAGTCATTTTGTCATGAGACAGGGCACATCCCAAGGGCTTTTCAGTTACATCATTTGAGAATTATGATGATAGGAGGGAAGAACCACTACTGATCTGCAAAGGGCAGGGAGTACACAGAATCCACTGAGTCTGAAGAAATTTGTTTCTGCACAGAAGAGTACAGTGGTTTAACCTCAGACAGCAACAAAGGCCCATGCAGCTGCTCGCTCACTCTCCAACCAGTGGGAAAGGGAAGAGAATTGGAAGGGTAAAAACTGGAAAACTTTTGGGTTGAGATAAAGACAGTTTAATAGGGAAAGCAAAAGCACGCCCCACAAGCAAAAGAAAACAAGGAATTAATTCACTGCTTCCCATGGGCAGACAGGTCTTTGTCCCTCTCCAGCAGATCAGGGCCCCATCACGTGTAATGGTAGCTTGGGAAGACAAACACCATGACCCCAAATATTCCCCTTCTTCATTCCTCCTGACCAGACTTATATACTGAGCATGACACTGAGCATATGGTATGGAATGTTTCTTTGGTCAGTTTGGGTCATCTGTCCTGGCTATTGTGATGGTTTGGACCTGGCTCCCTGCCAAATGCCTGAAACTCACAGTAGTAGCCCTCTTCCCCCTCTCTTCTTCCCTTAGGGCAAAGGAAAAAAAAAACTATGCAAAGTGAAAAACCCAAAATCAAGCTAGTTGTATAAAAATGTATATATTTTAGGTATAATAATGGCCAGTCTTCACGAGTGAAGATCTGGGGAAGGTCTTTACACCTTCCAGCCTGCGCATTGGATTTTTTAGGTGAGACACAGTGTGCGCGGAACTGAGCCCACCCTTTAATCCTAAGGTTCATCTGCCGGGGCCAAGCGAGCTTGGACAGTGGCAGTGAGGTCCTTAGGACGTAGGTGGGTTGCCTTTAAGGGCTAATGAGCCCCACCTGCCCGGGAGTGGCCCTGACCGGGAATCGAACCCGGTATATTATAATTTTAGGTATATTACAGTTATATACAATTAAAATACTATGTACAGAGCAAAGGGAATTCAGACACCCCCTGAAGGGAAAGGGAAAGGGGAAAAAGGGACAAAAAGGGACACCAAACAGATATACACAATCAAACTCAAGAACTAGACTGATAACTAGCAAAATAGATCTCACCATGTCCCTTAGAAAAGCAAGATCACCAGACACAGCCAGCACTCTCCAAACCCCCACACGGCAGACCAGCATTCACTGCAGGCCTCAGCCTTAGATAAGCGAGACCAACACAAGGACTCACTGCTCCTGAACCTCGCCGGAAGAGAAGAGAGCGAAGGCCTCTCCTCCCTTCTTATTTGAACCCTGATTTACGTAAAAATCGTATGGAATACTGGGAACATGGGCACTTCCTTGGTTACAAGCTGGTCACCAAGGAAGGCCTAGATTAAAACCACCACAGCCATGTTTCCTCCCAGCTTCCCAAGCATCCCCAGCTGCTTGACCAGTGTGCCAGTACAAAAGCTAGAAAAGTTCTGTATAAGCCAGGTCATAGTTAACCCTTGATTTGCTGTGGCATTACAATGACTTTGAATAAATAGGATTTTAATATGAACTTTATATATGTGAAAAGAAATGCATTTAAATGATGTGCTATGAGTCACTGAAGGATTTCATCTTGCATCCAAAAAATTCACTGAGGGGACTTTTGTTCACTTTAATATGCAGGAACCAGCACCAAAGAGGAGACATCTGGAGCACTTGTTTCCTTGCTCTGTGCTCAGATCACTCCAGCTTTTCTGGAATCATGCAAAGTTGTCATTATCTGGAGAAATGGACATTAAGTACATATTTCTCAGAGTCATGCAGGAGGAAACAGATGACAGTTATGAGAACAATCCATAATGTGATTAAGATGAGCTTCCTTAATATGATTAACAAGCCTTATATCTTCACTTTGCACTTTTATTTTTAAATTCTGAATAATTTAAAGTCTACTTCTTGGAATAGCATGACAAATCTCTGGTAATTTTGACTTTATTCTTATTCCACATTTACCTTTGTCTTATATACTACCTGTAAGAAGACAGAAAAATCTGTTTTTCATCCTGACATGACTTCTAAAATTTATGTCAACTTTTTAGATCTCTTTAGATGTTTTTTAAAAGAAAATTAGAGGTTTAATCCAAACAATGAATATGCAAGAATAACTGAAAAAATATGCTTAAAAAAAGGGTGGAGACAGGAGTAATTTACCAATCCAACCTTGTATGTTTGGTTGATTCAGAACTCATCAGAGAGTGACTCCACTTCTGTGTTACCTGTGCTTTACCTGTCTTTTAAAAGTGTAAATAAAATGGTTTTTAGTGAAATTCTGGACAATATTCATATATTTCACCATTTAAAACAGACAAACAAGCAAACAAAAACCACCACTTAGAAATAGTTATCCCTAATGAAACACAGTAGTAACTCTGTGATGTGGTGGTTGATGTGGTGGTGACAACATGCACAGTAACCTATGCCACTGGTACACACAGCCAAAGATGGTTTTTGTCTTTCTCCAGTCAATTGCATTGTACCTTGCGCTTATGGATAGTACAACACAGAGGGGAAGAATAATATCTCTTGCATTTTCTTAATTGCTGTGTTGCAGAGCAGCAGTAGCTCTTCAGGGTAGTTTCTTTCTCTGGCAGAAATTCTTGTTTTCATCCCTGTCACTTTCCAAATCTTCTGATCCGCCACTGTTTTTTTCTCTTTAATTCCCCCCTCTACATCAGAGCCTCTTTGGATTCCTATTAGTGCTCTGGGCTGCTTTGGTGGCCCAAAGTGTTAGAAATTAGATGTGCACAAAATATAAATATCATTAAGGGCAAAATAATAAAAAATTTTCTCCAGAAGTGCCAAATATATGATACACACACCACCACAATATAAGAATCCCTATGAATTACGTCATTTGGGAAGTTCAGCAATGTTACAGTTGCCTATTTTCCCCTTGGTAATTAACATGTTTGTTACCTTCTGTGTTGCTTAAAGACCTTATTTTCTTGCTGGTGTTTGGTTATAGTGATCTTCTGTGGCTATATTACAACCACCTAAGGTATATGTGTCATTTTTGCATTTCTCATTTTTACCTCAAAATGTTTTTATTATTAGAGGTTTTTTTAATGGATATTAAAAATAGAAGAAATGGAGGGATTGTAATTTCTGTCATGTACTATTAGTTTGAACTGTGTTCAAAGAGATACAAAATGATTGGTACAAGTGTACAGAAGTCACACATTCACATGTGAGAATCCCTGATGATGGATATTCCACCACCTCCCTTTCCACCTTAGGAGTCTTCAGGTTTGGTGTGAAGTTTTCCTATTATTGAAGTGATGTCAAACCCTCTTTCCTTCTTTTGGATTGAATGAGCCTTTTTGAAAGACAGATTGATGCTTGACATTTCTCTCTCTTTACTTCTGTCTTTTCATGATATGAGAATAGAAGTGAATAGCAGCTGCACAGCCCAGTCCAGCAAAGGACTTGTGTCACATACAGTTTTGAACAAGAACTTCTGCATTTATGTGTCACAGACTGCATCCAAAACACTGATGGGTAAACTAGTGTTTTGGTCTCCAGAGTAATTCTTGCAGTGGTAGAACTGAGCTATGAAGTGAAGATGGTTGCTGAGAGGTGAAAAACACAGTTTTTAACTAACTTTGTCTTCAACCCACGCACAAAAGAAGAGACACATATGCTGGTTGATGCTTATTTTGATTCCATTATAAAAACACTGCAACATCCAACAGCTACCTATACTCTCTCTCCACATATATTCTTTTTAATATGTTTGCAATTTTAAGTTAAATTTTGTCTATATTTTCACTTGAAAAAAAAAAGTAATTTGTATTTCATGAAGCCAATGAGGAGGATAAAAGGAATATACAGAAAGAACAACACAGGATTTAAAATGAGTTATCCCTGTGGGTTAAGGGAAATTAATAAATACAATAAATGAGAAATAGAAAGGTCCAAGCCCTCAGCTGATACAAATTGCTGCTGATACCAGAAGAAACTTTGCCACTTGACACTATATAGAGTCTGGTGTTACAGAAGAGTGTGAGATAAAAGGTGTAAGCAATTGCTTTTGAAAAAGTACTTTGTAAGCTAAAATCTTTGAGATAGGCAAAGCAAGTTCTATGGCTTAAAGAGCTGACATATTTCTGGTAATGTTTCTTCTTTGTGGGGATTTACAGAGAGGATACAGAAAACTAAACATAGTCCTTAAGAAAAGAAGTAGAAGAAAGCTGAAGAATTTAAACTAGTGAGTCTGAACTCAAGCTTTCAGGGATTTTAAGAAAATATTATTCAAACCAGTCAGTCTTTGCTAATTTTCTTTGACAGATCTGGTGGATTGTGTTGTATTGTTACTCAGAAAAGATGAAAGAAGAAAAGAGGGAAATCATGGTGAGAGGTACTGTATTTTCAGGAGTCTGGAGAGCCAATTTTTCAGAGAAAAATTCTGTTATAATGCTGACGTCAGCTAACAAAAATTCTCCCCTGTAACATCATCATCCTCTCTTTTTCTCTCTTTTCTCTATCCTTCCTCTCTCTCTGCTGGAAGTTGTAGCTTCCCAAATCAGTGTTTCCATTTATTGATAGAATTCTCCTAAGATAAATTTTTAAATGTTCTTAAATAAGAGTGGTACCATGACTTATAGTACCCATCTACCTGTTCTAATTTTTGTTTTCTTTTCTTTTTTTTTTTTTCCTGAAATGCTTTTTTATGTAGATTATTTTAAGAAGGGGAAATCCCTTTTCATCAAGAATATAAGTTGAATCTAATCTTTAAGATATGCCTTTACATCATCAGAGAAGCTACTAAGTGAACATGCATGTTGTCAGAAGAGTTATAAATTTTTCATAGCAGTAATAAGAAGGAAAGACATATGCTATTTCTTTACTGACTCATATATCATATTTTCTATCTATTTTATCAACATTAACAATGAAATTTTCTCACACTTTTAAACAGGATAGGATTAAATTTACAGAATGACACTGTGTAGATAATTTTGTTAAAGGCTGTGATCATAGATAATTGATAGAAAACTGGCACCATGAGTACATTAATTATGTATTCAGGAAAATTCAATCTGGATGATTAGTTTAGACAGCTTTTAATCTAAAGATCACACTCAGCTAATAGCTAATAAGTATGCAGAGCACTAAGCTGACCAATTAGGTCTGTGTATTTTAGCAAACTCTTCTCCTTCTGAGTCAAGTAAGTTCTAGAATTTATATCAGTGGAAGAGATACTGGGTCTAATTTAAGATCCCCAAACACGTTGAGCTGAGCCAAAATTTTTTCCTGCCTGGAAATCAACACACAAAATCAATTACAATACTTGAATTTGAAAAAGAAGTAAAGAAAAATGAACATGAAAAATGAACATAAAAAATGAACATAGAAAATTTTCAAGAAGCCTTAGAAAGCCTATTTGGAAAAAACTTCTGCCTTCATACTACTCCCAAGTAACAAGCCTTCTCCTTTTCTGTATCTGCCGTCCTTTTCCTTTTCCGTTTATTTTAGAGCTACTGCTACCTAGAACTCTGAGTTGTCATGTAGATGAGAAAGTAAAAAGACTATCTAGAAAATCTTTATTTGATAGTCAGTGACCAGGTGTACCACTGTACTTTTGGGATTCAACTGAGACGTTCCTGGAGCACCTGCAGTTCTACTCCTGCTTTTCTGAGCGCTGACCTTGCTGTACAACTCCTAGGCTTTCTAAGGTGCTGAAATTAGAGCACTGTAAAGGCTCATGGCATATTTTAGTGTGATGTGAAACATTAAGGTAGTGATGTTTCCCTTTTCAACTTTAAGGCATTTCTCAAGGCACTGCTTGTCTCAGCACCAGGGAAGAAAAAGGAGGATATTGGTTTGGAAAAGATGAACTGCATAAAATACCAGCACAAGTCATTACTGTGCTGTGCTGGGTGTCAGTATGGTCTACTGTTTAAAGGAGACTGTGGGCAGCACTCCTGGGCAATGGCTGCTGGTGTCTATCACTGCAATGCACTCTTATTAAGGCCAAGTTTTCAAAATTAGCACAACTATTGCCACTTTGCAGTAGATGATAATCTGCCCTTGTGTCTTTAGTGGCTTGAACTGCTTTTCTCATTTGCTTTGGTGGCTAGAGATTAATCAGAAAGGAAGACTGATGTGACTGCTAGTTCCACATGCTTTGTTTCTCTGCCATATGTAGTGTAACAGTGTGACAAAATCTGCTCCTGGGACTGTCCAAGATGCACACTGGAGAAACAAGTGTCACCTCCTCCCATTGAGGAAGTAGAATCTGGTACTGCAGCGGGTGGTGAAGAAGTAGCAAGAAAAGCTCTTACATAAATTTACTGAGTGTCTCTGATGAATTTTAAGTACGACTTAAATGTCTGAAACTTTCAGAGATACTGATTTTTATTTGAAGTTCCACAGCTCAGTCTGTGTTATTGATTTCATACTTTATATAGTTACGGTAATAAATCCTGACTGAACTACCAATAAAATGAAAAAAAATTGAAGTTGCAACAATTGATTTTGGATAATTAACAGATTCTTGCTAAGCTGGCCCCATTGTTTGAAAACCTATTGCCTAGACCTGACATGCACATACAGGGAGAATTTATCAATATTTTTCAAATCAGGTTCATACTGGCATCTGGTGCTTGAGCCTTGAACTTGGTTATCTGCTTAGCTCACTCTGTGAAATTGTCTAAATTCCTCATGCAACGTGCTCTCAGTCCTCAGGGAGTACCACAACTGGGACTTCTTGACAGTAGAAATACACAAGATCAGGAGCAAGTTAGAGGGAGTAATGCTCTGCCACCCAGTCACAAAGGTCCATTAGCCCTACCTCCACATCAGTCCCAAACTGGTTCACATATGGTTCTCCTGTGCAACTGGAACCATGCTCCCAGACACCAGTGGGATCACATCAACTCTGCTGGAGAAAGCATTAACTTTAACACACTTGTAGAGATATGCTTACAGATAATGACTTGAAGTATGAAAGTTGCAGCACCAAAGTAGAGCTTCAAATCCTGATGGAGCCGGGCTACTTTTTTATTCATCCTTGTAGATGTCTGAGTACTCCAGTCTGAACAGAGATGATTATTTAGGTTATACATGAGAGTTGTGTGGCCCCTGCACCTCACTGAAAGTCATCAGTGGGGTGATGGCAACACTTTGCTGTATTGCAATTGACTTGAGAGCAGGACATGGAGCATGAATATTTCCTCACATGCAAATGATGCTGGGTAAGTGTGCTCAAAAGCGCCTGTTTCTTCTGCATTTGCAATTTGGATGTTGTAAAAGGAATTTTATTCAAACACTTTTCTCTGAAATTTCTTTCATTTATACAGTGAGATATGCTGAAAACATTTTTTTTTTTAATGCGGCTAAGAGGAATTAGGGATCATGCTGATACTTAAACTTGATTTAAAATACATTTATAGTAAAGCACTTGAAAGTCAGTGTAGAGTATTTTACTGGTATTACGTATGTGACATTATATTTTAATATTCTCTGATGAAGAAAGAGAAAATTTTGTAACTTAAGAGTCATGATTATGCATAAGGTGGCTTTAAAGGCCAATTGGTAACTTTTGAATCAATGTTAGCTTCTAAACTAACCTTTATTCAAATTATCTGTCTGCTGCAGTTTTTCCTGCAGATCTCTTCTCTCCTTATAAAGCTTGATACAAGAAGCATTTGTGATAAAAGCTAAATGTCCACAATCATATGAAAAAGATATTAAGAACTGGAGTTTGGGTCACTGACATTCCAGATTTTTCATCTGAAAAAAATCTATTGCACATAGAATCTTTTTTAATTTCTCAATTATACTGTACATGCATAGACTAATTAAGGCACTGAAGGCCTCTCTCTAATAATTTAAAGAATGGGATCTCATATCATGAACAAAGTAAGTACTACAAGCATTGGAGGGCTTCCTAATTTCACCGAGGTTGTTGTTTAGAAAGCCATACATGGAATATTAATAGGGCTATGTCTGTGTTGCTCCTCTGTGTATCTGTGAAGATGCAGAACTTAGAAAAATCCATGCTCAATAAAATATTAATTTAAATTAAAAATCCCCATTACAAAATGGGTCATTCTTGCTAATACCAGAGCAACATCAGTTTTCCAGAAGTCAGATGAGTTCAATTAGCTTTTCTAATTTTGTGTGTCAGGCTTCGTACAGAAAGAAAACAAGCTGTTTGTTCAAATTGTTAGACATCCACTCATAGACTGCAGCCTTGTATTGATTGCCTACAGCTCAGAAATGTTGTAGATATCTGTTTTGAAATGGGATCCAGATGTCTTCCATTAGATGTTGCAAAAACCCTCATATTCACAGGGTTTAGAAAATGTCTGTTTACTGATGACTTTGAAGCAAGTTCATAGAGAGTCAGTATTTTTGCTTCACACCAAATTAACGAAATAAAAAAGGACAAACCTGAGGATCTTCCCTCTAAGTGTCTTTAGTGTATGCCCCTGTAGCAGCCTGTAGGAAGCCCAGGAGTGCCCCACCTCGCTTTAGTGGAGAGCGTAATTCAGTTTTTGCTGGGGAAAGGAGCACTGACAAGACCGTGTATGCATTTCTCTGGTAAGTTTGCTTCTTCCTCATATTTCATTGCAACCCTCCCTTGGCTACTAGTGAGACCCACATCACTGTATCAGTTTCTGAACTCTACTCCTCTATTTTCTGTCTGGATGGACGGGCTGATGTCTTGCGTGATGTAAGAATGGTCAGCACAAAGCTGGTGTCAGTGTTTGGTGTGGCAGGAGAGAGGAGAGTATGGGTCTTAAGGGAAGTGGGATGAGGCCAGACTCCTGCCACTGGGGCCTTCTGACAAGGACTGAGAGACAGTCTTGCTGTAACTTGTTCTTACTTTATTGAAGCATGTTGGCTGGCCAGACTAATTAGTTCTGTGTTTACTGGTTATACGTGTAATGTTCTCAGTCTCCCTGAAACATTAACTCAATCAGCAGGTCATCCACTCAATCAGCAGGTCATCCAAAGATCATTGCACCACAGGCCAGAAAAAAAAATTACTTATTTCTCCTTGTTTAATCTCAAGCGTGCAAATCATTGCACTCATTTGACTGCACTTCTTAATAGACATATTTTTAAGTGTGTCAATAACTATTTGTGACTCCAGTGATTTTAGATATTTAGTTTCTTTAGCAAACATAATTTTTCTTGATGTGTGCTGGCACCTTTTTGCTGACACTTTAAAATATAGGAGGTTTTTTTCATTTTTACAAGACTTCAAAAGATAACTCACTTCAGATACATGTTAATCCTTTGCTAAACCTCAACTTGGCACATCCTTTCCCAGTTTATTAAGTGCTGCAATACCTACCACTATTGACAAACAGGGAACTGTGGCATTTATAAACATCTTCAATAAGAAAGCTTATTTAATAAGCTTCCATGTCTGGATCCCAGGAGATGATAAAACTTATCACAACAGTAAGAATTAAGCAGCCAAAATATTAACACTTGATCATAGATCTCCACAGAAGTTGACTAGAAATTGTTAGGGAATGGAGAACTTCTAGTTCTTAAAAAATGTGTATTGTAATTAACAAGACTTTTTATGTTAAAATTGGAATTTAAAAAGAAAAAGTATCTTACTGAAATCAAGATCATTTTTCCACTAGTCATATGTTTTAATGTAGTTTTAATGTACACATTAACTCTATGAACTACTTAATGATGAAAATGTCAGGAAGATTTTGCTTTGATATAGCCCATAGGATGGAAAAGTGGCTTAAATTTCTTTGACAGACTGATGTTTGTGTAGTTTTCAGGCTTATATATTTCCTTTCCTTGATAATATGATTTAGAAGTGTTGTTCTTGTGTATGACTGTGAATTTGCTGCATTGCAACAGCATTATTAGTAAGGTACGTTTGTAAAACTTAGTGCATTCTGAAATTTTAAGTCAGATTCACCTATTAATTTTCAAATGTGAGTTTTTCAACGATGTGTCAGCAAAGTCAGTCTTTTTCTAAGGAAGTCATTATTTTGAATCACTTTGAATTAAAATCAAATATTTCAGGCTAACTTTCCTGTCATCTTTTGTACCTTTATAATGTTGTTATTTCAATCTTATCTTTTATAAGGGAATATAATTAACATTTTTCAACAAACACAGCATTATTAGCACAAAACATTTCTATAAGCTCATTTCTATGTTTCCAGTAAAGTATTTTTCATAATTGTTTGAGTAACATTATTAGGAATTTTGCTCCATCCTACTAATTAATGTTTCCTGAAGAAGTGATATTCCCTGTAATGTTTTCCTCATTATAGCACTGCAAAGGAACATACCAGGGAGATAAAAATACCCCATTTAAGGAAAGAAGCATAATGTAACTGAGCTGATCAAGGAAATCTTCAGCTGATCTAAATTTGCCTAAGATCCCAATGGCATGGAGACAACCTCCTGAGATTACAGGTAGCAACATCCTCTCCTGCTTTCCCATATTTCTGATAGCCTTTGGGCATCCTCTCCCATCCTGCTGTACTCCCTATGATCTCCTGGATCTGTCAGTGTCTTGGCTGCCAAAATGGCACCAAGATAAATGCTGTTCATGGCCACGGGGACAAGTGTTCAGGCCCTATGTACATACTGATTCTGACAGATGTGCAATAAATCCAATGTCACAAAATTTGTGGCAGAAGCACTTTCCAACGGCCTCTTTAGGTTGCATTGCAGGAAGCGTGAGGCCTCAAAACAAAGGAAAAACCTTTTTTAAAAAGTTTGGGTTTTCTTTATTTTTTGTTTGTTTGTTTTTTTTGTTTAATCAATTTGGTGATTTTTTTTTTCCCAATATGCTTCAATGTTCTCTAGCAAAACAATATGCATGTCAGAAACAGTAAGTTAAATTTTGCATCAGAATAAGCTCTGTCTATATTTCACTATCAACTGATTAAGTTCTCTGTTTTTGGAGACCTCAGCCTGAAATACTTGGTTATCTTTAACATTTGAAGCATATGTAATCATTAAATACTTTCTCAAGCATAGTAATGGAGACACTGAAGCCCTAACAATAAAGAAAATTTTTCTGAATAGTCTCACATTTCATTATCATTCTCAAAAAATGCTGTAGTTTCTTTTTAATTCTTGCTCATTAAATATGCAGTCTCAGCAAGATGATTTCTCAGGTGATTTGCAGTATTAGGTGTCAAGATATGTTAACAGAACAGCTGAATTTGTAGAATAGCTAATTATTGCCATGCAACTCTTTTCCCTTAGGTAAGAGAGCATGTCTCCTGTTAAGAAAGAAAAAGGCAAATCTGAATACCAAATTATTAAAAGGCACTTTTTCCTAATAAAGTCCAGTGTTTTTCTATTGTAATGAACCAATAAGGTGACTATTAATGTGACCCAGTAAATTGACTATTGAGTCAAACTGAGTATTTCCTGGAAGCTGGGAAATACAACTGAGCATTTAGATTGTGACAAAAAAATAGTGTAATTTTATTAGGTTCATATATGTCTTTTGAATAATTTCTCTTCTCAGGTATAATGAGAGTATTTTTTTATCTGTTAAATTGGGGTTTCAGTCTTCTATAGTTGATACTCCTCAGTTTTACAGCTACTTTTGCCCACAAAGTTTTGTATATATGTCAAAAACATAGAAGAAAAAAGTTTGATTAACTAGTAGAAGAAGATTGGAAAATGTTTGCATTGAAGAGAAAACTCTAACAGAACTGGAGAAAACCTCATTTTGTCTGTACTACTGCTTCTTTAAGGACATAAAGCAAAGTATACAATGCATATTGAGAGAATGGTCATTATTCTCAAAGGTAGAATAGTATACGGCCTTGAGAAATACAGTGGTGTAAAAGACCAGTAGATGTCTCCAAGAAAGTCTATCTGATGTCAGAGGAATTTGCCAGCTAAGAACTCTGCAGGCTTTTTGTCAGGGTTTACATTGTTGGACCATTCCTTTATGATGCAGACCTCTCTCATTTCAACTCCATAATGAAATGGGATGTCGGTGGACTTTGGACAAGATTGACTGACTGGCTGGAATATTGTGGATTATTCTTCACTGGAAGTCTTTTCAAAAAGCTTAGGATAACAATTGTGAGAAATGAGATAAATGACTTACTGAAGATCCTTGCGCTCTGTACCTTTGATTAGGTAATTAGATACAGTTGCCATATGGAAAAAATTTTTCTACTGACTCCTTGCAAATAGCAATGTAATGCTTTCTTGCAGTGGCAGGGCCGAAGGCTAAGTAATAGTTTTAATAATGAGATTAGCCTAGTTTGTAAACATGGGCTTCAATGTCTAAATTTAGACATTTACAAATGAGTTGTAGTTTTAAGCTCTTGTCCGTTTTTATTGACTTAAGGTTTTCTGTTAATGCTGACAACAGGGCTGTGGCTGTAACAGAGTTTTGTAACAGAGTTGTGGATAAGTATATTCTGAAAAAAAATATTTTCCAAACTACTTACATTCAAGTTTCTTACATTTTATACACCAAACTAATGTATTTATTTATCCTGTCATAATCTTCCAATGTATTTATAGCATTAGCTTTGCACTGTTCCGTTTTCTTTACATGAGTTAAGAGGACTAATCAAAATAATATTTTCTGGTCTGTCTGAGCATAAGACTGTAAGTTTGCTAATACCAGCACACGGGAGGCAGGGAATGTACAAAAGTGGGGCAAGTCTGTCATTTTTTGGTAGCAAATCTGTCATAGCATAACTTATGCTGCTGACTATAAGCTGCCAGATCTGAGATCAGTGCTTATGCTCTAGTAAAACAGTTTTGGGTCCAGTGACTGTCTTGTCATGGTTATCATCCTTCTGTTCTGTCTTGTGGCTGCAAAATGAACTTACTACAGTTTTGCATTGCTCCCCTGCACAATGCTCTGTGCAGCAGTGCCCAACTGAGGGACAGGACAGCTGTGCAGTACTACCAGTGTCCACATGTAGGGAGAGTGGAAAAAGGCTCTGCTGGGGCCAAGGTCCTTGCCCTCACCACAGACCCACAAAGTGTTTCACAGCTTCTTAGTGAAGAGTTCAGAAAGCTTATCTTGTGCAAACATCGATTACGAAACTATACAAGCCGTGCAATTGCACAATTGCACAGATTTGATTTTTCAGTGACCAAAGTTTTTGCATCTGCTCTGAAAATTCAGAACCTGTTGCAAAATTCACCTGTGGACCCATAGGAAGAAGTGAGGAAGAGCTAAGATTGTTCCATGGGATTTCTATCCCAAGCTTGAAACTTAGCTTTCTGAAAATTAGCCACTTAGCCACTGATAATTGCTATGCAGTGCTTCGAGAAGAAAAATGAAAGGCTTCCAGAGCTCAATGAATCAAGCTTTCAGATTGCTTCAGCTAGGTTGCATCTGAATATACAGGCAGATTCATAGTAAAATATTCCCATACATGCCTTTTGTTTTTTTAATGAGGTAATGTATTAGAGTAACAGAAAATATAGTTCCAGCCTTATATAGTATTTTACGAGATCACTGAAACCTCTTCAGTTGTGTTTTGAAGGATATATATCAATTAGTGCAAGCAGAATATAAGGGTTTCTCTTACTTCAATTCTGAGTCGTTTTTGTAGTAACTAAGGTTTCACCAGCACTGTTGAATTCAAACCATGTCCTGCAATTGCAATCAGAAGGGAAAGACACAGTAAAAGTCTATTTCTCGTATAGATCTAAGAGACAGTAGCACTAGAGAAGACTTCTCTAAGAGACAGTAGCACTAGAGAAGACTCTATATCTCTTCACAAGGTGGGAAATGGCTGATTTTATTTTTCACAATTAGGCACTTCAATATTTAATCGCAGTTTGACACAACTGGAATACAGCATCTAACAGCGTCTGGAGGCAACATGTTTTTTGACATACACTACATAAAAGATACCATTGCACTCTCATTAATAAAAAATGGGGCACACATTAATTATTCTACCCCAGTCATAGCACTGGGGTGTTGATATTAGGGAGGGGGAGAAAGTGCACACACAGCTCACTGGATGACTGAACTAAAGCATCCCTGCCCAGATTTCATCAAGTTCAGTCAAATTTCACTAGATCTGAATGGAACCGTTGCACAAAACCCCCTCAACATAGAGGAGATTTTTCTAAAAATTATCTCAGATTCTCACAGGATTTACATAGGCATTCACTGGGTGCAGTCACTTTTGTGCTGCAGTCTGTCACTGATTTATTTAGTCTTACACTGAGTCTAAATCATGTTACTGCTTCAGAAGAATGCCAGAATGCCATTATACAGACTACAAGAATATGCAATGTCCTTACTTAACTAAAATAAATAGATGTGGGCATAGTTGTAGAGCAAGATTCTCCAGGAGACTCTCCTGGCCTTTTTCTCCCTCAGGGCTACTGGCAGTGGATGTTCAAGTATGCAGTTTCTCCAGCTGTTTTAAGCACTTCGGCTTCAGTACTCAGGCTCACTGACTATTGTCCTGTGTTGGCACAATTTCCAGGACAGATGGAGGCAGCTGAAGGAGAAGAAAAGGATATGAGTCTTTCTGTACATTAAAGCACAGACATAGTGTGCAATAAAAAATTAATATACGCTAAACAGCTTTGGTAAGTTTCCAGAGAAGAAAAGGCTATATACCTAAGTGAGAATGTCGCCAAGCAGATGACTGGCATCTGTGTCCTCCTCTGCTTCAGGCACTCTGGTATGCTAGAAGTACGAATTTATCTGCCCAACTACTTAAATCAAGTGAAGAAGACACATCATCTGTCAGAGTCACTGAACATCACTGTAAGCACACTTCAAAAAAAAAAAAAAGGAGTATGATGGAAAGTGGGAAAGCCTTTCTGTATTAGGAGAGAGGGCTGCACTCCCATGAAGATGATGCAGCTGGGGCTAAGGTAGGGCTTGCTTTAGCTTTGGCCTCTCCATTAAAGAAACAACAAAATCTGAACTTTTATCATGAGGGAAAGCATGAAGAAATGGAGACATTTTAGAGAAGTAATAGGAAGACCCATCAGTGAAGTCAGTGGAGATCTCCTGAACTGAGGAGAAATCACTAAAAGTACTGAAAAGTCTAATGCCCAATACTTGTGTTTTCAGTGTTGCAAACTGCTGTGACTTGGGAAAGTGACAGCTGGTCCATACAAACACAGGACATGAGATAGAATTTGGGCCAGTTTCTTTGCCTTTTAGATATTTGTGTCTGTTTTACTCCTAGAAGCACAGGAACAGATTATCAGGCAAATTTTCTTCCTTTTTCCTTTTACTTCATTATATCTGTATGGAGATGAACCCAATGCTGTCAACCTGACCAGAGCCTGCCGCCACCATGAACAGAACTGTGCCTGGAGCTGAAGCAGCACATAGCTCTTTTCTCCAGTCTTAGTGGTACCCATCCAGATGCAGTCAAATGTCAATGACGATGCCCATTTAGTTACACAAGTGAACTTTTAAAGAACAATGTTACAAACTTATAAAAATGCAGAGACTGCATCCTGGATTTTCTGAAGTTGAAAACTCATGTTGGCTTTGACAGATCTTATTTTAACTTTAGAAGCACGATGAAAAAATTATTTGGAGGGACTGAAATATGAAGATAATTAAAATTAAGTCTTTTTGAAGAAGAAATGAAAGAACCATTTTGTAAAACAGAATTTTCACGATACCATATTTTATGGTAGTAATACTTTATCTCTACTTCCAGATATCAGCTGAGGAGTTAGCTGACATAAAACTATAAGGTACATTTGAGCCTTGTTCATATAACATGTCTTGATTTCTATGCTGGGAGATTCTAAAGGTGTCTTCCTTATCTCACCATCATCTGCAGTCTGCAAAGACATTTTCCAAGTGTCTGAATAACTTAACGTAAATTCAGTGATGTCAGTGAGCAGACCTCTAAGTACTGTACAAGTCTTTGGATTTTCTTGGCATACCAAACCCCACACCATATGGATTTTCTTGGCATACCATACCATACCATACCATACCATACCATACCATACCATACCATACCATACCATACCATACCATACCATACCATACCATACCATACCATACCATACCATACCATACCATACCATACCATACCATACCATACCATACCATACCATACCATACCATACCATACCAAGGTGTCTGCCTTTGAACTGGGCTGCTTATACTTCAGTGGAGGTGCCCTTGAATCTTTCTCACTTCCCACATCTTCCCTGCATGTGCTTTTTATTTATTTATTTTTTGATGGAAAGTGAGTCAGAATCATTATAACAGTTTTTTGTCATGGAGAAATTTTATGAGTACTTACACTCTATAATTCCTACTTTTTTGCAAATATATACTGTACAACTTGCCTGATAAATTGTTCTCTTTTTTTCACAGACTATCTAATTATATCTCACTAATACACAGCATGACATGTTTACTTCTCAGATGTACTGAACTACTAATGTTGTTTTAGGAATATATTCCATTATTATATATTATAACATTAAAATATTTATTTTCTTTTACATTTGCTTAGTTGCTTATTTACTTATGACTATTCTGGTTTTCCATTCTATCTGGGTAGCTCTTAGAGCAATCCTCAAATTTCTTGCAGTTGTTCTCCAAACTTGCTGGCTAACAGGGCAGAATTCCTACCAGAACTCCTCTCCATTCTCATGCACCCTTCAGTGAAAGACAGTAAAAGAGAACCATATATCATACTGATTTATCCTTTTGACATTCAAATCAGGAAAAAAAAGCAAAGAAACTAAATATTGAAATGTGTCAGGTAAGTAAAAGAAGAATAAACATGGTATTTTAATATTACATATGCATTCCTTCTCCATTACTCTTATATATTGCCTTGTGAGTGGGATTCTGCATCTACTTTGCAATAATGCAAAAAAAATATTTCTTATAGGAATTATTAGAATTGCTGGCTCTGATTGTCACTGACTGCTGAAATGTTGATATGTCACCAGTGGATTCCTGCTGGTGCTTTCAACGAAACTGTTCAAGGAAAAAGTTTCAGTGTTTTATATTTTCTGTTTAAAGTCCATTCTCACGATATGTCAAACACATTTTGTGGACTCTTGTACCTCAACAGTTACCCAACCTTTTCAGTACTCATTCAAATGAAAAGAAGATTTTGATCTTTTGATGTTCAGTTGTAACTTCCCCACAAAAAACATCATCACAAATGGCACTACCAGTGTTGCTATTGACAGACCCTCCAGAGGCAAATGGTTTATTATGTTTTGCCTCTCAGATGCATTTCTTTCAGAAGTGACAGACAATTCCAGGCAGTTGAAAGACTTATTTGCTCAGGATACCCTTTCCTAGGCTTTTTAGGTAGTTGCATTTATAGTCAAAGGGCTAGAATGATTAAATCAGTTGTATTCTGAAATATGTCTCCAGTGCATATCACTTGGTTACCTTTGATCTGTATTTTTTGGTGTAGAAATGTGTTATTTGCCTTATTGTTTGGTGGTTGACAGCAGGTTGAGATTCAGTCTGTTCTGCCTGAACTGGGATGTGCATTTGAACCTGATTTTTTTACTTCCCAGCTGGACAGGACATGGAAGGCTACAACAGTTACAGGAGGTGATGGTCTAAGTAAGAAGGCAGCATTATGGACCAGAGTAAAACCAGGATATGTGATTTTAAGACATCATATCCTTTGATTGTGGTACTGTCACAAAAGGCTGCTTTCCATCATGTCCTCAGTTCCTCAGATTTGAACTACCACTGTATTAGAGCTGACCTGGCATACTACTTCCTATTTCACAATTATTATTATTTTCAATTAAATTTTAGTATTTGGATTGATTTTACATCAATTGTAATGAAACTGAACATTTCCATTTATGCCGTATCTTTGACAACATTCTATCATCTTTCTTGTCCATATTTGATGTATTTGTATTAATAAAATTGTTGGCTTTCCTTGGATCATTTTCATTTTCAGCAATATCAATTTGGTTTTTAAGAAGATGCCAACAATCCTGTCTTCTTTTCTCCTTAGCATGGATAATAATTTTTATCTTTGCTAATGTGATTTTTGTTTCAATGTTCTTTTAAGCTCTTGGTGTCTCTGTTAACCTGAGGACAGTACTTTAATGATATTTTGTGAATGATTTTTTTCTCTTACAGATCTTCAGGTTTTAAGATAAATTACACCTGCAGTACGTGCTTTCTTCTTTCCTTCTCTGCTGAAAATGGTAGGCAGGAACATAATTGCAAGAGGAAAATGACTTGCAAGGTAAATGATGGTTTTATATTTATTGAAATAATTTATCAAGATAATAGTGTAGCAATGGTCAAATGGAGCATGGTAAAACCTCCTTGCCTATTCCTTTCAAGCTTTTCTGTGCTGAATAATGGAGAGAGCATGCCTGTAGTAGAGGCAAATTGGTCCCTTTTTTTGATCTGAGACTAGCACAGGTTCTTGTGACAACCTCTAAACACCCTGCTTCTGATCTCTCTTTGGTCTTCTGTTCTGCCAAACCTTAATGTGTGTCCCAACTGAGCTCTTTAACTTTTTCAAGACCTTACAGGAGGGTAAATCTTGCAGTCAGGTGCTGAGGCTGGAGTGTTCAACCCATCCCACCAAGAGTCAGGCACTTGGTGACTTGTGGCCAGATGTCAGGCTAGGATCTGCAGAGTGCAGGGAACAAAGAACACCAGCTGACTAGTCCTTCTCATGTCTCTGGGGTTTCTCTTGTGGATCATATGCAGATTTGTATGTACGTTTTTGCACCCTGTTGGTGCTTACAGTGATATTTTCACTTTCTTTTTTGAGGATATTCTTTTGAGATACAGGAGACTATATTCTTGATATGCAAGAGGATACATCCTGAGATATAGCTAAACTGCTGGTTTGAAAGCTCCACCCTACCATCTTGCAGAATCTGATGGTAGCCTTATACTTGCGGTTCTGCTGCAGTGATTACTTTTTTGCAACGGCCCCAGAAAATGCAGAAAGATGCAACCTGTTATTGTGAAGAGATGACCCTGTTGCTTAGTTTGTGCTTAAAGATCACAAAATCACAGAATCATTTGGGTTGGAAAAGACCTCTGAGATCATCGAATCCAACCTTTGATCACCACCTTTTCAACTAGGCTGTGGCATGTCCAGCCATTTCTTGAAGATCTCTGGGGATTGGTGACTTCATCACCTCCCTGGGGAGTCCAAAGCTTGACAACCCTTTCTATGAAGAAATTCTTCCTGATATCTAAGCTGAACCTCCCCTAGCAGATCTTGAGGCCGTTTCCACTCATCCTGTCACTAGTTGCCTGGGAGGAGAGACCAGTCCTCACCTGGCTGCAACCTCCTTTCAGGTAGTTGCAGAGAATGATAAGGTCTTCCCTGAGCCTCCTTTCCTCTAGGATAAATAACCCCAGATCCCTCAGCTACTCCTCATATGACTTGCCTTCTAGACCCTAGCACCTCAGTGTCTTCAGTGTAGTGAGAGGCTCAGAACTGGACACAGTACTCAAGGTGCAGCCTCACCAGTGCTGAGTACAGAGGGACAATCACTGCCCTGCTCCTGCTGGCCACGCTGTTGCTGATCCAAGCCAGGATGCCATTGGCCTTCTTGGCCATCTGGGCACACTGCTGGCTCATGTTCAGCCATTGTCTACCAGCACCCCCAGGTCCTTTTCTGGCAGGCAGTTTTCCAGCCACTCTTCTCCCAGTCTGCAGCGCTGCCTGGAGTTATTGCCACACAAGGGCAGGACCTGGCACTTGGCCTTATGAAACCTCATGCAACTGACTTCATCCCATCAAACCAGCCTGTCCAAATCCCTTAGTGAAGTAATTTTATCCTAGATCCTACCCTGTGTACAAGATGACAAGTGAGGCCATACCTGACACAGTTCAAGAAACAAAAGCAGCAAAAGCGACAAGCCACGCAATCCGAGTGTGACTCAAGAGGTATGCTGTCATGGATCACTTCAGTAGATCTTCAGATGGGAACTAACCCTCTCCTCTCTGTTTCTACTTTCTGAGTTCTGGTATCAATCTCTTTACTAGGAGCCACATTACAATAGATTTTAATTTGTAATATTTTAAATTATAAAGAGCAATATATTATTTATATCTAAACTCAGGCGACATGCAAGCAACCTCATACCAAAATTCAAGTCACATTTGAGAATATCTGAGATCAGTAATGACAAACATCTATGCAAATTATTAGCATAAAAATTGCTAAGTGACTCTCTGACCTTAAATAACTGGAGTTGTCCTACCCCATACAATATGCAACATCTTTAAAAACATGCTGAATCTGATAAGTAATTGACGCTGTCTAGGTCTCCTCCAAACATATTCTGCTACTTCATGACTTCCTGGTTGGATTAACTGTTTTGATATTCTGTGGCACAACAGCTAGGCTTTCTGTGGCAATAATGACCAACAAATTTCTTTCAAGTATCCTGCCTGAAGTCCAAAAATCATGTTTCCAGAAAGGTAACAACCAGCTAGCCTTACTATTCTGACAATCCACCTCTTTTCTATATGTTTGAAAAATAAATTACACTCAGATGCCAGATTTAATTAGGATATTAGATTCTTTAATGCATTGAGTGTGGGTGTGAGCTTCTGGGACTGAAGAGCTGCAGCCCCTGCATAAACAAGAATTAGTGCGAATGCTACATCATGTGCTGGCTGCCCTGACAGCATCACTGCGGAGTTCTTTTAGGCCAAGCTGAATTTGCTTTGATAGTATAAATGAAAAGATAATTATACACAAGTGTGGGGGTTTTTTTTAGTTCAAAAACTAATAGCAGCAACCTCTTCTATTCAACTGTCTCAGCCTTATGATACCAAACTTTTCCTGAAACTTGAAATATTATTTTGACTGGCCATTGCTTGAGGACTTATTTTCTTAATGGTTGATTGCTGCTGACAACAGTGTATGAAGCATTCTTTCTATGTGAAGATTTTAGAAACCTAAAGTATTTTTGCTGGGTCTCTGGGATAAATAAAATAAGATTTTCACCTGAATAAGGCTGTTGAGTTTTACAAACTCCCTTGTGTTTGAAAAGATATTAGCAAGAAAAATTCATTGTAGTGATCAGAGGATCACTGAAATGTATAGAGAAGAATTAACACACAAAGGGAGAAATATCTCTTGTTTCCTTAAAAGTACATCCTCAAACAGTTTTTGGTTAATTGGTAAATGATGAATTCTTCAGGGAATAAGGTAGACAAAGTGTACAAAATATATATCATCATCATTGTCACAAGAGAAAGTCTAAAAGATATCCAAGGAAAACTTATGGTTCTTATTTGTTTTATTGTTTTATTGATGTTCTAGGGATGTATATATTAACATTGTGGTACATATTCTACTTATTTTCTTCCTAGGCAGCAGTCCTTACTGTTATTTCAATCCTTCTTTGATGTTTCTGTCAGCAAGCTGAAATTGTTGGGGCAATGGTGCTTCATCCTTCTGGCTGTTTTCACTTTTACAAAAATTTCTAAATGGAAAAACCTTTGCTGCACTTGGTATTTTTGTTATCTCTAGACTTTCTTCTCATCAAAACACGAGTAACACAAACCACTGTCCAAGTTTCTATGCAAAATATGATTAGGTGTCCCTGGTAAAATTTGCATCTAATTTTTTTCCTTTATATGCCACCTCAGATTGAGCAGATCAGTATCTCTTGTCAGAAAACATCACTTTTGCAAACTTTGTTTGAATTTCTAGTTTTACTTCAAATACATTGCTCTTTTGACAGTACAATAATGACAAACAAACCAGAAGAACAAAGGATGCCTGTAATGGAAGGTTCAAGAAAGTCCTCTATGGAATTTTTATATTCCAGCTTCCTTTATTAGATAATACATAAAGTTCCAGAGCTATATATAGCCATATATAATTTGTTACAAGGTTCCTTTATATTTTCATGATAGATTGTAAGCTTTAATTTTTTTTTTCATTTTAAAGAATAATCCTATAAGTTTGAGACAATATTATTTAGCTTATACTGAATAGAATGTCATAACATCTGCAGATTACACACACATAATCACAGATCAGATCCTTTGAATGTGAAGGCAGGTCAAATTGGATGGACTTGTTTATAACTTCAAGTCTTCTTTTGCTTTTATATTACAGATTCATAGTCTGACTTTGGTGTTTGTAAGTGAGAGGAACTGCTGTATTGTTTAGACTGTTTGGCTCTAACAAGTGAGTTCAAGGACTATTAAAAATAAATTAATATCTCTTTCAGCGTCATCACAGAGCAAGATCCCAGACATGGATCTCAGGAGGAGGCAGGTGTCCAGGGACAGAGTTTGGTTGGTTAGTTATTTTTTGTATTGTTTTTCTTCTTTGGGTTGTATTTACATAAGTGTTCAACTTTTTGATGAACAGTTAAACATTTAAGAAAAGTCCAAGACTTTTCTTTTTAATGATACTGTTCTACACCAGTAAACTAGTTTCTTCTAAGTCTAACACTGCTTAAAATGATATTTTAATCTGTTTGCTCCATTCATGTATTAATTTGTTACCCACCACAGTATTGTAACTCTTGACAGAATCCCTTATAAGTAAGTGTTGTTGTTAATGTTATCCTTAGAGTTAGTCTGAGATAGCCTGTTTAAGGTTGTGAGGTTGTATTATTTTTCATTCATTATCACAGAGGAGGCCTAAATTCCATATATGGGTAATGAAAGGGATGTTTTTATCCCTCTGCTTTTCATATACAAACAGAAACTCCTTTATTTGAGTTATATGTAAGATATAACCAAGTATGTTTGTACTCAGAGGTGTATTTACAAGGCTGAGATAAACAGAGAGCTTAAAATAATTTAGGACAGTGGCACAGCATATGAGTCACATTTCCAATGGACACAGTACATCTACCCTAACATACACCAGGGGACAGTCTTAGTACTGCTTTTATGAGAAACTCTTCTGAGAAAATAAGGGTTCTCCCACATTCAAAATAATGTTTCATCTTTATATTATGCATTCTGTTTCATTCATGTGTTCTGAGTAAAAAAGAATAATCCTTTTTTCCCCCCGGTCTGTTTATATTTCGGTGATGTGATTGCCTTAAAGTGAACATATTTATCTTTGGGTTTTCTCATTTGCAGAACTAATTCACAGTGTTCAATAGATTCAATAGTCATAAATTCTGTTAGAAACATGACAGCTATTAAAAATTTTGCTGACTTTTTTTTTATATGGCCTAATCAGCATTCGAATTCAAAATTTTTCATTCTGCAATTTTTTAGTGATACAAAGAAAGGCATAGTGTTGTACAGTGTCACTTTCAATGCCTTGAAAAGAATACAGTAATTAATTTCCTTCATGTGGAATAATTAAAAAAATTGTCTTATTTCCTCCTGATGACTTCTTCTCAGAAGTTATCAGTAATACTTGCTATTATTGAGGAAAGGAGAGAATGTAACACTGGCTTGATTGATGAACCCCACTGTAGAAGAGCAAACAATAATTTTAGATATTAGACTTGAGGTTCACAGAAGCATAATTGCAGATGATTAAATGAAAATTTTTAATAATGATTTCCATCAGTCAGACAAGGTAAAAATAGGAAACAGATGCTGATTACCCACACTATGTTTTCTTATAACAACTGGCTCATTTAAACAGTTGAAGTATTTAAATTCTGCCTAATCTGTACTGTATCACTCTGACAGAGAAGACTAGGAACATGGTGAAGATGGCTTGTCAATTCATACATTGTTCAATGGTATAACGACTGTCTTCTTACATTTCTCCCCTCCCAACATGTGTTGTGCCCTCCAGTGCTTTCCTTCCCACACTCCTTTCCCTCTAGTCCTGACTAAAAAATCTGCCCCTTCAGACAAATGTAAAATTCCCTTATGAGTCAGTTCAACTCAGTAAAACCTCAGAAAACTGTTCAGTTTTCCTGCTGGCTAGTTTAACACTTCAGGGTTGAATGGCTGCCAGAGCTGGCATGAGATCCATAACAAGAGTGTATGGCCAGAAGAAAGGCAAGATGAAAACTGAGGAGATGGTCTTTCCTTACTTTGGCAGCTCTGAAGCATTAATTTATATTATTGCATTTCCCCAAATCAAGCTTCAGAGAATTTCTACATTTTCTGGAAAAATGGTGTGAGGGGAAAGAGAACTGGCAGTTCCTCCACGGAACAGCAAGGAGTCAGGCATGCCAACCTCCCAGCTGCAATGAGAGAAAATAGGTTGATACGATTAAACTCTGCACTCTTCATTGACCTCAAACCCAAGAGAATTCTACAAAAGGAAGTAGTTCAGGTTGCTGGATGATTAGCAAATATAAAAATTTGCTAATTTTGTGTAGAAACAAAATCAGAAAGACTGAAATGAAGAATAAGGTAAAACTTGCAAGGAATGTCTTGTGGGAAAAAGCATCTATAAGTGATGCTGTCAATAAAAGGCAGAGCCAGCAAAGAGTTGTTCTACTGTTCATCAATTCCAGTGAGTTTTTGACAGATAACACTGAGAAGGTTAAAAGGTTAGCTGTGGCATAGCCAGTGAAAAATCTAATAACTCACCCTCTAATAATGAAATGTTTACACAGTAGCTGGGCTTGATGAAATACTGAGATGCTTAAGGAGCTAATCAATGAAGTCGCAGGCCTTTTTATGCTTATCTTTGAGCGTTTACAGGGAGCATATTGCATTACTAGAAAAGGCAATAACAGGCCTTTCTTTGAAAGGAAAAGCAGGACCTGGAAGTTACTGAATGGTAGGCTTAGTTTCAGCTCCTGAAAAAGTACTGGAGAAAATAGGCTGTTTGTTTGTAGATAATTAAAATTTAATAGGAAGATGAGCAACACAGATCTTTCATGCTTTCTCTACAACAAACTGTATGAAACCATCTAATTTCATATTTTGACCGAGCAAAACTCTTTGATGTCAGAGGGGAAATAACAAATGTTGGTTATTTTAACATCTTTAGTGCTTCTATTATTCTCATTATAAAACACCCTTTTTGTTGATCTTTAAGAAGGGATTGAACTGCTCTCTGTCAGAGATGTTTTAGGTATGGTCAATCCTGTCCTCAGGCCAGAGGTTAGTGGAGAGGTTGGGATGGTGAAATCCTGTCCAACTCATCTGCATCTCTGCTAAGTTAAAAGGAAATAGGAAATAATATCACAAGTAGGCCTTAAATGAAATCAACTTGAATACATTTTATGTGTTTACAAGGTTATTATAATTATGCTATTCAAATTTCCAGCACTATGAGCAGTATTTCCTATTAACGTAACTGTAATGAAACAGGGTTAACTAGGGTCATATTATAAAGGAGCTACTAGTTACTAGGGGTTTTGTCTTGCTTTACTGCAAGTCTAGGGCTGTATCAGCTTGAGTTCAAACATCAGTAACTTAATGAGTTGCAAAAGCTTTTCCTCTTTCTTGAAAGAGACATCTTTCAAGATCAAAGGTCTAAGATCAAGATCAAGATCAAGGTCTAATTCCCTTCATATATGTGTGTTATATCAGCTTTCCTGAATATTTAGGAAAGTTAGAACAATGATATAGATAAAGCAGCTTCCTCACAGGCAGGACATGTTGTCTTGTAGCCTGACTCTTCTGAAAAGGCTCCTTTGTCAAGGCAGAGAAGAGGAGAAATAAATAACACTTGCATGAAGAATTGCACTGCATGAGTGATGATGGGCAGATATGCTGATCAAGAACAGCCTGGAGCCTGAAATTAGCCATTGTCAAGTCAGAGGACCAGAGATAAACTCCTGTGTATCTAGAGGTCTCTTATATTAAACTTATTTTCTGAGTGTGATATATCCTAGGAAAAAAGAAGCACCACACTTAATGTTAAGTATGCCATTTTGTGATCATTGCTCCATAGGCTGCTCAGGAAACAGTTTACAGACACCAAGAAGCAAAAGTTGGAAATGATGGGGAAAGCAATTTCAATCTCCTCCCAGGTAATGATTGTATCAAGGAACATATTTTCTCTAAGAAGTGAAGACACATGTCTGCTTTGTGGAAGGGACACACTCAAACTGAATGTTTACTATGAGAAACACATGCCCCAAAGGGTGCTCTGCACACACACCCCCTGCTCAAAGCCCACTGCAGCACACTGCAGACCTCTGTTCATGAATACAGATTTCTCCTGGAAGAACAACCTAGATGAACAGGGGATTGGAGTGCTGCCGTGTTTTCTTCTGGCATAGATTACATGGACCAGGAATACTGGGGTCACTTCCAGCCCTAAAATACCAGAGAAATCCTGAAGGTGCAGTTTAGCAAAGCTTTGCAACAGCCACCCAGAGTGTCTCTGCAATTCCTGAGAGTTCTCTGTCTCACAGCCCTAAATTGCTGCAGCTATAGTGAAACATTTCAAAGTGTCTCACTGTCTCTCAACACTATCAGCCTGAAATAGTATTACTTGCAGTAGCCTTTTTCCCTTTTGTTTTTTCCCTTTTGGGGTGCCACAACTTCTCATCTTAATTGTTTCCAAAAGTTATAGCAGATTAAGCCCTTGATGATCAAAATCTTCTAAAATCTATCTGAGCTTCAGATTTTCCAATGAATGCTTTATCTTTCAAGTCACTATAATGTGGCCTGGTCATTTTGTCTCTGATTAAATTTGTGTCTTTCTGTAGTGGTTAAATCTTACTATGACGAAAGCAAGAATTATAAGGTTACTAGAACTCTATATGAGCATTGTTTAGTATGGTATTGATTACCAAATAATTCCTGAAGAATCATGAAAGGCATTTAATAAAACTTATGAAGATGCCTGCAGGTTTTGAGGACTTCCTTTATGCCACTTGTTTAAACAAACAAATAAAACTTCCAGGTAGAGATCTAGTGAAAATTAACTGCACTGGCAACATGCACAGTCCTTACTGAGAAACAATGATGTCTTCTTTTAACTATGTTAAAGACTTTCTCTGTGTATAAGGGAATCTTGCTGTCTTTCACCCTTTCAAGATGCATCATCATACATGACTTCTGAGACTGACCTTTACTTCTCAGTGTCACTCAGCATAAAGTCTTATTTGGTAACAATGAATTGTTTTATTTGATGGGATGTAAGAAGGATTTATACTTAATTGAAAATAAAAGGAGGAAAACAGTTTGTCAGAGACATGGAAACATCAGGAAGAACTACAAAAGTCTGAAGAAATTCTAGAAGCAATTTGAGCAGGAGTTTTCTCACAGGTATATGCTTAATTACATCAGAAGATTAGAATACAGACATTTAGTAAAACAGTGCATGGCTTGGAAGTTCAGAGCACTGTGAAGTTTATTACCTTCATCTCCAGGATAAAGGAAATTACTTGCGTGAACAGAAGGAGAAAATAGAACAAGTGTTCTAATAAATGACAACTTGCTGCTGAGTTGCCTTTTGCGACTTAGCTGGCAGAAATATAAAGTGTTTGAAGGCATCAGTTTTTCTGCAAGATATATAGCACATGAGACATCAGCATTTCTACTTCCAAGGCGGAGTATTATTTTTTCAGAATTTAGCCTGTACACTTAGAAATATTAATATTTGTACTTTTGGCTAGAAGTCTGAGTGCAATGCAGAAAAGTTATTTAGGACGCTGTGTTCCTTCTGTCGGGAGAGAGATAGGCACTTCCCTTTGTCTCATTTCTTAGGCAGAGTCTCATTTCTTAGGCACAAGGATAGCAATTTTATCATATGTGACTATATTGACAATATCTGTGTATCAGTGACAGATACTCTGCTATATTAAAGCTTTTAAAATCTGTTCTTGGCACATGATTAGTCCATTGGTGAGTAGTACACACAGCTAGCTTGTTTGGTGTAACATTTCCTGAGACCCTTATTAAACAGTGACGATGCAAGTTCTCAGCATGCAGCTGTGGGGGCCCTGTGGGTCCAAGCACTATTCCAGATGTCCACCCTGGGATTTCTCAATGGCATTGCAGATGAGGAAGGGTCTATCAGCAAATGTTTGCAGTCTTCAAATCACCTGCAGAATATCCTTCTGAGTGAGCCTAAATGGGTGGGAGGAAGGCTGAATGGAATTAGCCAAGGGAGAGTGTGGAGATGTGGAAGGTGTGACCCTCCCACAACTTCAATGCCTTTGTCACTGCCAGCAGCATTTGACATAGCAGCAGTGAGATCAGCGATTCTGACTATGCATCAGAGTGTGAACTTTTGTTCCCTCCCTCTCATATTCCTGCTTTTCAAGTCGGTGGGAAGAGAACCAGCACCCACATAGGGCAGATACAGGTGGACCTCTGCTCTGAGATGGCTTGTCTCATGCTTGACTGACAACAGGAACTCATTTGGTGATGCTGTCATCAGCACAGTCCTTGAACTGTAATTTTACTGATCTTATTAAACCTATAAAAGATATATCTTTCACTTCTTTAGGCTTAAAAGTATATCTGCCATTGCTTCCCAGATAAGAACAGCACCTGTCTTTGTATATATAGGACAACAAACTTCCAAAATATTGGCCTGCCTGTTAACAGGGGAGGTGAATTAGTTACTGAAAAGGTGGAGATTCTCAGCACTTTCTTCACCTTTGTCTTCACCAGCACCGGCCTCAGGTGCTGAGAACAAAAATCCATGCTGATGCAAACACAGCTGCTGTCAATGAAGGTAGAGTTGATGTATGAGCTGCTACAGGAACTTGACCCCTACAGTATCATGAGCCCTGACATTCCCCCAGGGGTATCAAGAAAGCTAGCTGATGACATTGTGAGGCTACTCTCCGTAACCTTAGAGAAGATGTGGATATAGGGGAACATTCCATAAGGCTAGAGCAAGGCTAATGGAACCCCCATCTACAAGAAGAGTGTTATGATCTGATTATTAAAATTATTAGAGAGATGCTTCTTCCCAAATTAAGGTGCAAATGAAACCATATCTTGAAGTCAATAGTAAGAATTATATTTAACAATAAATGAGGAGTTCAAGGAAGGAGAGAAATATAGGGGAAATGCGTGGGGTGGGGGAGAAGAGAAAGAGAGTAACAGAGAAACAGATTAAGTAGAAAAAAGATATCACCACTCCGTAGATTTTGATGACATCGTCTTCTGGTCTTCTTGGTGTACACACTGTATCTGCCAAATGGTGGTGGGAAAGAGTCCACAAAACTCCTGTTTCATGGGGTTTATATTGTGCTAGGAAGGCTAGGAAGAAATGCCAGCTGTATCTCCGCTGGATGATGTAATACTGGATCATGGGACATTTCATGTGTCTGATGCTTTCTAAGGTGTTGCAGTTCTCATCATATTTGAATCAATCATGGCCCATTAGATCCATCATCTGAGAAGAACAGTTCAGGCCATGTGTGAATGTCTTCGATGTTTTCACAGCTGTAAGGGAAGACTATCCTTCCTCACAGAATTTGCTGATTATCAGCCTCTTCCCTTATCTGGAAATCCAGTTTGTAACTTCAGGTATGCACACCCCTCTGCATCTGGGAGGCCACTCTGTGCAACTGAGCAACCTGGGATAGTTGGACAATATTGCCACCTTATCTTATTTCAAGGTCCTAATTAGTGGGCATATTCAGAGACGGATGTGTGTGCTTTGCTGAAAGAAATTCACAATGAGAGCAATCAGCTGTTGAAATAATCTCCCCAGGGAAGTGGTGGGAAGTTAGTTGTCTCACTATATGTCGTGGTTTTGCTCAGCCAGCCAGCCCCTAGGGCTGAGGATGGTTTTGTCCAGGTGGATTTCCGGACAAGAATTAAAACTCTCAGTAACGCCTTTGCTAATTACATATTTAAGAAAACGGAAGAGAAGGTTAGTTGCGCAGTTGAAATTAGGAGCGGCAGCCATGTAGGAGAGGCGGCGGCGGGCCCCAAGATGGGCCAAGGCCCCCTCCTTCCCCTGGCCCTGGGCCGGGGCAGGTGTAGTACTGAAGCCCTCCTTCTCTCTTGTAAGAGAGTGAAGGAAAAAAACTTTAGAAGACTGACTACTTGGACAGAAACTGTGGCAGAAGAACTCCGGCCAAGAGGTAAGGGACTTCCAAGGTCAAAACTGGTAGCTGCAGGAGAGAGAAGGAAAGTTCGAAGAAAGGGGGGCTGTTTCTCCCCCCTTTCGCTCTGTCCCTTCAGCAGGGAAAAGACTGAAGAATAAATCCCTGCCACCTATAGAAGTTTGTTGGGGTGAGGAGACCCCCATGCTGCTCATGGAAGAGCCTACACTGGAGTAAGTTGATGCATGAGGAAGCCGAGACTTCATGAGAGATCTGAGGTGAAGCAGAGTCCTGTTAAAGATTTGTGACCCTGAGGAAAACCTGGAGCAAGACGACCCAGGTAGGATGTTGGGATCCAAGTGAAGGATCCATGCTAGACCCATGTCGGAGAGGTCTATCAAGCACTGTTATCCCATGGGAAGGGACCTCCACAGAAAAACAGGGATGGACTCATAAGCCATTAGCCCCTGTAACCCTGTGGTGAAGATCCATGGTAAGCAAGTGTCCGCTTGCAAGTCCATGGAAGAGAAAACCTTCAGGGCCTGGGTAACCCCCAGCCTCCGGTCTTAACCAAGGAGGGGGGTAGGCCCAGCCCTGGAGGCCAACACAGAGCAAGAGAGAAAGACAAAGAGTTCCAGCTGTGACAAGAGTGCTGCAGAATTATTGAAGAGACCTGGAACTCCGAGAATGGAGAAGGAGACTACTTTTCCTCCTTGGACTGATATAAAGGGGGAAAAGTATTTCTATAAATACATAGTACTTTTACTTAAGTAGAATGTTATAGATAGGATATAGGTGATATAGGAAAAGTTAATGTTATACAGATAAAGTGAGATTTTAGAAGTAGAAGGCAGTAAAACAATGGACTGAATTATCAGCAGGTATCAATAGAGTTTTATAGTTTTCTTCTTTATGCCTTGTTGATTAATTACCTTACTAGTTAATATGAATGAAGATGAAGATTTTTAGTAATTTGCAGTTTTTTATTTTGTTGGGGCTTGTGTTGTGGTTTTGGTTTTTTTGTTGGTTGTTGGTTTGGTTTTTTGTACATACATCACCTTTAAAGCCATCAGTGATTTTTTTCTCTGTCTGGAGAATAAGAATAGATGACAGAATCTGTCACTTTGACAGTTTGGACTTGGCTCCCTGCCAAATGCACGAACTCACAGTAACAACTCCTTTCCCCTCCCTTCTTTTCTTAGGGCAAAGTAAAAAAAACTATAAAAATTGAAGAACCTGAAATCAATTTAATTATATAAAAATATAGATATTTATGTATATTACAGTTATATACAATTAAAATACTTTGTACACAGCAAAGGGGATCCAAACACCCGCAGGGGGAAAGGGGAAAAGAAAAGGGACAAAATGGGACAAAACCAGGATAGATGTGCACAATCAAATGCAAGAACTAGGAAAATAAAGAATTAGAAAACAAATCTCACCATGTCTCTGAGAAAAAACAAGACTGCCAGACACAGCCAGCACTCTCCAACCTCCTGTGTGGCAGACCAGCAGTTGCTGCAGGCCTCAGGCTCTAGATAAGTGAGACCAATGCAAGGACCCACTGCTCCTGAACCTCGCCGGAAGAGAAGAGAGCGAGGTCTCTAATCTCCAACTTATTTATACCCTGGTTTACATAAAAATCGTATGGAATACTGGGAACATGGGCACTTCCTTGGTTACGAGCTGGTTACCAGGAAGGCCTAGAGAAAAACCATGACAGTCACTAAACGAGAAAGGATATGAGTAGAGATTTACAGAGCACCTGAAGAAATTAAATGGGAAGAAGAATGGTAGAGTGCCATTGTGCTTTCAGAAGCAGCACCTTAGAGAAAGAAAGGTACAGCCTTTGTTCCAAAGGCTGACAGATTTTAATTAAATTAATTTCCAGAAAATGTAATGCATAATAATTACAGATTTAACAACAATGGAATATAAGTTTTTTCTGAATGTAATAAACTAGTAGTAGTAGTTTAAATTTACTCATCAAAATATTAGTAGTAGTTTACTCATTAAATTGTATTGCATGTTATATTCTTATATACATATATATGTTATTATAATCAATGTTCTGTTAAGGTTGGGAGACTGTAAGTTGCAGAATGGTTCATTAATCTGCCAGCATTATAAGATGATAGTCATGCAGCTTGCAGTTCTTAAACTGGAAAGACAAATTATTATGCCTTGCTGAATAAATATTTTGTATCTTACTTTTATAAAAAGCTTATTGTCTCATAGCACAAGCATAAAGTAATGAAGGGAAGGACAAGGATCGAAGGGTCAAGAACGAGAACGATACAGAGTATCCAAGATGGACATCAGGAGATACCCACACACTAAGCTACACACTAGGCCTCAAGGACTAAGGACTAATTAAAACTATGGAAAGGAAAGCACCTGGCAACTGAAACGGGCTTGCAGAGAAACCAACCAGAACCAGACCTGCAAACTCGGATCCAATAGAAGGATAACAAGTGACTATGGGAGGGGAACTGATAAGGGAATAAAAGTTACTGTTTTTGCTTACTGTGCTTGCGGGTCGTGAGTGGAGCAGGAGCCTCTCCGGCCACCCAGCGTGCTGTTTTGCTTATTTGCATTTTACATAAATCTTCAATAAATTTTATTACTATATTTCAGCCTAATTTCATTTACTTATAACATGAAGAATTATGCAAAATGTTTAAAAATGCTTCTTTCAGGGAGAGAGATGTTAGTAATTCTGCTGATTTTTTCATCACAAAGTGTCTCTGTGCTTTACTGTAGTGGGATATTCTCATGAGGGTTGAGCTACTGACCAGAAGAAGAAAACTAAGACCTTTGATGAATACTCAGAAGTTTCTGAATGTTTGATTCTTCGTGTGGATCCATTAGCTGGCATTTATGAATAAGGGCAGGGAGTATTTGTTCCTTTTCTGTCTTTTGAAGGTTGTGCTGGTGTTTGTATTCTGTTGCTATGTCCCTGTAACATTTCAGAGTGGAAGAATGATGCAGCACAGTCTAGCTACGAAAACTTCACTATCTGCACAAACTCTTCCCTAAGAAAAATTGCAAAATAGATAGTTAGAATAACTCAGAGGTGGTGCTGCAGTTTTACTGACAGCATTTTCTGAAGTGAAGAAGTCTGTGAGTGTAGTCCATCAGAAATTCATTTCCCAATTTTTCACTATCAGGTGAATCTTCTAAAGAATTTCTTGATGCACAAGTGTGTCTGCAGTTCTGGAATAACAGTGAAAACAAAAATGCTAATGCAAAATTCCTAAACTACAAATATTGAATTATTTCATCCTCAAAACACACCATACATTGTGGGGGTTCTGGTTACAGGATGGATGCTATTAAAGCATGCTGGGAGTTGTAGTTTTTAAGTACTCTATTACACATGTGCAGTTGAATGATTGTATAGGATTGGCTGAAAAGGTCACATGTGTTGTGATGTGTCACCATTTGAAACTACTATATAAGCCTTCATTTCTTCCAATAAAGATTGCATATTACGCACCACATTAGTGTCAGTGTCTGGTCACCAGGACCCTTTATTTACTATATTATACCACTGCTACATACATAATAATAAAAAAGTATGCAATGTGTGCTGATAGTTCCATTTTCTGAAAAATTGGTACAGAAGAGATGAAATTATAACACTAGATTATGCTGAATATCTACCTTGTTTCACAAAATTTTTTCTTTTTCATTCTACCTCTTGTTCAGACTGGAATAATTGCAATAGTGTAAAGGTTACTTAGGTTTTTTTCCAGGCCAGGTGATAAAGAATATTAATGTTATGAGAAAATCACTCCAGATGTCCACTAAATCAGGTCAGCTGAGTTACAGACATTAAGGAATGTACAGAGCTCAATGTGTACCCAGATTCAGGTACATATTTCTCCTGCAGGATTTATACGGCCCAGGCTTTGCGAAGCCAAATAATACTGCTACAAGGGTTGATGGGGGTGTGATCAGAGCGGAGCACACAGTATGTTTAACCTGACACCACAGAAATTGTTCAGCTGTAAGCACTCTACACCTCACTGTCCCAGTCCTGGTTCCACTGCTCCTCTCACAATTCAGCTCAGACCTGCCTCTTGCCAGTGCCTAATGTCAGTTCATAACCTCATGGTAACACAGTGGGAGAGGAACATGGACCTAAACAAAACCTAGGAAGGCTACTTTATTATTGATTCTAGATTTACAGATATTGAGATTTAATTGTGAGATCAAATTTGTTCCATTTCTTTTTGATCTCTTTTCACAGTTCACAGAGAGGAACACCCTCTCCAAGGGAAGACTGAGAAATGAGACATATTGTTGTGGCTATGTCAGATGGAGCTGTAAGGATTTCCACTGTGCTCATTGTCTTTGGTGGACAGTGATTCTCCTATGTTTGCTTTATGCTTCAATTTTTTATGACTTTTTGTTCAGAGTTTAGATTGGTGTGGATGATATGACTCAATGTGTCTCTGCAGCTCACATCCGCCAGCATTTTCTTTACTGTTGTTTTGCACTTCTAAGAACCAATACAAACCAACAACGTTAGTGAAGTAAAAAATCACTAATTTAAATTTCTCCAATTGGGCATTTCATCATCAGAGGTTTGAGGTTGGCTACACCCCATCCCAAATGTTGGGAGAGTTGTTAAGAGATTTACAGGAAATATTGTTAACTCCAGGCAAAATCTTCATCACTAACTCATTTTGGAAAAGGAGCAGCTGATAAGGAACCACTTATAAGGAGCTTCTCTCAAGGTGTACTCAAGAAAGGAGAGCACTCGAAGGTCCATATCTACTTTTCTCTTCTGGCATGCTTTCATTGTTTTTTGTTCTTGGGCTGTATTACTCGCAGCATGTGTTCTCTCATGAAAAGTACTGCAGCAACCTCTGTCTGTGTTGTCAGAGGTGTCATTCCATTCCAGAGCATCCCTGATACAAATGCAAGCATATAATTTGGATTTTACAATATGACCACCCTTTTATGTGCTATTATTTTGCACAATCATCTTTTTTTACTATGAAATATCTGAATTACATCATCACTCATTGGGTAGCACAAATCTGAAACTGTTTTAGGACAGCTATCATAAGGTTATTTTGAATACAAGCTGTGAACTTCCCTTGCTAACTCAACCATTTCCCATGTGAAATATTTGATACTTAGACATATACAATCAGAAAGCAGAAGCATGTTTAAGAAAATAGGGATAGTTGGAAGAGATATCAGCTATGAGCTCCTTCTAAAAATCTGAGAAGAGTTTTTTACAAGAATAATATTGAAAAGAAACATATTTATGCTAAGTGTTGATGGCCCACCCTGTGAAGGTCACAATTAGTGCATGGGATATTAAATGATGTATGAAACAGCAAGAGAATATCTTAGTAGGGTTACAGAATAGCTGTATTTTGAGGATGTGAATGTGGAAAAAACAGGGGCTGTTAATCCCTGATTTTGCTATACAATCCTTATGAACAGTATCCATCATAAACATATGCATTTCAGGAGCACTCACCCATGGGCATCTGACTGGAGCTATTGTTTAGAATAGCTAGAAGACTCAAATATAGGAGCACAAAGATATCACATCTAAATGAGCAAAATTTTGAAAAAACATTACTCAGGTGAATTAAATTATTAGATCAACAAATTTCCTTGTGAAATTTGAAAGTGAATTTAAGGGAGGCACAATCTGTATTATTGTTCTGGCTCCAGCAGCACAATTGTGGTTCTGGTTGAACTGGCTCTTCTATTTACAGCCCAAACATCTCAAGGTTTGTTATCCACGATATTTCATACTATAGCAGTTTGAAAGTTAATATAGGGATATAAGTGAAACAGATTGTGCAAAGTTAATCCTTTCTGAAATTACAGAACAGTAATATACAGAAGGCGGAATGTGGCTTTAGATAATGGGGAAGTGAGATCTTTTCATTAGTTTCGGATGAAAACATGTTGTTTCATATGGCTTATTAATGTAATATAATAAGACACAACCCAGCAGTTAGGATTTCCAACAACCAAATCTTTTATGAGAAGAAAACAGCCCCCTTATATACCCTCAGGCAACACGTGATTCTCCTGACCAACCACAGTGGGCTCACTCTGCCAATGTATGTCAGAGTACAGCATTGGGAACTACTAAACCCAGAATGCCTCACCAGAATCCCTGGGACATGTTTCCTACAGTTTCAGACAACATACACCCTTGTAACAAGAAAGGTACTTTTTAATGTCTTAAAATGAAGAATGAAATATTACTAATGGTTATGCCTAGTCATACAAGTCTTTGTCTAGGCAAAGTTTTCCTGAAAGGCTTTTCATAATCACTGTAAGTCATTGTAAATTTCATACACGTTATTTTTGGAACAGTAAACTCATTGGGTAAGAATGTGAGTATTCTGACATATACAAAGAGATGTTGAAATAAATCCTTGTCTGTGATCCACATCAGTATTTTACAGTAATTAAAAAAAAAAAAAATGGTGGGGGAAAGGGAGAAAACAGATTTTGTTCCAGTATTTTAAATGTATATTCTAACTTTGTTTCTCCAAAGAGATGGAGACCAGTGATATGTATTTGGCACAGATCAGTAGAGAATCTTTCCTGGGTAAAGACTGAAGGTATTGGAGCTACATATTACTAGAATGGCAGAGCACTGATGGATTTAGTTACAATTTCCATTACTGCCTTCACGAGTATCCTGATCAGTAGTTACATATGTTGGTTTGCTTGAGCAGGGAGAAACTGTCTCCTAACCCATCCAGTAGCTCTGTCGTGGTAACCCAGAAGGGCATGTGAAGCTGGAGAAACAAAGGCTGGTGCCATGAGAACTGTGTTTAGGAACAAGAGCCAGACTGCATGTTTTGTGTGTCTAGGTGAAGGGACAGCTGAACACAAACCTTCCCAGTGTGCCCTCTGGTGATCCCTGGGCTCTGCCTGCTGCCTTCCGTCTGCTGCCAGCTCTGGAGTAGGGCATCCACATCAACAAGGCTCAGGCTATGAATCCTCTCAGCAACGTAGCTTGTAACCATAAAACAAGCATCCTGTCTCCTTCCTAAACACTGCAGTGGGCTTCTCATTTTGCATATCAGGAGAAGAACTAAAAAAACAAACAAACAAACAAACAAACAAACAAACAAAAAAACCTACAACAAACCCAGTTTTGTTTTATAGTGGCTAGTTTTGCATCTGCTGATATTGGTTTGGTGTTGAAAAAGCTACCAAGGGAGATGAAGCACTCTGCCTACTCCTTATTAATACTTTCAATTACTGCTTATGGCATAAAGTGGCTAAGCCAGAGAGCCCCAGGAAAATGCAGTGTTTTAACGGCAAGGTCCATAACAGAAAGTCTAGTGGGCAGTTCTTCAGCACAGACTTCAAGGAACCGTATTTTACAGGGGACAACTTGTTTTAGGATATATTAGCCTAGAACTTATTAACTCAAAGGAGTAAATAGAGCTTGCCTGAGTCAATGTAAATCATCCGAGAGGTATAGCATTTTTCCCTAAATGAGGAGCAAATACAACTTTCTCAGTGAACACACTTCTCGGCAATAGTAAAAAAATCAATTCAGACTCACTTCTGTGACCCTTATGTGGCCCTTGTGTCTCCTTCATCTGAGGAACAAGCCACAACCTCTGTCCTCCCTATTCCCTTCCTAGAGGAGCCACGCACCTTTGTACCCTCAAAGGCAAGAGGCTATGCACCCCTAAAATCTCTCTGTCTTTTTGTGAGATCTAGTGGTATTGCTTGCACTCCGAGGATGCTCCTGAGTCATTTTCTGTCCCAGAAAGTGCTCTCATATATTTAAGTGTATCGTTTCAGATGGGTAGCTATAGTACATCAGCTCTATTCACTCCCATGTTGTACAATTTCAAGCAAGAAGCACTTGGAAAAAATGCTGCCCAAAACCTTCATAAAACTAAGAGCAAAGTGATTGCTGAGTTTCTTACACAGTACTGTTAGGACTGAAATAACAGCAATAACACAATGTTAGGACTGAAATAACAGCATCATAACATATAATATGTTAGTGACACATATATACAGAACATAAAATTCTTTATACACAGGAGATGTACGTCACTGGAGTCCCCTATGTATACCAGATCTGCACAGATCTTCTTGGTTAGGAGCAGTCTTCCTGGTACAATATTGCAGTACAGGGAACAGCCAGAAACATTAAAGGTATGCCTGCTCCTAAACTGCATGTTCTTGTATTTGTATGGAGCTTTTTAGTAGATTTTTACTATAAAAAGCAAATTTAATAATGTGGTAATGACCTTTAAATCCTCCGCCTCTGTTTCCTTCAATAGGATTTTACCTGATAATTTCTAGACAATGTCCATTTTGTACGTATATATATACACAAATAGAAAGATATATAATGGTTTCCTAAAAATACACGAAAAAAGCTTAAAAATACCACTGTTTTCTGGAGGGAATGCTTTTCTTTCTTTCCTTTTTGCTAGACAAGTGAGCAGCTCCCCTTCACACTCCAACTGTGATGAGTTGTTCACCACAGTCTCACATAAATTTGGTCTGTGCTACAACACGCTTGCTGCAGACTGTGACCAACTCCTTTGACGCGCTGTACAAAATGTGCAGTTCTTTGACCATGTCTTATAAAAAATAAACAAACTTAGTCCTGGGAAATGAGTAGTCAAGAATTCCAGTCATCTTCCTTCTCGCTAGAATATTAAACAGTGAATGTGTCATTAGAATGAGATTGTTCCAGTGAAATTTGAGTGTAATTTTTTTTCATACTCTTTCTCCTATGTGCATGTGTGCCTAGACACAGTGATTAGATACTTCAGGAAAAAAAAATCTCTATATTGATTTCATTTTAACACAGGACTTGAATTTTTTAATCTTATTACAATTCAAGAAGTTGTATTTTCACAGGCTTTTATTACCTTTTTTTTGTCTGCATTTGGGTATGGAGCCTCTTGTTCTAGCAAGTAGTTTATTTCATCACTGAACTTGTCACACAGAATAGCTGTCAATAAAACGGCTACACATAATGAAAAGGAGAACACACTTTTTTATATGCAAATTATATCTCTTTTAAAGCAAAGTCACAAACTTCTTTAGCTGGATTATAAATTAAGGTTTTTTTCCACAGAGAATTTGATGGATTCCTACTAAGATAATTTTAAAGACTTACAGACTTAAGTTTCCTGATACATCATATTTGCATGGCATCTTAGAGAAACAGGTGAGTAGATAACAAAATTTAGTAGTTTCTTTCATAGAAGAGATGAGAGAGAGAAAAGATCTCTTACAAAAAATCCACCATCAAGTGACAGAAACCTTTCGTTTTGGTATGTTTAAGTCCAAAGACTACAGATATGAATTTTTTTTTTGAATGAAAGCTCATTTTCCAGCATTTATTTTGTGAATGAAATTCTTAAAAATATAGATAATACATAAGCCATTGAAAATAGGTTATGGAATGAGGTTAAATTCTGTGCAGCAAAGCTGGACAGTGAAGGGAATACGAGAAATCCGCAAGTACTCCTAATTACTATGTCAAAATGTCATCTCAGGTTTTTTGTAAAGCCTCTGAAAGGTATTATACTTGTCAACTCTGTCTTCTAATTTTGGTGTTGCATTTGTCTTCTTCCCAGCAGAAATTTAAAGAAGCTTGTTATTTTTGCCTCTTTGGTCTTCAAGAGTGGTGACTATTGGCAAGAAGTTTTTGTGGATAAAACTCAGGGATTTTATGATTATACTATTCAAGTAAATGAGACTTCCACAGCAAGCAAAAGCTTTGCATTCTTCTGCCCTCAAAATACTGCTTCATTGGCAGGGTTTCCAATAGGAGAATGGGGTCTACAGTGATTGATGGTATGAGAGAAGACATTTCTCTTGCCAAACATATACATACTTGTGACTGTTACACCAGGGGTGTATTGGCACTATAGTTACACACTCTGTGGGCAGTCTAGTTACATGCCTGCTGAGGCAGAGGAGGTAGCCTGCACAAAACATCAAGAACAGGGTTGTGTAGGAGCCCTTGTTGTGGCCTATATGAGTGCTAATGAAATAGGAACAAGAAGAGATAGTCTCTAATTCAAGCTGTAACAGACTGTTAATCATAATGAGAGGATGGTCTGAAATGCTCATAATAAAACACTTATGACCAGCATGACATTGATGAATAGCTGAGGAAACAATGCATGAAAGGGGGGCTGCCTATGAATTTCAGGTACAGCTGGATACATAAGAGAAGAAATAACATTTCTTCCTATCTCCATCTAAACCAAAATGGAAGCGGGTTGTGACACTGAAATATTAATAGGAGAGTTATTTGAATTGGGGACTGTAGGAAGACAAAAAAGACAAAAAGAGAAAGAAGATATAAGTACCGGAAATCATTCAAAAATTCTAGAACTGAGCTTCAAAAAATAGTTGTAAGGTGGTGAAGAGTAGTTTCTACAAGTCCTGTTCTGCTACACATCAAAAAATAACTATCAAACCCAATACTAAATATAAAATATATTTTATAAATATAAAATAACTATCAAACCCAAGACAATATTATGAAATCTAGGAAGATGGTAAACAATGTTTAGTTTTCAAATGGCTACTAGATGATAGAATAAACACTTAAGAAGGAAAGAAAAAAATAAAGTCAAACCAAATGGGAATGAAAAAAAAACATTAACCAAGGAACAACACTTTTTTGTTGCTTCCTGACACATTCTGGTGAACAAAAGTTTAGATCCAAAGAAGGCAAATAGTTAAAAATATAAATAAGGATGACAGAATATTGTTAGGAAACCCTTCATTTTTAAATAGAAGAGTATAACAGTCTTGTAGAAATACTGGCCTACATGGTGACTGACATACTGAAAGAGAGCCAAAAACATAGTAGTATGGAAAACTTCAATCTTCATGAACCAGCTACTTCTATAGCAAGAAAAAAGTTATGCATTTAGACAGTAGAACTGATTACTTCTTGGAAACTGATCTAGTCAGAAACTTACATAAGAAGAAAAAAATCCCAATCAGTGAACAGGATCTGGACCAGGACATAATTATAAAAAAGACAGGCAGTAACAGTGGCCAGAAGGCACAACAGACTTAGAAAGGAAATATAGAAGATTTCTAATATATTTGACTCTGAAAAAAAGGTAACAATATAGAAGTCAGATAGATTTTGAGGTACAATTAGATAAGGAAGTAAGTTAAAACCAACTACTAAACCCCCTTTTCAAATGCATTGGAAACAAGACCTCTGAATGAGTGTCAAAGCCTGATGCACTTAAATGTGTGAAAAGAAGAAGCAGTAGCAGAAAAGGAAATAAATTGTTTATGTTAGTATCACTATGGAAAAGCACAGGGAAAGTTCTGTATCTGAACTACTCTTTATGAGTGAAACTCTGACACATATTCTTTAAAACACTTTTCAAATCATTTATGATTATTTGGTTCACTGGGGAGGTCCCAGATGATTGGAAGTTGGTGAATGTCATGCCAATCCACAAAAAGGGCCAGAAGGAGGACTCAGGAAACTCCAGACCTATCAGCCTGACCTCAGTGCCTGGCAAGGTTATGGAGCAGATCATCCTGAGTGCAATCACACAGCACCTACAGGATGGACAAGGGATCAGAGCCAGCCAGCACGGGTTTAGGAGGGGCAGGTCCTGTCTGACCAGCCTGATCTCCTTTTATGATCAGGTGACCCACCTGGTGGATGAGGGGAAGGCTGTGGATGTGTCTATCTGGACTTCAGCAAAGCCTTTGACACTGTCTCCCACAGCATTCTCCAGGAAGAGCTGGCAGCCCATGGCTTGGACAGGGGCACTCTGTGCTGGGTTAGGAACTGGCTGGAGGGCCAGGCCCAGAGAGTGCTGGTGAATGGGGCTGCATCCAGCTGGCAGCCAGTGGTGTCCCCTAGGGAATCAGTGCTGGGCCCAGTTCTGTTTAACATCTTTATCAATGATTTAGATGAGGGGATTGAGTCCACCATTAGTAAATTTGAAGATGAGACCAAGCTACGGGAGAGTGTCGATCAGCTGGAAGGCAGGAGGGCTCTGCAGAGGGACCTGGATAGGCTGGAGAGTTGGGCTGATTCCAGTGGGATGAGGTTCAACAAGGCCAAGTGCCGGGTCCTGCACTTTGGCCACAACAACCCCTGCAGTGCTACAGGCTGGGCACAGAGTGGCTGGAGAGCAGCCAGGCAGAAAGGGACCTTGGAGTTTGGATTGACAAGAAGCTGAACATGAGCCAGCAGTGTGCCCAGGTGGCCAAGAAGGCCAATGGCATCCTGGCTTGTATCAGAGATGGTGTGGGCAGCAGGACCAGGGAAGTGATTCTTCCCCTGTACTCAGCAATGGTGAGGCCACACCTGGAGTGCTATGTCCAGTTCTGGGCCCCTCAGTTCAGGAAGGATATTGAGGTGCTGGAGCAGGTCCAGAGAAGAGCAGCCAGGCTGGTGAAGGGCCTTTAACACAAGCCCTATGGGGAGAGGCTGAGGGATCTGGGGTTGTTTATCCTGGAGAGGAGGAGGCTCAGGGGTGACCTCATCACTCTCTACAACTCCCTGAGAGGAGGTTGTAGCCAGGTGGGGGTTGATCTCTTCTCCCAGGCAACTATTAGTACGACAAGAGGGTGGTCTCAAGCTGTGCCAGGGGAGGTTTAGGTTGGATATTAGGAAGAAGTTCTTTACAGAGAGGGTAATCAGTCATTGGAATGGGCTGCCACCAGGTGGTGTATTCTTAGTCCCTGGAGGTATTTAAGAAGAGAGTGGATGTGGCACTTAGTGCCATAGTCTAGTAACTGTGGTGCTAGTGGATCAAGGGTTGGACTTGGTGATCTCAGAGGTCCTTTCCAACCCCTCTGATTCTGTGATTCCATGATTCTACTTACTCATAAAATGAGAAATTAACACTAGCAGGACCAAAGAACCATTTAGTCACTCAGGAGGTGTCCTAAGGTGATTGCACTGAGCTGTTAAACCATGGCTCAACTGTTTCACACTACAGGACTGGAAAGTGGCAAATGTGAAAGGAATTTTTAAAAATAGCTTCAGGAAAGATTTAAAATCTGTAGAAAACTACTTGCCTGATCAAGTGCTAGGCACTGAAATAAATATAATTAGCAGACACAGGGCTAAATCCAATGTAATGGAAAGAATCAGCATAACTACCGAAGTTGTTCAGAGGTGGTCTTGGACATGCTGATGATGTTGATATAGTTGACATTGTGTATTTGTGTCTCCAGAACAGTTTTGAATAGGAATCTCATAAAATCTTCAAAAAGAAACTGGCCATAAAGAAATCTGTCTCATTAATTGGTAACTGTATGGCAATACAATGAGTATTAGTGAAAATGCATAAGGTCTTATGATGGGAAAAAGCAACTTTATGCTTTCAGGCACAAGCAATTCTTTGAACTAAATGAAACTTTTGAAAACTGTAAACAGTGTAGAAATATATAATGAACTCTGAACACTTCTTCTCTAGGACACACATAAACGTTCTTCCTTTGAATCTTGCTTAGTGCTTGACATTTCACTGTGTGATGGTTCGGACTTGGCTCCCTGCCAAATGCCCAAACTCACAGTTACATTCCTTCTTTTCTTAGGGCAAAGGAAAAAAAATCTATAAAAATGGAAGAGCCTGAAATCAATCTAATTATATAAAAATATATATTTTTACATATATTACAGTTATATACAATTAAAAATACTATGTACACAGCAAAGGGGATCTAAACACCCTCGAAGGGAAAATGAAAGGAACAAAAAGGGACAAATACAGATATACACAATCAAACCCAAGAACTGGCAAAATAACTAGCAAAACAAATCTCATCACGTCCCTCAGAAAAAACAAGATTGCCAGACATGGCCAGCACTCTTCAACCTCCTTCATGGCAGACCAGCGGTCACTGCAGGCCTCAGGCTCTAGATAAGTAAGACCAGCGCAAGGACTCCTGAACCTCACCAGAAGAGAAGAGAGTGAAGTCATCTCCTCCCTTCTTATTTGAACCCTGGTTTAAGTAAAAATTGTACGTAATACTGGGAACATGGGCACGTCCTTGGTTATGAGCTGGTTACCAGGAAGGCCTTGGCCAAAACCATCACACACTGGTGTCTGATTATAGTTGTTGCAGGAAAAAAGGTCTGCCTTTACCATTAGCTGCAAAAGCAGTACTGAGGATGAAGAGGCTGATGTTTTTGCAGAGATGAAACCAAGCATGTGTGGTCACTGGGTAAAGGAAAGCAGGGTGGTTCTGCTGCTCCAGTGTAACATTGTGTCTTCCTTACTAGTCTGAATGCTGTGAAAAAGCTACAAAAGAATTTAACAGTTGTATAAGGGGTAGTTACAGCATAGTTTTTCTTTGCAGAGTAATAGGAAAATAATACTGTCAAATAATTAAACCATTGTCACACCAGGAAAACCATTGCCCTCAACTTAGGGTCTTCATTTGGTCTTCATTTGAGACAAGTTTTAATTTGTTTACTTGTCTGTTTTCTTTGTCATATATGATATGTATGAACTTTTTTCTCATAGTTTATATGTTAAATGGGATGAATATATAATGCCTCAGCACACATGTTCTGTGTGTGTGGCCTGATCTGTCTGTAGACATCAGGGCTTAAAAAAGAACAGGAAATATAGTGGGTTCTTCTAACCCAAACTGCATCACAAATCGTTTTTCACACCTTCCTTTATCCTGGGCAACTGACCTTCCTTCTAGAAAGTTCAATTTTCTAGCCAAAAGAGAAGTAGTTTTAAGTGTTTCAGAAACTGCCAGTATACCTAATCTAGTTTTCATGCATGCTGGAGTAGTGATGTTCTGATTGTGTTTTTAAAGAATCCAACTTTTTTTTTGTATTTGTTCTAAAAAAAAAAAAAAAGTGTTTTGTGACCTATGATTGGGTCACAATATTTACCCGTAAGAAAAGGAATTACATTAGAAACACCCATAAATTGTCTAACAAGTGTTAACCAAAATTTCATGGAAGCTATTTTTTTTTCAAGATTTTCCAAAAAGAAAAAGTATTTTTTACTTTTAGTGGGATGCACTTCTCTTAACACTAGATGTCTTCTTATGAGGCAGGTGATAAGATCACATAATTGACGGGAATTTTGTCTTAACAATCAGTACAGTATAACATATTCTTCTCATGCTCTTGCAAACATCTACATGTAGCCGTATATATCACCTTCCAGACTCTATTTGCAGTGAAGGGATCATAAACACCTAACTAGGTATAAGTACACCAAAGTTATGAGAAATTAACCCAGTCCTGGGAGTGGTTTAGTTTTCTTTTTTTGTAACCACAAAATTCATGTTGGCGGAATGAAAAAAGTGTGATTTCCCTGTATGTGCACCTTAATTCAAATGCCAGTTTGAGGAGCTGTCAAGTGGAATAAGGTGAATTGAGCTATATAGCAATGGAAGAAATATTAATAGATCCAATACTGACAAAACCACAAAAATGCATGTTCTTTGAGTGGTCATGTCATGTTCAAGACCAGATGATGTATTAGTGTAGTATGCAGGACAGAAATAGGATCTTGTGAATATATTTTCAAAATGTATTCAGATATATAAGGCAGATATATCCTAAGCCTGTTGGAGATTACGTTTCCTGTTTGAAAATTGGCAAGCATCATACAATTTTGAAAATACTACACGGAATCTACCTTTGATACGTAACACTGTTGTAATTCTGGTTCATAGTTTCTAATTAAATTCATCCATCTGGCAATATTTGTTTAAAACTTTTAAATATTTTCCATCATTAGATGCAAACAGAATAGCATTTTTAAGCTATTAATGCTTTATTGACAAGTTCATTGTCAATAAAAGTGTATTAAGTACTCGAAAAGGAGCAGATGAAATCAAAACCAACTCTTTAAAAATATTGATAATAAGTAAAATCAGCTGGCTACATGTAGCAGTTGTATTAATAAGTAAACACATCTAACTGAGCAATAAAACCCATAAAGCACGGTTCCTGAAAACATCATCCACAGTGGCTACAGTGTGCCAAAGCTAACATTTTATCAGTACACTTTATAATAGAAAAGTACTTTTTTAAAAATGAGTTGAAAAAGGAAGAGTATACAGTCTTCCCATTAGCTACTTTTTTACACTAATGTTGTCAAAGAAGACACCCTTTCCTTTAAGCAAAGGTGAAAACAGAAAAGTATTCTGGCTTAAATGTTTTAGAATTAAATTATTCAAGACACAGAAACTGGGTTTGAAAGTGGAAAATTAGCAAATTGAAGCCAGCAGATTAATCAGTTGAAGAACAGTAATATAGAGAATTAAAAACTATAGTATCTTCCAGAGATAAATCCTTCAAAGTGAGGATTTGCTTATGGGAATGAGAACTGTGAATGTCAGGGTGACCACTAGTTGGGAATATTTAGGGCAATATTAAACCTTCATGTGGAAATGAAAACTAAGCATATTTATGCTGAAGAGAAAAGACCTGGAGCAGGCCCTAAGACGTCTGCTTGTGAAGGTTTTCCTACTATGTTGCAAGCAAAGAGTCTGTAGTTAATTCTTAAAAGACTACAAACCCTTCCCCTGAAATTCTAGATTGAGCTTCATGGACATTATTATATTGGATTACATAGTGTTCTGTTGTTAAGGAATGGGAAATTTTGTGATTCTACTTTTAAGCATCACCAGTGAGACACAATCATGCATTCTTATCTCAAAGCAATGGATTAAGATTCTGGTTATCACCCTTCCTGCATTCCATCTCTCCAAGCTTCATTGAGACTACATTAAGAGACTACTCAGAAAGTTGAGACAATTATTCTATTGCTCTGTACAGAAATAGAACTGTGAATGATGAATGACAAAACCCTATTCTGTATTGTGTGGTAAAAATTGTAATGCAGAATCTCCCCAAAAATGAAGACTACCTGCAATGCAGTTTTCCACATGCTCTCATAACATTCTGGTTACTTGGATCTGGTGTTCTTGTATCATTGATGGAAACTTTTTTCTCATGGAACTTTTATAAATTGAAGAGGATCAAGAAAGAAGCTTTATTTGCCACTCTTAGTTTATTCTGCGGTAAAATATATTGGCTAGAGATATTTTAAATAGTGTACCCTTTTATAACCAGATGCGCAAGCACAGACTTTTAAATACACAATAGGATTGTGACAGTTTGAGTGTGAAATCAAAGGAAAAAAGGATGTTAAAGTGCTGCATACAAACATCATATTTGCAAATGCAAATGGACTTTTAAGTATACAAGTTAGTTAGACACATGCAGAAGAGGCGAGGTGCACATTACAGCCCTGAACACACAGGTATAAGACCTCCTTAAAAAAATAACCCTATAGATTTTCTCATAATGCATCTTTAGCTGCTTCTGTAGTGTACATGTGTCATCTGACAGTGCCTTGGCAATTTGAATCTTTGTCCGCTCTTCCCTCCATTTCAAAGCTAAACCAAACAGTCTACTCCCAGTTCTGTAGACCTCTCACAGAGAAGGAAAGTGATCTTCTCCTCCTGAGAGCTTTATATATTAACCCTTGTCTATTGCAACTGGCCCAAATTGTAGGCTGAAATGACATGGATGTTTGTTTTTTGCTTATTAAATATCTATGTAGCTTTCTTAACTAGTGCAGGCAGAACTGAATATTGGCGCTAAAGCAGTTAGAGGAGGAACTTTGAAATCTCTCTCTACACCTGGAAATCTAAAAGACAGACAATAATTTCACAGCAGACCATGCTGCAGAGAGGCATGAACCTGAGCAGAGTCTCTGCAGGGTAGGGGGAGTTGCTGTGAGTGGTGTCAGGACCCAAGGGTCTGAACTGCTTGACACACATGCTCTCTCCCTGGGGAATGAAGGTATTTTCCTTGTGCTTAGATAGTTTTACTCCATGAATCAGTAGAGCCCAGAGCACGTGCACAGTCAGTAGTGCAGCACTCCGCTAGCTCTCTTCATCCTTGCATTGCCCTGCAGTAGGACTTCAACATGTGACATGGCCCTATGGACCTGGAATGAAGAAGAGCAAGCTGACTTTGCAGCACTGGGAATGACAGACATATGGCAGCATGAAGGTTGAAGGGATTTTGGCACTAGGTGCCAAGCAAAACAATGCCAGCACATGAGGGATATAACAGACCCCTCGGGCACTGGCCAAACTATGGAACTGTGCATAGAATTACTCTGAGTATCTTTAACCCATACACTGATGGATTGTTTTTTGGAAGAAGAAAGGTGCTCAATATGCTAGAAGCATAGGCCAACTTAGGAGACTCTGTATATAGGGATCATTCCACAAAACAAAGGGACAGTATCTAAGACAAGAAATATTTGAGATTAAATGACAGAAAAAGTGAACTGCAAGGGAAATCCCACCACAGTCTTTCTAACTACAAGGGTAGTCAAATTCAGAAATGGCTTTCCTGAGATAGTAAAGAGACACTAGACCAGGTTACTCTGAGCCTCGTTCAGCTTAGTCGTCAACACCTTTAGGGATGAGTAGTCTACAGCCTCTCTGGCCAGCCTGTTCCAGTGTCTCACCACCTTCATAGTAAAGAATTTCTTCCTAATACCTAACCTAAACCGACCCTCCTGCAGATTGAGGCCATTTCCCCTTGTCCTATCACCACACACCCTTGTAAAAAGTTCCTCTCCAGCCTACTTGCAGGTCCCCTGTAGGTACTGAAAGTCTCCCTGGAGACTTCTCTTCTCCAGGCCAAACAATCCCACCTCTCTCAGGCTGTCCTCATAGAAGAGTTGTTGCAGCCCTCTGATGAATTTAGTAGCTTTTCATTGGACTCCTTCCAACATATATGGATATAATGAGGGCCCCAGAGCTCGGAGCAATACTCCAGAGTAGAGGGTTAGACTTACCTACCTCTAATTGCAGGTTACACTTCTTCTAATACAGTCCAGAACATGGTTGACTTTCTGGGTGGCAAATGCTGAGTTATGTTGAGCTTTTTGTCCACAAACACCCCCCAAGTCCTGCTCCCCAGAGCAATTCTCAATTCCATTCTCTACCCAGTCTGTACTTGTGCTTGGGATTGTCCTAGCTCAGGTGCAGGACCTCGAACTTGGCTTTGATACAAAAAAAAAAGGACTATGCTGTTGCGATATTCAGCTTTGTATTCTCCATCTAGATGGAGAGAGCTCAAAATTTATTGTCCTCCTAATATTGACTCTATGGCAGTTATCAGAAATATAGAGAGAGATAAAACCAAGAAGGTAAAAATAGGCCCTTATATCATAATGAAGATGGAGTTTGCTTATTCAACATAGTATCAGATCATAGTATGCTTACTCACTTCATAACTCACTTGTTCATTTACTGAACATAGTTTGCTTACTCATGTAGTATTGAAGAGATCTCCTGCTTTGTGCATCTCATTTCCAAGTACTATAATGAAAAGAGATACATTATTGCCATTTAAATTAAAAGATATACCAGAAACTCTCTGACTACTTAAAAAAATTTGTGACTACTTTAATTTGGATACCAAAAAGTGGCATTTTCCAGGTAGTGGTGTGGTAATTGATGGTGAACCAATCAACATAGCACTCAGTAAATTCACGCATAAAAATCTGTTTAAGGACAGAGCAGGAAAGAATTACTAAAGGTAGGAGGGAAAAAAGGAATGACATTTCATCTTAGTTTACTACAGGCCACAGACAAGCCTTTAAATACTGTGTGTAAGAGTGAGATAATGAGTTTGTCAATAAAATCAAAACACTCATAATTTGTAGAGGAAGCCAATAAGACAAGGAATGGAGAGATACTGCAGAAGGAGGTAAGACAGACAAAGGGTGTCTGCCTGAAGAAGACCTTCAGAGAAGGAGACCGACAGAGAACCCCTTGAGTTCAAGGATATTCTCAAGGTCAAAAATATTTTGGACAGGAAGCCAGTGAACAGAGCTGATGAGGGGAGTTGATCTTCAAACATGCAGAAAATGAAGATGAAATCCAAAACAGTGATTTATGTGGACTGATGAGGGCAATAACTGCATTTTGGAGAATCCTTTACTAATTAAGGCAGCATACATGAGGGCCTGAATAAGATGTTTGGCTATAAGGATGGAAATTATAAGAATAGTTCTTTGGAGATGTTGAAGACAAAGAAGTGGCAGGCTTTTGGAAATGGATATGGTGTTAGCAACACTAGTGAGAATGGTATCAGTGTAAAAAGACAGAAAGTCAGATTGGAAGGTATCCAAAGCAGATTAAAGGGAGAAAATTGTTGTATTTTGCAGTATAATAAAGGAGTTTAGAAAGAATGGGAGGGAGACAAATGGGGAAAAGATAGAAGTGGGCAAGAAAAATCAAGGCTGATTTTTTGAGGAACATGGAACCTTGAGATGAGAGTCTGAAAGACATATGAAAAAAATTGTATAGGACAGTAGAAGTAAGAGGAAGAATCTGATTTCCTTTTATGACAAGGTACCCATCTACCTGATCAAGGGAAGACAGTTGATGCAATCTCTTTGGATCACAGTAAAGCTTTCTATACTGCCTCTCACAGAATCCTTCTGGACAAAATGTCCAGCACAGAGCTGGATAAACACATCATGTAGTGGGTGAGCAATTGGCTCACAGGCCGAGCACAGAAGGTAATAGTGAATGGGGTGACATCGGACTGGCAACTTATAACTAGTGGGGTTCTACAGGGTTCCATCTTAGGCTATTGCTTAAAATCAAAGAAAAATTCTCTATACAATTTTAATATAGTAAGGTAGAGAGCAGGTCTTTAATTAAAATGCTTTAAGGTGCATAAAATACATTTAGTATAAGCGTATATTATAGCTTTTAAATTTTTATAATACTAGCTAACTATCATATGTAAGGGATACATACATCCCGAAATTTTGTCCCTCCCCAGGACCTCCCTCAGGCCCACCCTTAGGCCTGCCTTCTCGAACTGGGTGGTTGGACTCCCATGACAACTCTTTCATCCCATTCGTCATCTTCTTCAGGTCTTCTGTCCTGCTTGGAACGAATTCAAGGATTCTGGGCCTTCTGAGTAGCTTTGACAAAAGTTATATCAAGGAGTGCACTGGATATATCTTGTTCTTGTACACTCTGTACAGTCTAGATATATTTTAGCTTGCTAAAACATCTCTATCTATTGAAATCCTTGATGAGAAACATAAAATAATCTTTTGGAATTTGGTACAAAAATATTTAGTTAAAAACTCTATCCTAAAATTACTAAAAGGCTAAAAGCTGCATTGAAATCTATATACTTATAAACCTTAAGGCATCAAGTTCCCATGCTCTTCCACATCTTCATAAATGACTTGGATGTAGGACTGGAAGGGATACTAAGCAAGTCTGCAGAGCGCACAAACTGGGAAGAGCTGTTGACTACCTCAAAGGCAAGGAGGCCCTGCAGAGAGACCGTGAAAAATTAATGGGCTGGGAAATCACTGACCATGTGAAGTTCAACAACGGGAAGTGTTGGATTCTGCATCTGGGACGGGGCAACTCTGGAGGTACGTACAGACTGGGGAATGAGATTGGAAAGCAGTGCCATGGAAAGGGACCTGGGGTTCCTGGTCAATGGAAAGTTGAATATGAGTCAGCAGTGCCCTGGAAGCCAGGAGGGCCAACTGTGTCCTGGGGGGCCTCAGGCAAAGCAACACCAGCTGGTCAAGGGAGAGGATTGTCCTGCTCTGCTCTCCACTGGTGTGGCCTCACCTTGAATATTGTGTGCAGTTTTGGGCATCACAATATAAGAAAAATATTAAGCTATTAGAGAGTTTACAAAGGAGGGCAACAAAGATGGTAAAGGGCCTTGAGGGAAAGCCATATAAGGAGCAGCTGAGGTTAGTTACCTGGAGAAGAGAAGACTGAAGGGAGACCTCCTTTTAGTCTACAACTTCCTTGTGAGGGGAAGAGGAGGGGCAGACACTGATCCCTTCTCTGTGGTGACCAGTGACAGGACTCAAGGGAATGACCTGAAGTTGTGTCAGGGGAGGTTTTAGAAAAAGGTTCTTCACCCAGAGGGTGGTTGGGTACTGGAACAGACTCTCCAGAGTAGCTGTCAGAATGCTAAGCCTGACGGAGTTGAAAAAGTGTCTGGATGAGACTTTCAGGCACCTAGTGTGATTCTTGGGGATAGTCCTGTGCAGGACTAAGAGTTGGACTCGATGATCCTTGTCGGTCCCCTCAACTCAGCATATTCTATGATTCTGTGGTTCTGTGAAAGAGAATGGAACACCTGGTACACAGGTCAGTGCTGAGCAACAAGATAAGAAGAAAAGTACAAAAAAGAGAAACTGTTTGGTAGATCTCAGAAAGACTCATCAGCAGGAGTCTGAGATTGCCATAGAAATAGTCTGTATCAGTATCGGTATTCAGAATAACATAACATATTCTCTTTGGCTCTAATAATATCTGTGATTTAATGTATATCTGAAAACAATCTCTGGCCCTGGTCTTGTGGCACAGAGAGACCATGTCCACATTATTAAATCCTCTCACCTGGCAGAGAAGAAGAGTTCTATGCAAATCATCTGTATTTCCTCTTAATTCCTGAACTGTGGCTGGGGAATTGTTTGGGAAAATTCTGTTAAGCACAAGTAAAGTGTGTGTCAGGGACAATCTAGTAGTTTGATAGTTTGAATAATAGAGTTCCAAAACATTTAAAGTTTTATGAAGTTGCTTATATAAATATACAAATCCATTCTGATCAATCCAGAATTTCCTGTTGAAGGTTATACATGTCTGTTTGGCTAAGGTGTATGGCAGCAGAGTGAAAAGGGTAGGGTCAAGATGCTGAGAAGGCACATCAGAGTTCAGCACTGGTGATGACATGATGAATATCTTAATCCTTACCATTTCAGATTAGCAGTATATGAGATTGTCTTCCTTTGGTGTGTTATTTTCATCAGATATATTCTTATTGTGTCATTAAATTATTAAACTCACAGTCTTCATGGGGACTGAGGCTGTAAGTTGAATACAAAATTAATCTATCAGATAAGGAATATTTCACATTCACACACTCTGGGGAAAAAAATTGAGTCTGTCGTCACTGTGGGCTTTAGCATCTGTGAGTAGGCAGCTGTCTCATTCCAGTTATCAAAAGGACCACACAGCTGTTGTCCTGTGACTTTCTTTTATAAAAATCAGAACAAATAAAGGGATAAACTGGAAGGAAATCAAGTGAATTTTTTTTCAAATGCAATCCATTACTTATGTGTGGTAGATTAGAAGAACATAAGCAGGAAGCCAAACTTGAAACCGTTCTGAGCAGAGAAGGGTTATGCTGTACTGTTTCATCCAATGGAGCACATGAACATCACCAGTTTCTGCAGAGGAAGGTGCAAGAGACTGTGTAGAGAGGCGATGGAGTTTTGTAAGGATGGGTTGTACAACTTTTTATTGCACACAACTTGAAGACTATTTATTTACCAGAAGATTTAGGTATTTTATCTCCAACTATCTTCCTCTCAGTTGTCCTTCTCTTCCCTATTACTCCTCCTCCTTTCTGCAGCACCAGATATTCTTTTTACATCTCCAAGTGTCTTTGTGAGGAATCACCTCTGAGCTGTAACTTGACAATCACAGTGTCAGTGTTGTCATCATTGTCTCCAATTCAGCTAGCTAGGTTGTATAATAAAAATAGTTTGTCTGTCTTCTGCTCATAAAAGTATCCAGTTACTGTGTTTTTGTTGCAGAGACATTGCAGTTATGTGAGAAAACTCAGAGAAGAGCTCTTCTTTTTTTAAAATATTCATGAATTCCAAAAGGTGTAATTTTAACAGAAATATTTTCTGTAAATAGGAAAATTAAACAGAAAATGTTATTTCATATTCATTACATTTAGAAAGGCAATTATCTAATGTGGCAGTATAAACAATGCAAACACAGACTTCTAAAAATTGGATGCCTCCCATTTTATGGATTAAGATGAAATGATACCTTGACCAGACTTTTCACATATAGTTACTTTTTTTGTAGTGTATGCTCTTGAATCTTTGCAGCCTGTTGTCTGGCAACAGGTTTTATTAATTAATATTTGGGACAAAATAACTTAAAGGGATATAACCCAGTAACTTTTAAATAAACTATAATAATTTTTACAACCATGTTATTAAAAAAATAAACATAAAATAAAATAATAGTAAAGTTCTGATCAGTTTTCCAAGGAATTTCTGCCCCAAAAGGAATTAAACTTATGAAGAAAATGTACCATAAGTATCATCTTGTGATTAAGGCTCCTGGTATAAGGAAGTTGCATATAATATTTTGTACATACGGACAAAACTATGCTTCTGGGTATGTTCTTGCAATAAGACTTTTGGTTTTCCTCTTATAATGGGTGATGGATGTGGCTTGCAAGATGCAGGGATTTGTAATGAAAGATTTAAAGTGTTCTCTTCACCTATGTTTTTATTTCTTAGGGAAATACTAACTCCAAGGAGTCCTTTCCTCTTTATAACCCCTCTATCCTGGCTTTCCCCCCTCCCCTCATCGTTGGTTTTCTGCATTGCATTTAGTTTCTGTCTGTTTATAGAATTACTGATACATTTGATCAGTACACTTATGCTACCATTCTCTATGCACATTCCATAATTAAAATTCCTTTATAGTATTCCACGTTTCTAGGCATTTATCACTCATGACACAACAGGGAGAACTAATGTCAGAAAGCCGTGATCAGCCTTCGAATAACTTGTAACAAGGTAGAGAAATATCCATAAAGAGACATTTTCCATTTCCACAAATTTCTTTCAAAGAGAGTTCAATCAAAATTAAACTTTTGTGACTTGCATCACTGATCAGCTGGGTTAGGGACACTGAGAAGTCTTCCTTAGTACTCTTGAAGACTTGACCTTCTGCAGGTGGTGTGGCAAATCCTCCCTTGTTTGCAAACATCTGCTGTTTCTGGATATCAGATGACAACTTTTGAACCTAATTCAAAGCCTATTGAAACTGGAGGAAAGGCTTCTGTTTCAAGAACTGTGGATTACTGTTTCATTTCATGGACTTCAACAAAAGGACAGAGAGTTCTATTAAGCCCATGAAAGTGAGGTGGAGCCACATAATGTACTACCAAAGCTAACCCACCTACACAGCAGTCAAATCATCTCAAATTGGCACTAGCATCAGCAGCTGTATTTTCAAATACTTTTTGCCTCTGAAGGCATACAAATATGCCATTAAGAAAAAAAATAAAACTTTGTCAGTCGTGGAGTTTAAAACAGACAAACTCAAACACCTGCTAAGATAATTCTATTCATTAACATTCAAGATTCATTTCAGTAGAGGTGGAGCACCTGCAAAATTCACTTTGCAGAAAAGTATTAAATTCCTTAAGTCAGTTCCTTTCAGGTTTTCCTAATTTTGTTAAATAGTTTCCACCTTACAGGTTTTCTTTCTTTCTTTTTTTCTTTTTCTTTCTTTCTTTCTTTCTTTCTTTCTTTCTTTTTTTTTTTTTTTTTTTTTTTTTTTTACATGAGAAAGATCTAGGATGGTGATGATAGGAAGAAACTCTTAGGAAGCTCCATGAATAACAGTTTAATAAGCAATGGAAGTTTGCAACTAGCAAAGTCCATTCCTAAGTTTCTTTACATGTAATTGATAATAGAAAATCAGAGACAATTTGACAGTCAAAATGAGGGGCAACAGTTCTTCTCCAACCATTTCTTTCTTTGTGCCTTTAGAGGTGAGAAATTGTTCTCAACTATTTCAACACAAATACTAACTTCTTGGCAAATACATTATTCTAAATCAGACCTTTGCCCAGAAACAGGGAAAGATATTTCAGTTGTTGTTTTTAATGTGACTCACTGTAGAAGGACTAGTAAACTTCTCTTCTGATTTATTGCATTATTTCAAGTATGATAATACAACATTATCAAGAAACCATCAAGTACCATCACTAATTCAACATATCAAGGAATTCTAAATATGCTAGCACTTTGCCAAATCTCATGGGAATTTATGCAAAATCCTGCTAGACATCATAAAATGTACTTGAATGTCATGGTGATTCATACTCCATTGATGTTGAGTGGAACATTCCCAATTTTTAAATGGATATTTATATGGCCTAAACTTAATATTTTGTTAGCTATCCCAGCTTTACCATGAGACAGATTTCAAGAGCTGTTCTTGCCCTTAGACTGATCAGGAAACATTACAAAAGACAGCTCAGGGTAAGGGTACCTAGTGTTACTTTGGAATTGCTGGCTGAATACGACAGGATATTTGCTGAACCACAGCTTGAGCTATGCTGTTAATGTAATTGGATAAAATATGTTTTGGAAAAGATTAAAATCTCTTGAACTCCTATATTGAAAGAGAAAAGCCCAATTCTTTCATTTTGCCCTAAAGCTGAAAAGGAAGACAGACATGCTAGTACAATGTTACAGTTATTACACATTGGTATCATAGCGTCTGAGCCATCTTGAATTATCTCAACTGCCTGATATGATCATGTGCCTTGTGAAGGATGAATTCTCTCCCTTTAAACCTCAGGTCCCTTAGTTATGCAACTGAAAAAAAATCATAGCTATCAGAGAAGAAAGTTTCTAACTTTCACATACAAAGAAAACATTGGAAATAGGAACTCTGTTTTTAAACAGAATGGTAAATGGAAAGTATTTTGATTTTCTATTTGCTTTTTGGTATTTAGTCTTGCTTGCTAGGTGCACAGGTCTTGTAGCACCTCTGTCAATATCTTTTCTAAGTATAACCTTCATCATGCAAAGACCTACTTAAAAATTATTGTTTAGGTAATTATTTAGGCATGTAAAATATAGCAGCAAAGTTTCTTGCTGATCACTGTTGGTATATTTTCTTCCCATTTTCCATTTGTTTTCACTATCTTCAAATACTCAGTCACATGAAAATTTAATTTAGTAAATGTTCCAGTTTTGGCCCAACCTAATTACTTCTGTGTCCATCTAATAAATCCATTTGTATATAAAGAGAACTTTAACAATGCCTGTTATTCCTGATGCCAGCTGAATTAGCTGAGTATAGCTAACTCCAGTAGCCTGTCATCAGGACTAAAGACCTATATTTAAGTTTTTGAATATCTTTTTACTCTTATACCTAGTGGATATGGAAAACAACCAATTTTTTTTTTTTTTTTTTTTTTGGCCAAGCATCTCAAGTAAAGAAAGCACACAGTGATTTTGGTAGTATTGCACTCCCAAATCTGCCTATCACCACAACTGCCTCATCTACTACTGCTCTGCAACAGTTCTGCCCTCTCGGATTCTCTTCCCTCTCCTACAACTTTGGGGTTGTCAGTAGAGTTCCATCCCCATTCCTTCTCTCCAGGATGGTAAATGTAAAGGAGTATTGGGAGACTTTCTGTATATGCCTTCTTTGTTCCGGTACAGCCAAATGATTCAGAAAGGGACTGTCTTACCTGTCATTCTGCTTGAGCTGATTGTCTGCTCTGTCATTTCAGTATATGCAGGTGGATAATTTTACAGGGAGTCTGAAATGATCACATCTTTCTTCATCAAGGAGTTGCTGTGCTCTTTTCTTAGCACTTGGCTTGCTAACCATGGAGAAAAATTCTTTGGCTGCACATGCCAGTATGAATTTCAGATAGTTGGCAAGACAAATCCTCTTTTAATCTTCAGAAACACAGCTAACACCTGCTTTGAGCTCAGTCATACCGTCTGAAACATGGAAGTGAAGGGACTAGCTGGGCAGTTTGAAGAGCTGACATTATGGCTAAGGCAACAAGTTAAAACATTGCCTGGATGGGGGCAGTAAGCCATGAATAAAAGGGATGAAGGTAGTAGTCAGCTAGATATGGATGTATAAACAAGATTTATTAGTGTCTCTTTTACCTCAATAGAAGTCTTAGCTTCTGAGAAACATCAAGGGGGAAACATCACTAGTTGTTTTTTTCCAGAGCTCAGATGTCTTAGCTATAATATATACAAACTTCTCCAAAGAGAATCAGACTATATAGAAATCAAAATCAAACAGAAAATCTCAATTCAAAGAAGATTTCAAGTCAATATTGCCTAAAGAGGGGATTTTCAGGAAGAGATAGCAAACTTTTTGGTGTTTTTTTAAATGCTAGATTGTCTTCTGATTTATTAAGCAATATTTTTTTTAATGTATGTCACCACAAACCTCCTGTTGAAAGTACTCTGTATTGATTCTTACAAGTCTCTTTAGCTCTTGTTGTTGTTCAGGGTCTGTTATTTCTATATATCCCCACCACAGTACTAAAATTCAGTATTGTGCACATCTTTATGGAAGTCTGGAATGTGTGATCAAAAACAAATATAGGCTTACAATTGTTTTTCCCACCTAAAGTTCAGCTTTCTCCAGCACTGGTAAAACTAAGACTTAAAACAGAATAAAAATAATATTATTATATTATTTTATGCTGTAGGAAGGGAGTGATGCAAAAAAACCTCAGAATAATTAACTGCTCAGAGAATTTTTTTATCTATAAGCAGCAAGGTATTTGTTTATTCAACATTGGGAGCAATGTTGGAAAAACTTGCTCAATGGCATCAAGGCAAAACAAGGTAATTTATATAGTTTACATATGTGATTACAACATCTCAACATATATATTCATATGGTTAAAACATCTAATCATACATCTTAATGATAGGTGGAGTCTGGGCGGAGCTTAGGGCAGTGCTTTCCAGATTCTTCTCTTGGCACTGAGTTTTGGTGGTCCTTCTGGCCTTCAGTCTTGATTCATGGGTCTGTTTCTCTTCCCTTGCTTTGACCTTCTTACCTTTCTGTTGTTAATGTCTTAACTACTGAAGCTTGAAAAAACCCTTGGCTGTAAGCTCTTTTCTCCTATTCAAATGTCTACCTTGTCTTAATTTATGACCTTTAGTTTGATTGTATAGCATTTCTAGCATTCTTCTTATGATTAGGTTTAGGTCCAGTAAGCAGAACAGAATGAGTTATCAATGTTTTTGCAATGATTCCTTAGCAGCACAGGCAGAGCAGGTGTCAGGCGATTTTCTCAACAGAGCAGGATACCTCAGTTAACTCTTGTAGGCCTTTCTCTCGTTTTAGGAGAAGGTAGTCAGTCAGGGTAGCTCTTTTAAAACTGTTTTTATCCCATTCATTTATCTCACCCTTTTCCCCACCATTTTAATAATAATTTTGTTTTAAAAATAGGAGAGTAAAACACTGCCAGCTTCCTCAGAAGCCCTTACCACCTTATGTAGTCCAGAAGACTGACAGTGAGACAGACAATCGATCAGGTAATGTTTTACTTCATATTTACACCAGTATAATTCAACAGAAAGAAATAAAAATTGCAGGTAATTCAAACCAGTATGCGAGGATTTGGAGATCAAACCCTAATTTATCTGAGAAAATCAAATTCAAATTGTGTATGTTGTCATGGGATGCAATCCCAAGCACTTGCCTGACATAGGTCACCACTTTTTACAGTGAGGACTTGACTCCTAGAGCTCATTCTCACCTTTACCCTTTAATGCTCCCAGCTTCCCAGGCTGTGGTCCCACACTCATATCTGAACTTGTGTGTTCTGGAATAGTGGATTGTTGGATTGTGCTCTCTCATCAGGAGAAAATTAGGAGAAAGATTTTTCCTCAGAGGTGAGCATAGTTGCCCTACAAAAATATCTTGCCAGAATTGCCTTGTTAGATAATGACAATATTTTAAAATTTTTGTCATTCAGGACAATTGGTTTAGGCTCATTTCCCAGTGTGAAGGCTTTGAAACACAGCTGAAAATTCAGATTTTGACAATATATGTACATAGTCCCTATATTTTTCTTGTTGTTAAATTGTTAAAGTGTGACATTAATGCCAGAAAAATGAAAAGGAGGGAAGGGAGAAGTAAAAAATACCTTCACTGACCTCATGTAAATTTTATTTCAGTTTGTAGTATTTGCAGGACTCTCCTTTCTTATAGTGGGTGGAAGAGGGATGAGAGAATAGAGGAGAAGAGGATAAGACCAGCTTTACCAAAAGGCCAAATTGCAACAACTGACTGCATTTCTCCCAAAATGGAATTCTGCTTCCCCCCTTATTACATCTGTGTCGTGGTTTTGCCCAGCTGGCCAGTCCCTGGGGCTGAGAATGGTTTTGTCCAGGTGAATTTCCAGACAAGAAGCCAATTAAAACTCTCAGTAACGCCTTTGCTAATTACATCTTGAAGAAAAACAGAAGAGAAGGTGAATTGCGCAGTTAAAATTAGGCAGTCATGTAGGACAGAGGCGGCGGGCCTGAGGTGGGCCAAGGCCCCCTCCTCCCCCAGCCCTGGGCCAGGGGCAGGTGTGGCACTGAAACCTCCCTTCTCTCTTGTAAGAGAGTGAAGAAAAAAAAAGATTAAAAGACTAACTGCTTGGGCAGAAACCGCAGCAGAAGAAATTCCAGCAAAGAGATAACGGAGCGTCCAAGGCAGCTGGAGGAGAAAGGAAAAAAGTTCTGAAGAGGAGAGGCTGTTTCTTCCCCCTTTCACTCTCTCCCTTCAGCAAGGTAAATCCCTGTCACCTATGGAAGTTTGTAGGGGTGAGGAGACCCCCGTGCTGCTCGTGGAAGAGTCTACACTGGAGTAAGTTGATTCATGAAGAAGCCGAGACCTCATGAGCGACCTGAAGTGAGGCAGAGTCCTGTTGAAGACTTTGTGACCCTTGAAGGGGACGATGCTTATGCCAGAGCGAGGACAGCTCGGATAAGCTTGGAATCTCAGTGAGAGATCCATGCTGCTGGTGTTGAAGATTTGTGACCCTGAGAGAACCTCACGCTGGAGCAAGAACGGCTCAGGTAGAGATGTGGGAATCCAAGTGAGGGATCCATGCTAGACCCATGCTAGAGAGGTCTGTCAAGGACTGTTCTCCCGTGGGGAGGGACCTCCACAGGGAAACAGGAGTGGACGCATAAACCATTATCTCCTGTAATCCTGTGGTAAAGATCCATGGTAAGCAAGTGTCCTCTTGCAAGCCCCATGGAAAAGAAAACCTTCAGAGCCTGGGTAACCACCAGCCTCTGGCCTTAGCCCAGGAGGGGGGGTAGGCCCAGCCCTGGAGGCTGACACAGAACAAGAGAGAAATGAAGGAGTTCCAGCTGTGATGAGAGTGCTGCAGAATTATTGAGGAGACCTGGAACTCTGAGAATGGAGAAAAGGACTGCTTCTCCTCCTTGGACTGATACAAAGGGGGGAGAAGTATTTTTCTGTAAATACATAGCACTTAAATAAAATTGTTGTAGATGTAATTCTTTAGTTTTAACTTGCTAGTAATAAATGCTCATATTATTTTCCCCAAATCAAGTCTCTTTTGTCTGCATAAACCTTCTCTCAACTAATAGTAATTGTGTAAGGGGTGTGAAAGCAAATTGACCCAGAGCAAAACCACAACAATCTGAAAGGGAAAGACTCTAGAATTCGTAAGTGACTTTATCCCCTACTGCCAGGTGTGCTTAAAAACATACAGTAGTTACTTATACAGGTTGTCAGTGTGTTCTTCAGTGGTTTGCTGCTGTGCTACTCTCTGCTATTAAAAAAGCTGGTTGTAGAAAAACCTTCTCTCTTTGACACGCAATTAAATATCCTCCAACCCAGTGGCTTGTGGGAAATCTTGGATGTTACTTCTTTTAGCAGTGGAGAAAAGCAGAAGAAACAGGTACTCTTTTTTCTTTTTTTGCATTTTTTTTCCAGAAGTAAAATAGTGGGTTTGTTCACAGTGGTATGTGAAAAATTATTTCAACCATTGAAAGATTCAAAGAAGTATTAAGAAACCGCATTTTGTCTGAATGCTTTGTTGGGCTAGCCATTTGTGAAAGCTACTGCATAGAGTAAAGGTATGGAACTGCTGAAAGTGGCAGAACTAATGTGACCATGGAGCATAGATTTAATGAGCTCAGTTCAGAGAGGGTGTAATACACAGACAATATAGAAATATCAAAAAATATGTTTTGCCATTGTTTCTGCCTCTCCAAAACTTCCTACCAAAAATTCTCTGTCAGCTTTCTACCAGAAGTTCTCACCAGAACTTCCCACGGGACTTTTCCTCCCAAAGGATCCTGCTATTGTTTATGGTTATCATATCTCCTCAAACATCTGGATAGGGATACGTGCCAAGAAACCATGTACAACCTCCTTTGAACACTATAAAAATGGAGGACAAATTTTGGATAATCAGGGAAGAGGAAAGGGAGAGAGAACTGGTTACTGTAGCCAAGAACTTCTCCCCCCTCCTCTCACCTTTTCTCTGCAACCATATGCTGCCTACCTGCCACAGGAGACTGAGACTCTGCTGACCTGGAGAGAACTGAAACACACTGTGCCACATGAATGAGTTATATCTTCTCCTCCTACCCTTACCATATTTTCTGAGGGCCCAAAGTTGCAGCTGAACTGAGACCCTGCACGGCCTGGGACAAGGCTCGTCGTGAGCAACAAAACCACACATCCTGCATTCCAGAAAACTAAAGTTGTTAGACCTCCTGTAGCTCAAGAGATAACGTCAAAAAGTGGCAGAGACAGAGAAAAAAAAAGTCAGAAAACTACTTCTCACCCCCCCAACCCCTGCCACCAACTGGTGGGAAAGGTAGTATAGTGATATCTTTTCTTTACTTCTAAAAATAATCTTAGCAGTTTCCAACCTTTTCTTATTTTTTTTTTCCTCTTTCTCTTTGTATCTCTTAGCACTTATAAAATCAGTTTTTGGTATCAACAGACAACCTGTATGAGTTTTAATTTTTCTCAGGGGAATATCTGAATCTGAAGTCCTTTATGCAATATTTAAACAGATTGTAACAGAGTGCAACACAGAAAATTACACAGACAACTGAGGGCTTGGCTCTGTAGAAGGCTATGCATTCAGAATCGAATAAAAAAATTAATTCATAATCATAACTCCACAGGTGTATTTATGTTCTAAACTGATTTTTTTTTTAAATTTATGTCCCCTTGCAATTTCTAGTCTATTCCCAAGCAAAAGTTGCACATACCAACCTACATTAACAGCAGTCCTAATGCTGAGGGAACAAAAATACAAATTGAATAATTAAATTAACACTTTTACATAAAGCATGGCAGTGCTTATTGTAATTATCCAGTCATTACTGTGCTACCTATTAAAAGAGAGTGATTACTAGGCATTTGTGTAAATGTTTACTGATCATTAATGTTTTATCTTTTAGCTGCAAATATTATCCTTCTCAGTGTTCACTTAAAAATAATAAGCTCAAATAATTCAGCTGCACAAAGTGCAAATAATGAAAGAATCATAGTTTTTCAAACATAGAAGTGCTTAGGACTTTCAGCTCAATAATTGAGCAAATACCTACAAATAATGCTTTTTTTTTTTCTTTTCTCTGTATATGTGCATTTGTGTGGCTGTACACGCAGGGATTCTTTTTCATTTTTCAAAAAAAAAAAAAAAATTAGTCAGCTATATGTTTTCCTTAAAAGAAACTATTTTGTTCAGAAAGTTTTGGAGAATCAAATATCTCTCTTGCATAAATTGTAGATATTTTAAGCAAAAATTAAATTTAGCCTGACTATTGCTTTTGGTTTTAGCACAGATGTAGAAGAATTATATTTATTACAGAAATTATAAAGATTAAGTATCTCTTGTTTCCTTGCATTTGATGTATCAGCATTCTGGCATAATATTGTGATGGGGAGCCATCCACCCTGTGTTTCTATGTTCTGGGAGTGGGTACTGACCAATGTCTGCACCAGACTGGGAGCTGCCCTGGGACCTGGGCACCAACTCACAGCAGAGAAGATTCCCTTAGACCATAGTCAAAGTACATGGAAACTAATATTCTGGGACTTTTCTGTGTGTGAAATAGTCAGATATTGCTAGCTTGAACTCCAGTTAATATTAATGGGAAAACATCTGTTTAAATGCCCCACAAAAGCTTTTAACATTGATGTTAGCAAACCTACAATAAAATGTTTTGTTAAAATATTTTGAGCTATTTTGAGGTTTTTTTCAATATTCAATGCTACAAAAAATTTATGCAACCAGCAAGCAGACTGTTCTTTGCTGACTTCCATGGACTTTATACCAGAAACTGTTCAGTTAATTCAAGGGGTCAAGTTCTTTTCATTTTAGATGGTCATGCTATTTTCACTTCCTTGTGCGGGGCAACAAGAGACTAGGAAACTAATATTCATGAAAGTTCAAATGTTGCCCGTTCAGCACACTGAGCTGCACTGAAGCAGCTGATAGCAAACAGGCACCTTGGACTTGAGCTAATTTTGTATCCCACTCCTTGTCCTGTACACTGCTTCTCTTTCCACGTAGTAACTGGCTTCTTCCTGTGGACCAGTCAGCAGAGGAGACACACAGCACGGCCAGTTTTGCAAATGACAGGCTTAATGAAAGGCAGAGCTAATAAAGCCTGCTTACCTCCTGGATTGGTGTTCTTTCTCCTTGTGAATTCCTCCCTCTGCCATGGTCTAATGTCCTCCACAACTCCCTAGAAAACTTTATCTTCTTTCTCAGAACGATGATTCAGTTGAATGGAAACAATTCTACTAATCAGAGTAATTTCTAATATTTTAAATCAGTAGCAAGTTTTTAAAACCTCAGTTGGTGATGACTGAACAACCTGCTACTAAATTCTGCTTAGTAAAAGCAGCATAAGAATGTTTATTCCTTTAGACATGGGAGTTTATTTCAGACATACTGTAAGGAAATTTGAAAGCAGTAAGAACTGCATTAAAGCTTATTAGATTTAGAGCAGAGTTAAATAGCTTTAATAATACAGAAAATCAGGATTAAACACTGAATTCCTTACCTACACCTATAAAATGTGGAAGAGGTCAGAATAATTAATTTTTTGTACACATGTAATTCTAGTTGCACAATGCTGGATGTTGAAACGTCTTTAACCTTTTGGTTTTATGCTTTGTGTCAGATATTTTAACAAAGCATTGTGAGAACATCCTCAAGGGTTAAGCCACAAAAAAGTGAGAACAAATACTTAATAATACTTACATGAATACATGTAGAGTAAAATGTTAATTCAATTCATGTTCTAGAGTAATGAATCTACTTAAAGTCCCTCAAGTAAAACTCAACTGTATTTCAGACCAGTGACTTCACTCTTCCAATTTCAACCCTTATTTCTCCCCAATTGCTATATGTCCTATTCCACTGACCTATATAAAAATTATATTTGTTTTTAATTAGAATGTCTTAAAAAGTAAGATAAAAACTGGAGAGGTTTCCTGATAACTGTGACTGTTTTACCCTGAGTATGCTGAAGACCTCTCAGAGTTTGTATCAGCTTGTAAAATATTTCAATAGGTCAACTGGAGCAAGAATTTATTAACTTATATCAACTAGTACTGATGGGGTATCAACTGCAACTATATGTATAATCTGATAAAATGGATGTTCAGAAATTTGTGCAGTCGTTGAGGAAGTAAGCATGGGTCACTCTTACTCATTCAGCATCCGTCCTTGCTTGCCCATGTGCACAATTTTACGTACAAGCACTGCTTTAAATGTTCGTAAATACTAAATATTACTGTCTGAGTCTTGTCTCAGTTTAAATGAGACGCAGGTGTTTTGCTGAGGATGAGTTATGAGGAACACCTAAACTCTTCCCTCTAAGCAACTGTAAAATCTGAAATTAAGAGGCTCCAACTGAGGGAGAAAAACAGTGTGGGAAAAAGAAAAATAACAGCCCTTTATTAAAAGATATATGTTTATTGGCAGAAACAACAAAAGAAGTAAAACAACCAAACAATACTCCTATACCCACAAATAATCCACTTCAAAACAAACCAATAAACAAACAAAGAAAAAGGTAAACAGTTCAGTTTGCACCCTTTGATGCAATTTTAACCATAGTTAACAGGGGGTGCTGTTGGATCGCTGGAGATGCAGAGCTTGTAGTGTCCTGTGCCAGTCACCGGGGGGGCTGTTAGATCACAGGAAATGCAGAGCCTGCAGTGCTTTGTGCTAGCCAGTAGGGGGTGCTTTGGGATTACTGGTCATTGCCATGTGGGGAGACACCCTCCTGAGTGTATTGGAGAAATCAAAAATGTGTTTCCCTCCCCCCCCACCGGGAAAGGGGGAGAGAGAGGAGGGAGAGAAGAAAAATCACAACAACAAAAAAAGTCCTTCCCAACAGGAACTCACTGTTCTGCTGGCCAAATCGTGCAGTACAGTTTTTTCCCTCTCCCTCTGATGTGCCCAAGAACCGCTGCCAAGAAACAAACAAACAGGAACGGAGAAGGGGAAAATCTCCCGAAACAGTTCCTCTCTGATGAAAATCCAAGCAGAATCCACAGCTGACACTCAGGATGAGAACAAAACCCACTCCGAACTCCTACTCTTGACTTTGTTCCAGCTCCAGCAGCCAGCTGAACTCCTCCCTCCCCATTTCCCAGGAGACGAAAGGAAAAAAAAAGTAAAAAGGAGGTCCTCACCCTTCCCCAAAAACAAGATTCTGAGGGCCATTTGTTGGGGAGCCCAGCTGGTTCTGGGCTGTCTGTAAGCTGAAATCCTGAAGATGGAACTTCTTACACCTGGCAGAGGGTTAACCACAGACAGTGGGGACTGTGACACAGTGGGTTTCCTGTTAGGATGCTAGCCTACTGTGTTAGGACATGTGGCTGTATGTCCAATCATGAGTTGTTATGAAGTGGTAAACCAATGCTGTGTGTACAGGTGTCACCCCAGAATTGTATAAAGGTAGCTGTACTGTTGCAATAAAAAAGCTGCTGGTATCCTGAAACCCATGTCGCCTCCCCGCCTCGACCACGACATATGGTGAACTCCCAACGCGATTGCGAAGGAAGATAGAAGAGAACTTGACGACAAGAAGCAGACGAAGAATTGCTCGGGCGGGACTTCGAGAAGCTGCTACCCGGAGGGCTCAGACGGCCGCTGATTCCCCCGTTTTGTTTTCAACGCTTCTCAGCCCAAGAGATCATATGCCACTGAGCTGCCTTTTGCTGCTGCTGAGACTTTTTCACGGCTACGTAAGTTACTGAGCGGTCCGTTATCAACCCTCCTGCCGCGCAGCCCCGTTCTACTTCGGAGCATTCGTAATCTTGCTCCGGGAGGGCTGCCCCCCTCCCCCCGCTGGAGCGTTCGTTATCTCATTCCTCATTCCAGCGTTCGTTATCTCGTTCCCCATTCCAGCTGCAGCCCTACGGACACTGCGTGGCTGCGTACGCAAACTGCGTAGCCCTCGCTCCTGACATCCCAGCTCCGTGTAGGGCCCCAGCCCACTCCGTGCCCGGGTCGCGTCCCTCCGCTATCACCGGACGTCCCTGGCTGTGCGTGGAGCAGCTGAGACCGCACCCCAAACGTGCCCTGACTCAGCAGTGCTGTTTGTCCCAAGCGGACCCTGCCTTCGTTACTCTCGCAGCTGCCGGGCAGGCAAACTGCTGTTTGCCGCACTCCCCCGCTTGGCTCGGACTCTTGCGAAATCTCGGTATCCCGGCAACTGCCGCTTATCAGCACTCGGTTGTTCAAAGGCAACATTTCAGCTACGGTTTAGCTTCACCTTTTTGTTACTTTGCTTGTAACTTACATTAGTACCTCCTGAAGCAATCTAGAAGGTTTTGACGTCCCGAACAAGGATGGAGAGAGACAGCTCCGAGAGAGCTGTTGGAGGCGGGAACTCTGGTGTAGTTTTAAAAGCGACAAGAAAGTCGCATAGGGCCAGCCCAGATCTTTTGGAGACACCTGTCTAGAACAGGTGAACCACCGGAGTATAATAGGTTCCATGTTATCTAAAGAGGATGACTCTGTCATCCCGAGTGGCAGTTATTGCTAAAGAGAAACATGGAATCAAGCTAGATGCCCTGCTCCTGCAAAAATGCTAATTTGGAGCAGAGATCACGGGTACCAGGACTTCTAAAGTTGCTTTCAGGGGAGTCATGGAATTATTAACTTCCTGACACCTGCTTTTTAAAGGGGGGAGGATACCTGTCTGTTCAGCTAGCTTTTGAGGAACAATATTCTTATCCTCCAACAGTCTGCTTTCTACCTGCCTGTGGCACACGCACAAGCTACATGGACAACTCATTGATGGACATTCAGCACTGAGAAGAAGGAATACCATTCTTGTGGACTGATGAAAGAAGGACTGGTTGATTCTTTGCCTATGTGTGTAATTGTATTGTATTATTGATATTGCCATGTCACTAGTGCAAGGGCCCTGTATTAGCTGATGCTGGCATTTTCTATAATACAAAAGAGGGGGAATTGTTGGGGAGCCCAGCTGGTTCTGGGCTGTCTGTAAGCTGAAATCCTGAAGATGGAACTTCTTACACCTGGCAGAGAGTTAACCACGGACAGTGGGGACTGTGACACAGTGGGTTTCCTGTTAGGAATGCTAACCTATTGTGTTAGGACATGTGGCTGTATGTGCAATCATGAGTTGTTATGAAGTGCTAAACCAATGCTGTGTGTACAGGTGTCACCCCAGAACTGTATAAAGGTAGCTGTACTGTTGCAATAAAAAAGCTGCTGGTATCCTGAAACCCATGTCGACCACAACACCATTAACTAGGAATGTGGCCTTACCAGCAACTTCTTTTGTGTCACTTAACTGCCCATTTAACATTCCCTCCACACAGCAGGGGGGAAAGGAAAGGGAAAGGAAAAATTCCTCCTTAGTTTCTAAAAACCAGCAAAACCATGACAAGTCTATACAACTTAACATATCCATTAAAAATATTTGACTATAGAACAAATTTGCAAGAAGTTAACAGACTGTAGACATTGTGAACTTGACTATGGAGGTGGACAGTATCATGTCCCTCGGGCCTGGGACAGTAGACTTTTTTGCACTGGTCTGCAGAAAGCTGTGAGAACACTGAACAAGAGAAGAAGAGCTTTCTGCGGGAACTGGAGAAGAAGACACAGGAACCATGCAGGAAAGACCTTGTTTGCTACGGACTGTAACTATTTTGTATCTGCTAAGGTATTTTCCGAATTATGTAGTAAGTATAAGTGGAGCCCCTGGTGGTCTAGTGGTAAAGGTGCCGCGCTATCACCGCCGAGACCCGGGTTCGATTCCCGGTCAGGGCCACTCCCGGGCAGGTGGGGCTCGTTAGCCCTTAAAGGCAACCCACCTACGTCCTAAGGACCTCACTGCCACCGTCCAAGCTCGCTTGGCTCCGGCAGATGAACCTTAGGATTAAAGGGTGGGCTCAGTTCCGCGCACACTGTGTCTCACCTAAAAAATCCAATGCGCAGGCTGGAAGGTGGAAAGACCTTCCCCGGATCTTCGCTCGCGAAGACTGGCCATTATTATTATTATTATTATTATAGTAAGTATAAGTGAACAATCACAAATTTTCTGCCTAGGTTATATAAGAATCTGCACTGTGAAAATAAAAGGTCTTCGTTTTGCACTGGAACAGAGTCTGTGCCCTCAATTGCCATAAATGGTGCCTCCGTGTCAGGAGCGACGACTCAGATCTAAACTGGATTGACTGGTGCTGAGCCCCACAGAACTTCAGTGCTGCTGAGAGGAAGCAGGAGCTGGCTACAGTCATCTCTGCAGGTGAACAAGGTAAGCTGTGGGGAACAAGCTGCTGAAAGGAAGCAGCCAGCTGCGAGGTCAGCTGTAGGGAACAATGGGGAGTAATATATCCTCAGAACTAAAAATCAGTGCTTGGACTTATGAAAGTACTTTTGAAAAAGCATGATTCTCCTATAAACCCACAGAACTTAAAGAAACTTTTAAAGTGGGTATCAGTGGAGGGGCCTGGGGTCAATGCAGTGAATATTTTTACTGTACAAACATGGGACGATGCAGGGGTCCATTTGTGGAATCAGGCTACAAAAGATGACAGATAAGCTGCCGAGCTACTGACCTCATGGAGGACAGTATTGGAGATAAAAGAAAAGCAGGAGGGTCATGTAACACAGACAGAAACGCTGGCAGCAGATGCTTCTGATCCTGGTCCATCTGCTTCTTTGGCACCATCTCCCTTGTTCTTTCTGCTCCACCAGTGGATTCTTCAAGCACCGTTAAGACAAAGGTCACAAGAAAGGGGAAGCTGAAAGACTCTTATGTATTTCTCACATTCTCTGAGGATGATGAGGATGAAAACCCTTTCAAACCAGGCACAGTAAATCCTGAGAAGAAGCTTGATTTATATCCCCCTGATCCAGACAACCCCTGGATGGCAGTTTGTAAAGAGGTGATAGTGGCAGGGGCAGTTGATGTGGCAACAAAGATAGCCTGTAATTTATGACCTTCAAAATCCCCCAAGGTGGGAGGGACTCAGTTTTGCGGTGATTAAAGAAATTAGATGAGCGGTATTTAAGTTCGGTCTTGGGTCACCGTATACCACTAAGCTTTTGAGTTCTGTAATGAAAACTCATGCACTGACTGTAAAATTCTGGCACAGCTTATTTTAACATCTTCACAGTATACCCTTTGGAAAGCAGCATGGAGACAAATGGTGGAGGCTAAACGTTTAGAATATTTAAGCTTGCAGCCCAGAGACCCAACATGGACTGTGACTATGGATCAGCTGTGGGGACAGGGACATTTTAAGCTCTCACAATGACAGGCTCGAGATACCATGCATAATGTGTTAGATGATATAAAAGCCCTTGCATACCAGGCATTCACTGAAGTTCCAGATGCAGGGAAGCCAGTGAAATCATTTACTGAAATTAAGCAGGGTCCTAAAGAACCTTACATGTCCTTTCTTGAGTAATTACAAGGTAGTTTAAGAAAACAGATACCACATGAAGAAGCCAAAAATACTATCTTGCTACAGCTGGCAGTAATCAATGCCAACGCTGATTGTCAAAAGACACTTTTGCCCCTGAAAAACCCTACTATTACACAAATGATTGAAAGCTGTAATTGAATTGGCACAATAGATCATAAGTATGAGGCTATGTCTGCAGTCTTCACAGCAGTAAATATGAAACGACAGGCATGCTTCAGGTGTGGTCAAACAGGGCACTTTAGGAAAAACTGCCCCCAGGGACCCCAACCTAAAGTACCCAAAGTGTGTCCAAAGTGTAAAAAGGGATGATATTATGCAAATCCATGTCATTTCAAATATGACAGAGATGGAAAACCAACTCAGGGAAAATCCTGGCAGACCATGCCTCGGAACCACGCAGGGACACAAATAGCTCTGAGATTGCCTGTCCAGCAAACACGGCCTACTTGTGTGCCAGCACCAGAAGGAGTGCCGAGGTTAACTTGGCAACCTCCAAGTCAGTAACACTTTCAGATTCTCTTGTACATTTAGTACGTACAGGGGTTAGGTATGACAGAATAAAAGTGCTCTACTGTTAGGCCAATCATCGACAACATTACAAAGACTTTTTGTACTCCCTGGTGTTACTGATGCAGACTACACAGGAAAAATCAAGATCATGCTTTGGACTCCGATGCCCCCATGCTCTGTACCCCAAATATCACGGATCACACAGTTTGTGTGCTTTGATGCATGTCCTCCTCGGAGTAAAAATATCACCAGAGGCATCAAGGGATTTTGTTCCACAGGTTCACCAGAAATATTCTGGGCTCAGACTGTATCAGCAAGTTTGTATCCACTATTAAATATTTGTTAACATATAACAATCTGTCTATTGAATTGACTGGTATTGTAGACATGGGTGCAGATGTCACGGTGATATCCCTCACTAACTGGCTCAAAGCATGGCCTTTGGTTCAGATGAGGAAAACTTTATCAGGCACTGGAGGAAACACTTTACCATTCCAAAGCAAAGCACTGATACTGATTCAAGGACCTGAAGGACAGGTCACCTCTATATGGCCATTTGTGTTGTCAACTCCATTTGCATTGTGGGGCTGGAATTGCATGAGTCAGTGGGGCACCCAGATTGGATGAAATTTGTCCTAAGGGCCACTGAAGTACAAGCCATCCTCAAACTAACCTGGAAAACCAGTGAGCGAGTTTGAATAGAACAGCGGCCCCTTCCACTTGAAAAGTTGTGGCATCTACGCACCTTGCTGACTGAACAATTGCAAGCTGGTCACATTGTGCCAACCACTAGCCCATGGAATTCCCCTGTGTTTTTCATACAAAAAGCTTTTTTTTTTTTTGCTTTTGCAACTTGTTTGCGGTGTGTTGTGCTCTTTTTTCAGGATTGGGGCGTACAACATGTCACAGATATTCCCCACTCATCTACACGACAGGCAATTGTGGAACATATGCATGGCACCCTAAAACATATGTTACAAACACAGAAAGGGGGAGCAGGGCACCTGAGCCCCCAAGAATGGTTAGCAAAAACCCTATATGTTATAAATCTTTAAAATTTTTTTAGATGATTAGAACACAGAATTTAGCAGACATTTTGCATCTATTAAACCTGGCAGACAGGCAATAAACGGAAAAGCGCTTGTGTTGGTTAAAAATTTGGAGACTGGATCTTGAGGAGGCCCATATTTGTTAATGACATGGGGTGAAGGTTACGCTTGTGTTTCCACAGATAAAGGACCTCAGTGGATGCCTGCACATTGCATATGACCTTACAAAACCCAGACCCTCAGACTGACCTTCAGACCAACCCTCGGAAGAGGACTAGTATAACATTTTGTAGATACCAGACAACAAATGCCCCGAAAATATTGGTTGGGACTGAATAAGAGAGAACTGTGGGGACAATATAGAAGTAGCCAGTTTTGGGAGCCCCACTAGGAGGGGCTTACTGTACAAAGAAGGTGTGGCTCTTGGCACTAGATTGAGAACATCACAACCCAGCAAACTATCCTCCAGAGAACCGGTGGGCCACCTGGATACCGTCTCTTGAGTGTCATTCAAAAAGACATCAATCTTGGGTTCTCTGTCAATGTAAGGGGTATAATAAGAGGTAGTATTGTGTTGCCTCTTGTAGACAGGGGTTTTGTAAGACTTGAGACCCACAGGAAGACTTGTCATGAGGCGAAGGTGGAGATAGTAACCCTACTGTGTGGAAGAAAAAGATTAGTGCCTGATCAATGGGATGTGAGTGAAGAACAGTGGGAAAAGACAGTAAAAGAGTGTGCACAAAGGTTTGCCTGGCAAACCTGGAAACATAAGCCATGATGAACAGAAGATAGAGTAGTCTGTAGAAAGCAATATACATTGCTTTTCTTGTTGTAGTAATAGGCAGCGCTACAACCTGGGTAGTACAGCCTCAACAGAATGTCTGGGTAACATTAACTAGTGCCACAGGCCAAGATACCATTTGTTTATTTACAGCCACACCAACAGAACCCTTTAAGACATGCCTTGAGAGGTTGCCCATAGATCACAATCAGTTTGTAAAACTAAGGACAAATGTCAGTTTCAACTTTATGTCTGATAACAGTAATGTCAATTCATGTACACACACCGACGCAAAAGTTTGTAACTTGGGTGTTTGGCTGCACTACATTTCAGAGAGTTGTTGTAGCCCAGAAATTTGCAGATATAGAACCATAGGAGATAGACATGCTTGGTAGAACATCAACCTTTATTTTTCTGAGGGTCTGTGTTTAACTGGGGGAAACTCAACTTTATTTCAAGGAAAGGGTTTTTAGGGGATAAGTGTTGTACATTTAGATGTCCCCTGATATGATACTGTGGCTGAGGTAGTGTTGTTATGCAGGTGTAAGTTATTGAAGGCATATGAAGAATAAAATGTTTTTAAGCCCATACACATACATATGTCCACATATATGGTGGACATATGGTGGCCATCTCAGTCATTCTTCACTTGTGCATACTTAGGCTCTTTATTATGACTCTACATTATTAATTCAAGCACATGTTTGGGATTTATAAGTAGTTATTGGCTGTGTGCTTCTAAGTTTGTCATTTCTGGTGGTCATGTCCAGTGACTGACAAACCTCAAAGATGTCTTATTCTGATTTAGTACCTGTTTATGTGCATGTATATTCTCTTCCCCCCTCTTTTGTTTTGAAATGTGTTTGGTGTGCAATGTGTTCTCTTGACAATAGCTTGTTTTGTGAGTGGGTGCGGTATGTCTGTAATATGAAATACATTCCAATTTGCAAGAAATGTTTTAACCTTTGATGAAAAGGTTAAACCACAGTAAACCACAATATTATTTGTCTTTATAGCTTTTGAGACTTCCTAACTGTGGAATAGTTAAACTAATGTTTAATGGTATCTTTTGCCCTTTTCCCTCTACATGTAGTGGCAATAATAGTATTAGTGTGGGTGTTTCTGGTAGCATTTATGTATACCAAATTTTGCTATATAAGTGGTTTGTGAATGGCAGTAATACACAGTTATTAAAAGTAAATTTACAATTTCTGCTCATAGTCTCTGCTAGAAAAATGAACAGACAATGTACTATTACAATCTACTAACACAGCTTAAATCCAGCATCCTTCGTAAGCAGCCAGTCCAAGTTGTCTCTAGTTTCTTGGGATGTAGATAGTTTTCAAGCATCTTTTAGTTGTTCTTTAATAAGAAGCTTAGCAAACATGTTAATAATAGTTCAGCAGTCTTAGATGGAGAATGGGTAGAAACAGATGTGAAAGTTAGGTGAACTTGCAGTTTTTCTGTAGTCATGTCCAGGATTGGCTGTTGTTAGTTAATATCTTGAAGTAACAACAATAACTCATTTTATGTTATAGTATCTTTTACCTCAAAAGTCAATGGCAATCCTCTCTATCAGAGACAGTTCCATGGTTGGGTCTGTTGGATTTTTTCTGGAGTGTTTTTCAATCCTGCTTCTCAAATGATATTGGTTAGAGAAATCACAATCAGTTTTAATTCAATCTCTTAGGCAGCTGGGATTCAAAGGAGCTATTTTTGCATTTTTGCTGACATTATGCACACATTTCTAGGATAATAGAATTAGGGATGTTTGAATGTATTAATTAACAAATTATGGAAATGTTTGAAAACTCTAAACATGTTAGTGGAGCAACATTGTCATAACAACTAAATCTATGCAAATGCACTTAAGAACTTTTAACAACCCAAAGAAAGTTACAGGGGAATTAGTGAGAAAACTGGAAAAAAAACATTTAAAGCTCTGCAACTGTGGTCTTGGCGGCTTTGCCACATTGCCGAGAAAGCTGTGCTGCTGGCATTGCAGTTGCCAAACACTATAGCCCCAACTCCGCTCTACTACCTCCTTGCTGCTGGTGATGGGGGCCATCTTCATCACTGTCCCAGTGTGGCGCTCGCATGATGTCCCATCCAGGAGCTGCATCTTCTTCTCTCCCTGCCTGTGGCTGGCTTGCACAGGGTTTTGCCATTTGCCCACAGTTCACGCTACTCTAGCGTGGCACGCCCCGATCCCAGCGTGCCCCACAGAGCTGCCATTTTGGTGCCGGCTCTCCACATGCCACTGCCACCAGTGCCATTCCTTGTAGCTGCCTGTCATGCATCCCACAGCCACTGTGCACACTGCTGTGCGCGCGGCCCACAGACACTGCTGTCACCGCTCCATGTTTCCTCCACACTCCATGAAACCATGCGTTTTCCTCAGGCTCTCCTGGCTCTGCGCAATGTTCTGTCTGCCATGACTGCACATTTTTAAACCCTGCACTGCTGTCATGCACAGGCATTGTAGTCAGCACTTATTTAAGGGCTTTCAGCAGTGCTTAGATGGAGCACGGTGGGTCCAGTGGATACCTTTAACAGCTTGGAGGGAGTGGATGCAGGGCCAGGTCCCTGTCCCTGTACTGCACGACTGCCTATCTTTTCTCAGAGTGAGCAAAACCGACTCTCCCCCAGTGTCCTCCCTTAGTTCACTGTCTACCGGATCAGCGTGCTCTGTGCATGCTTCCTCAGGCTGGGACACTCGACAAAATGGCTGTACAACTGGAAGAGAACTGCTCCCTTCCGCCACACGGTGGACACAAGATGGCTGAATGACTGGAAGAGATGGGCTCCCTTCTGGCACTTGGCATGGGTAAGATGGCGGTGCCCATGCATTGTCATGATCACCACATGGATGCAACTCCACAGTGGCTTGGAAACTTAACAACCTTATTGAGCTCTGTAACAATCACGCTATTCATGCCATGTGCCTGCTCCATGGAACCCACTCACCTGTGAAAATTAGACACAGAAAAATAATTTATGATACTTCTCTTCTGTGTTCTTGGCTGCCCTCCTCCTTTTCTTTGCCTGGCATCTAGGGGAGTTCTTTGCCTGTTAGGACTGGGGGGTGGGGGCGGGAGGGTTAAAGTCTTTCTCCATGGATGAGATTGATTTATTTTGTAAGATCCTCCATCCTTGCTTTTTCTTGCACTGTCTCTCCAAATTTTTTCCAAGCAGTTACATTAGGGATTCCAGCTAGCAGGAATCCTGATACAATTATTTCTATCCATTTCAATAACTTGACTAGCTTGGCTTGCATGATTTCTTTTGAATATTTTCTTAATAGCAGACTCAAGGCTTCTGCGTCTTTTTCTACTTCATGTACTTTTTCCCATACCAGCTTCTTACCTGGGTCTCACATGCAACTTTTTCTTCTTTTTTCTTTAACTTCATTCTCCCAGGTTCCCCATGTGCACAGCTTCACTTTTCAGAGCTCCCTATGTGGTCCCTGCTGCACAATATCTCCGAGTCACCTGCAGCACTGGTCTCTCGACATCCTTGCTTTTTCTCTGCAGAGCATTCCTCAGCCTAATATAGGCTGGACCTGAATGCTACCGCATTCATCCCTGATACAGTGCAAGTCCCTGTTCCAGGATGCCATTTGTGGTGAATTATTAATATAATAAATAATAAATCTGGGACAGACCCAGACACCAGCTTGACTCGTAACTGAATCAGTTTATTCAAAGGAACAATGAGTTATATATGGAGTTTTAATAGTGACACATCACAACATGTGATCTTAACAAGCAATCATAAGGAGGCACTCCACTATGCATGAGAGATGGAATACCTGGGGGATCACAACTCCCAGAGTGCCTTTCAGAATCTCTCCTACTACAAATAGGATTGCAGGTAGGGCTCAGCAGAACTTGATGAATAATTGTTGTGGTCTGATCCAGCCCCTGCCCCTTCTGGAAGTCTCTGCCTGCATTCTCCACCAAAAAAGTTATGGGTTTACTTTGGGCTAATTCTCTCTCACCCCCCACACAATTGCTATAAGTTGAGAGAAGGTTTATGCAGACAAAAGAGATCTGATGTGGGGAGAATAATATTAGTATTTATTACTAGCAAGATAAAAACTAAAGAACTATACATACAACAAATCTAACTAGGCAAAAGTGCTATGTATTTACAGAAGTACCCCTCCCCCCTTGTATCAGTTTAGGAGGAGAAGCAGTCTCTTTTCCATTTCCAGAGCTACAGGTCTTCTAAATAATTTTACAGCACTTGAAAGTTCCTCTTCTGTTATCTCTAGGATGACAGCTCTGATTTATCACAGCTGGAACTGTCTCTCTCTCTCTTTCCCCTATGTCGACCTCAGGGTTGAGCCTACCCCTTCCTGGGCTAACACCGGAGGCTGGGGTTTACCTGGGCCTTGTGGGGTCCTCCATGGACTGCAAGGGGACACTTACCTGACCATGGTCTTCACCACAGTTACAGGGGATAATGGCTTTTGAGTCCACTCCTGTTTCTTGTGGGGTCCCTCCTCATGAGAGACAGTCCTTGATGGGCCTCTCTAGTGTGAGTCCACCTTTGGGCAACTTCTTCCATTCTCTGCTGTCCCTTAGGGTCACAGAGTCAGCTGCACCAGCATGGATCCCTCACTGGCATCACAAGTCCTACCCGGGATGACTTGCTCCAGCATAGGTCTCTCTCTCCATGGGCCATAGGTCTTCAGCAGGAATCTGTTTCGTCTTAGGTTTTTACAGAGTCACAGCCTTCTCGTGCACTCACATGCATTCAGCTGCTTCAGTATAGACTCCTTCATGAGCTGCAAGGTGTCTCCTCACACAGTAATCTTCCACAGATGGCAGGGGTTTTTAGTTTTCAGTCTTTTCCCTGCTGAAGGGAAATGAGGGGGGAGAGAACAAGCCTCTCACCCCCCCTTGCCCTCGGGCTTCTCTTCTCTCTGCTCTGGCTGCCAGCTTTGACCTTGGAAGCTGTGTTATCTCTCTGCCCAGAATTCCTTCTGCAGCACATCTCCTCCAAGCAAGTTTTTTCTAGAGTTTTTTCTTTACTCTGTTACAGGAGAGAAGGGGCTTGGCCCCCCTCGCTTGGGCCAGACTTGGCCTGGGGTGGGGAGCACATGCCTGAACCCAGCAGGGCCGGCTGCTACACTGGCTCTTCCATTTTTTTTTCTACCTTGTGGCTCTTATCTCTTCTGCCCCCACAGCTTCTATTATGTTTTCTTAAATGTGTAATTGGCAGAGGCATTACTAAAACTTTTGATTGGCTTTGCTTCAGAAATCCACCTGGAAAAACTATTTTCAGCCCCAGGGGGGCTGATCAGCAAACCCATGACAATAATCTTCATGTTGAGTCCCCACAAAGAGAGGTTTGTCACCCTATTAGAGTTGGCATCCAAAGTTAAAATGAATGTGTGTATTTTAAAACAGCTGAACTGGAAAGAATGCAATTCTCATTGTCTGCCAGGCTAGGAGCTCAGGAGTAAGCATCCTTTCCACTGTTGACTCTGGCTCAAGCTATAACTTCCCTTTCTGATCTCTAAAGGTAACCTACTACAGTCCATTTCTCAGATTGTCCATAACTGCAATTCTCTGTCTAATCTTTCTACATACAAAATACCCCCCTACCTAGGTTAATTTCAGAGCCTTTTTTTCATGCTTTCTCTGAGATTTTAAAAGACCTATCTCAGAGATGCTACTTGGAATACTACTCCACGTGCCTCCCATACACAGCCCTACAGATATCCCATGAACACCTACTCTATACCATGTCAGGGACACCACTCTTGCCATTAGCCTGGAGTTTCTGAAGTGTTTCTGCTAACTCATCTATGCCTTGCTCCCACCAGAGGCAAAGTCTTCACCTTCTGAAAAAGCTGAACATAGTAGTTTAGGGCACAAATAACATATTTTGTCTCAGAATTTCTCAGTATTAAACTTCAGTGTCAGAAGTCAAATTTTTAATGCACCATTGTAGGGAGGTAAAATATCTCATTTGGTCAGTCTAAACCACTTTACTGATTTGGGCAAAGAATTCAGTTCTCAACATCTGTGCAACAAATGTACTTCCTTTCTTCACTTTCTTCTTTTAGAACCTCTAGTTTTGCAAATTTTTGAGATGATTACCTCCTTATCACATAGACCTGCATCATTCTTGTGCCTGAGTAAAGAACTCTTTCTCCCCTAGACAAGAGCCTACTAATTAAAAAATTATCACTTGAAAAATAGATACATTTGTATGGCAGTCAGTAAATAATACTTTTAAAAAAAAGAAAAGAAGCACCAGACTATTAATACCTCATCTATATGAGTAGAGAAAAAGAGTAGGACAACAGAAATATAATCCGATAAATTATGTTATTTTCCTATTGTGAGTTATATATGCAAAGGTGCTTCATAACTTTTCTTGTGTTGCTATAGTTAGATTCTACTATAGTTGCTACTACAGAAGAAAGTGTTGGTGCAAAAGTACAATCAGAAAACCCAGTTGTAACAGCTTCAATGCCTGTTGAATGACAGTGCCTACTTACATGCCTTTGGTAAATAGCATTCAAATGGCACAAGACAGTTTTAGCAGTAAAAGATTACATAAAAAATATATTTTGAGGCCTCTCTCTTGCTATTGACTGCATGCCTGAACTTTTGGTTTCTCAGACATGTTAAAAAAATGATGTTTGCATTTTCCTCTGCTAGGGGAAAATGCAAAATCTGCAACAATTATTGCCTTCTATTTTATTAATTCTATAAGCAAGGAGAAATTACTCATAATTGGTTAGACAAAATGGAAAGTTAAATATTTTAACTGCTTACTGAGTGAACTCTCCAATATGCACTTCTCCCATATTTCTGCAGAATGAAATTTTAGTGTTTATACCTGTGAAATCTAATTTCACATCCAGAGTATTCTCTACTCTCCAGCATGTTTGGTGCACACTCTAAGGACAGTAATTTTTAGTCTGTTTGTTGAATTAACCTGTTGCCCCAAAGTTTTCACTTAGTGTGTAACTCATTCTGAGCTAAAATACACTAAATTAAATTAAAGAAATGTTTGTGTTAATACGAGCAGGAAACTCCGAATGTGATGCAACAAGCAGACACAAAGAGACAGAAGGAAAATATTTCAGCACTCCAGCTCTGTGAAATGGCTTCCTGCTGAGCATCTCACCAAACAGCAGCCTCTACCCAGCTTCTGAAACAGGTAGGGGTTCTCTGATAACCCAGCACAATACCTTCAGTCACTGAAGTGTCTGCCTTTTTCTGAGCTGTATAGGTACTCAGGTTTAATAGACTGAGAGACAGGTTTTGTGTTTGAGACACAAGAAGTAGTCCTATCAAACAACTTTACTGCCAGTCAATGGCTCTAAAGAGATATCCATATGTCATTCCATGTAAAATCTAATGGATATGCATATACTGAAAGTATATTTCCATCTTTTGTAGATAGACACAAGACAACTCTAACTGTGTCTCCAAAAGACTGGAAATCATGGAGACCTGGTTCATGCAGGGCAGAGGCCAGGCTGATAGTTTCTACTTCCTGGAAAAGGATTACATCAGCACTGAACGAGCCAAAATCCAACACATTCCCAGCAACCTGATGCAGGTTCAAAATTTACCTTAACTCTGACTTGAATAGAAGCAGGCAAATCTTTTTTTCCACTTGTTAATGTTTATTTTCTTCTCTGTAGAAAATCCTGTTGTCTATACCCACTTGCCTATTCTAAAACCCTTTCTTATGAAAAAATATAATCAAACAAATTGAAAATGAAAAGTAGGCATTTTCTTGTGAAGATATCTATGTGTAGAGGGTAAGAAAAGGTACATATTGCATAGAAAATTGCAGTGAAGGCCCTGCATGCCCATTATGAAGAATCTGAGACAGTTGCAGGAAGAAATTGTGTCATTCTTAAAACTGGTAAGCCTATTTGAGATATCATCTCATCTGACAGTGAGTTCTGCAAGCAATGCAGCCAACTGGTTTCTTACAAAGTAAAATTTCACAGCATACTGGCACAAAAGCAATAAGATTAACTGTGCAAATTTTGCTTCCAGTACATAGGTCAAATATTTCAAATCAGCAGAATTCTTTTCTTGACAATTGTTTGGTGGACAAACTGAGAATGGAAGCAGACAGAGGAACATTTCATTCCTATTGGCTCATTCGTAAATCAGGTATAAACTTGGAAAAATCAGTGGATATCCTAGAAATCCTTTTACTTACACCAGTATAATTCTATTAACTTTAGGAAATAAGAACCTGCTTTACAGCATTTAGTCTCAGGACTCTACAATTTCAAGTGCAGCCTATGATGACTGTGGACTTCAGCTAACATAGCTGTGTCAGTGCAAGGAGCCATCCCAGACAGTTTTATAGTAGAACATAGTGTTGTCAAGGTTATCCAAGCTGTTAATATAGTAGTAGACTTCCCTTTATCAGAGCACTTCCTTTTATCAGAGCTGAGGTGGAGGTTTTACTCACATATACATTGTACAGCCTTTCTGATTTCACTGCCCCTAGAGTACAAATGTTTTGTGTCTACAAACAGAAAGATAGTTTTGCTATGAATTATTATTCCATGAAGTTTACCTATAATGTGCAAAAGGATTAATTTCACAATATAGATCTTCATGGATGTAGTAAAATATTATGTTGGCAAAGTAAATCTGGGACTCTTCTCTTTGCAAAGAAAGTATGTAGCTGAGGGAAGGGGAATTCTAATCAGTGTGGATTACCAGCATTTTAAAAGATTATTGTTTCTGTATAAGCTTTCTAAAAGCACTCTGACAGCCTGTTTTGTATCTCAGTAAAATCTGTGTATGACTGATGTAGTGGTTTGGTTTGGTTTGGTTTAGGCCTCTTCCTGGTAACCAGGTTGAAACTAAGGAAGTACCCATATCCCAATGTTCCATTCTATTCTTTACATAATCAGAAATATAAATAGAAGGGGGGAGGAAGTTAGAGGTTAGATCTCTTCTGACGGAGTTGGAGAAAGCAACCCTGTTGGGGTAGGCAGCAGGTCTGCAGACCCCCTGATGAAGGATAGAGACTCAGATGCTTTAAAGCCATTTCCCTGACGAATCACAAGAGCAGTGAGAAAGCTTGAGAAGGTTCCGAAACTGACCAATGGGATGAGAGAGTAAATAAGGCATGAATGTCCAATTGTGTGTAAGGTTTATGTTGAGCTAATAATAGACCATAGACAAAGGCCTATTAATAGAAGGGTATATAAAGTTCTACTCACAGAAGGTGTATAAATAGGGCTAAGCTGAGCAATAAAGTCAAACTCTGACTCTGATCACTACACTGTGCCTGGCATTTATCTTTTGGCTGTCCTGACAACATCTGGTGGCCCTGACGTGATGCCTACCAAGGGATCAGAACAGTAGACTGTCATGACTCCTAACAAGGGGCCAGAACCAACGACGTGATCCCCACAGGGGGATTGGATTTGATCCTCTCTGAGGGATCAGAACTGTTGTAATTCCGCAGGGTGAGGTGCGGTGAAGACGGAGCTTGATGAAGTGGAGAGCAGCGGGGCACTGCGATAGGACCTGTATTCATGACACCTGGGGCAGGTAAGCCACTGAGAACTTTATGGGCACAATGGGACAAAGTATGAGTACAGATGAGAAGTGGATAGATAATGCTTGAAATGCGCTGTTTCGGTGGCATGGCATTAAGTAAGATGATGGCCGCTTGTGGCTGTTGTTGCATTAGTGCCAAAAAAATGGGTGTGAAGCTACTCTAAATTCGACTTTTAGCATTTCTGCCTTGGAGGAAATTGGGAAAAAATTATGGGACGCTTTATCAAGTGGTAATGAGGCAGTGGAGGGGCTTGTCCCTACATGGAAGCTTGTGCTCACCACCCTGAAGTACTGGTACCATGAAGTACAAAAGGAGCAGGGGGCTACTGGGGAGGAGGGTCTGGTGAAGTCCATGGCTGAATTAACACTTGAAGAATCAGTTCCCAGTACCTCCACTCCCCTCCCCTTCTTCTTGTTCTGTGAAAAATGTCTCCCCTATTAATCCTCCCCCCACTCATACGTATACTTCTACTGCCATCCCTCCACCACCCCGGGACTAACCGTCCCCTGCATCGCAGCTAATAGCAAAAGCAGAAGAGAAACAGCAAGAAATCCCCCCTTCCCCTGCTGATTCCACTAAGCCCGTTCCCACTGCTGCTCCTTTGCCTGTTGATAACAAGGGAGAAAATAGCAGCTCCTCCTCACTGGAGGATTCGGATGGCTCTGAAGGGAAGAGTCCCTTAAGGAAGGTGAATTGCTTTTACAAAAAGGGTCCCGCTGCAGGAAGCCCTCTAGAACCACTAAGTGCAAACGTATCTGCTTGCCTCCTGCAAAGGTTGTCATACTACCCAGAGATCCTGGTTCCTTTTGGGAAGGGTTATGAAGGGAAGCAGCAAGAACGGGTGATTGGGACCTTTGTGAAAAGATTGAATATCCCTCTTTGCAAGTGTGAGATGAATGTTCTGGATATTGGTAGAGGGTCCCCAGGCATTTCCAGTTATGAAAGCAGCGGTGGGATCAGGAAGGGCTGGTGAGCACCATGTTTGTGCCTGGAAGACTGTGCAAGATTTGCAGTTTAAGGTTAGAAAATATTGTCTTAATTCCCCTCAGGTGATGAGGCTAATACGTGTCTTTAATGCTGACTTGTTAGCCCCCTATGACATTATGCACCTTGCTCAATTAGTTGAACTTGTGCAAAGTCAGTTGTTTGAGTGACAGTGGGCTCAGATGGCCGCATGGGCAGAGAGAGAGAATCTCAGCCAAGTGGATGGCGACCCTCTAAAAGGCATAGGGGCACGTGCCTTAATGGATCAAGGGCCTTTCAGCAGTCCTGATTTGCAGACCAGCTGGCACCCTGACTGTGTTACAGGAAGCCCAGAAGTTGGGGATGGGTGCCCTATTGCAAGTTATGGAAATGTCAGCTCCATGACAGCACTGTACAGCTATAAAACAGGACCATGGGGAGCCCTTTTAAAAGTTTGGTGAACAATTAGTGCAATCACTGGAAAAACAAGTGGAGGATGACACCTTGTATCAAAAGCTTGTGTGCAGTTATCTAGAGATCAAGCTAACACCGATTGCTGAAAGATCATTGATGCCTTGCCCGGTTCACCTGGTATAGCTGGCATGGTTTCAAAGGTTGGAACTATTGACTATTCCATGTCTGCCCTGGCAGCCATTCTACATTCCCCATGGAAGTGCCCCTTGTGTAATCAGGAAGGACATTTGAAGGCATACTGCCCTCAGTGAAAAGTAAAAATGAGGAGCCATGACTTTTACGGGTACGTGGACTCGCTGTGGTGAACAGGGCCATTTTGCAAAGCAATGTCACTCTCACTACCATGCTGCAGGTAACCCCTTGCCAGGAAACCGGGAGTGGAGCACAACATGGGGTGCGGGGATACAAATGCCCCCAGCTCAGGGAATGGCAGAGTTCCCTTGTGTGACCAACTCACAGGGAAAACCTCCGGGTCTTCTGGCATGGATGTTTCCACTGCCGACACAGTCACAGTCATAACTAAAGATGTTACTAAGGTCCCCTTAGATGCTTGGGGGCCCATAGGGAATGGATTAAGTGCCTCATTAGTGGGATGTTCAAGCAGTACTCTAATGGGACTTACGATTCACGTGAGAGTGATTGATGTTGACTATACAGGACAGATTTGTGCCATGGTTTCTACTATGTATCCACCGGTGCAAATACCAAAAGGAACTCAAGTAGCTCAACTTGTACCTTTTGTGAGTTGTGTTCCACAAACAGAACTCTAAGAGAGGCAAGATGGAGGTTTCGGTTCTACTGGTACACTGCAAGCTTTTTTGTCTCAACCAATTTCCACACACCAACCACAAATGACCTGCAATCTGCATTATGCTCAAGGATCGCCTCACAGCATTTCCTTGACTGGACTGCTGGACACTGAAGCTGATGTAACTATCATTGCATGTGCTGTCTGGCCAGCTTCATGACCGGTAGCTCCGGTAACCACTGGAGTTGTGGGACTGGGAGGAACTACTCAAAGTTACATTTCAGATGATCCCATACTCATTGTTAACTCCGGGGGTCAATCATCCACAATTAAGTCATATATAACTGTTGTTCCGTTAACACTATGGGGACAGAACTGTTTTTCTCAGTGGGGGATAAAAATTACAATGGATTTTTAACAGGGGCCACTGCATTCCAGGGTGTTATGCAACCCACTCTTATCTTGTTTTGGCTCACAGACACTCCTGTGTGGGTTGACCAGTGGCCCCTTCCTAAAGAAAACTTGCTGGCCCTGCAGCAACTTGTGAAAGGACAACTGGATGCTGGTCACATTGAACCCTCTCTTAGCCCATGGAATACCCCTGTTTTTGTCATTAAAAAGAACTCAGGGAAATGGCAACTGCTCTACTACCTTAGACAGTCGTGGTTTGTTGTTCTGGCGTTGTCTCCGGTTCATGAGAAGTTTTTAAATTGTTATTGTTACCATTATGTGGATGACATTTTGCTTGCAGCAGCTGATAAGAAGCAACTGAGTGAACTTGAAAAAGAGACAAAGAAACAGCTACAAACATTTGGCCTAATAATTGCTCCTGAAAAGGTACAGTGAGAACACCCTTGGAAGTATCTTGGAATGCAAGTTACCCGGAACACTGTTGCTCCCCAACCGATACAATTGGCCGTTGAAATTAGGACTCTCACTGTCATACAGAAATTAGTGGGGTCTATAAATTGGATCAGACCTTATTTGGGGTTGACTAACACTCAATTGGCACCTTTATTTGAGCTGCTCAAACATTCCACTAATCCTCAAGAACCTAGACATTTGGCAGAAACAGAAACTCAAGCTCTCCGGCAGGTAGAACGAGCACTACATTCTAAATTTTTTTATCAAATTGATCCTAGATGAGAAGTCCAACTTTTTGTTTTAATAGACTACCTTGCTCCTTTTGGAGTTTTAGTCCAGTGGTGTGACCAATGGCCTGACCCTTTACATATCTTGGAATGGCTGTTTTTGCCTTATAAGTCTCACAAGATGGCCCCTGGACTGTTTGAGCTGTTAGCTGACATAGTAATCAAAGCTATAAAGTGCTACGTAGAGTGTACAGGCACAGAACTTGCTCGTGTTGTTGTTCCAGTGTAATCCTGTTATTTTGAATGGTGTTTAACCAACAAATATGAGCTACAAGCTGCTTTTGCTGGATTTAGTGACCAAGTTTCTTACCACCTACCTTCCCATCCACTGTTCAAATTTTTTAGAGAAGTGCCAGTGGGACAAAAATTACTACGTAGTCCTGTACCTTTGGACAGACTTACTGTCTTTACTGATGGCTCTGGAAAAAAAGGGAAAGGTGCAGTTGTGTGGCAATCCACAGATGGATGGTGACAACAAATTACTTCTCAGGAGGGTTCTCCTCAGGTTGTGGAGCTTTGAGCAGTAACCTTGGCTTCTCAGTTGTTTCCTGTCCAACCAGTGAATGTTGTTACTGATTCTGCCTATTTAGCTAATTTGTTACAGCAACTTGATCATACCGTGTTATATTCTCAACCTTTTACTTTAGTTTTTCAGGTTTTGTTGGAGCTCTGGAGAACTCTGTTACAAAAAACTGTTCCTTATTTTATTTTACATGTCCGTAGTCATACGTCATTACCCGGATTTTTTACTGAAGGTAATGCTAGGGTAGATGCCCTTGTTTCTGCTGCTGCCCTGGAACCAGTTCCCAACACTCATCAACAAGCGATGTTATTACACCAGTTTTTTCATGAAGGAGCAGAAGCACTTGACTGTCAGTTTGGACTGACCCATTCTGTAGCTCTCTCAATTGTTTCTTCTTGTCCAGATTGTCACGATAGTCATACTCCCGTGTATTTTGGAATGGAACTAACCTCCCTGGTCTTAAAGCCTTGCAAATTTGGCAAACTGATGTTACGCATGTTGGTGAGCTTGGTAATCTGAAATATGTTCATGTTTCAGTTGATACCTTTTCTCATGTGGTTGTCACTGCTACACATACCAGCGAGAAAAGTACATTTGGGGTGCCGAGCCAGGTAAAGACTGACCAAGGCTCCCCTTATGTAAGCAAAGCAGTGCAGACCTTTTCTGCACTACGGGGTGTTACTCATGATGAATACATGAGCAATTTATATTGTGTTCTGTAGTTTTATAAACTTTGCTTTAATATAGCTTTATAGATATTATAAATTGTAAATGCCAAGATGGCTGCGAGTCTCCTAGCTAGAACAAAAGGAACTTTTTGCCAAGAAGAAGGGGGGGTTTGATAAAGTAAATAATTCTAGATACCTGTTATAAATCAACTATAAGTGTATTTGTAATGTATGTTTACATCTGGACAGTAACTTGTAACCAATTGTGTGCATCTGGTCACGAGACCTTGTATAGAGAAACTATAAAAGGTCAGAACTCTTTTATAAAGCGGACATATTGGAGATCTTATAGATAGTGTTCATGTGTACCCTAAGCCCCTCTGTCAACAAAATATTTCCATCCAATCCCCATTTGTCCACCCCCTGGCTCTGCCCTGTTCTGCCCCCGACAAACCCCTTCAGGAATTGAGTCTGGGAAAGTTTGGGACCCCCTCTTCCTCATCTCATTCTATGCAATTATCTGAGAGGAGGTTGTAATCAGGTGGGGGCCCGTCTCTTCTCCCAGGCAATCAGCAGTAGGACAGGAGAGCATAGGCTTAAGCTCTGTCAGGGGAGGTTTAGGTTGGATATTAGAAATAAGTTCTTTACAGAGAGAGTGATGAGCAATTGGAATGGCCTGCCCAGAGAGGTGTTGGATTCACTGTCCCTGAAGGTTTTTAAGATGAGGCTGGATGTGGCACTGAGTGCCATGATCTATTAATCTCAGTAGGGTCGGATCAAGGGTTGGACTTTGTGATCCCAGAGGTCTCTTCCAACCTAGTTAATTCTATAATTCTATGATCTTCATCTTCTTTGCAGCACATGCAGTCCTTGGAGCCCTTCCAAAGCTCCAGGCTTGAAGGTTGTTGTGTCTATGTTTGTATCTTCTGGTGCAGATTTTAAGGTGTTTTTCTACATTCTACCTTGAAAAGAAGATTAAACATGCTAACGGAATTTAGAGGGATTGATATGGAATGGGGTAGTAGGGTTGCGTATGTGTAAACACTATGTTAAAGGGTAAGGGATGTAATACAGCTACATTAAAATCTACATTTACTATACAACTACTTCTACAATGTATAAAATATTAAAAAATCAAAAACTCTAAGGCATCAAGTGCAAACAGAATAATATTTGAGAAATTTTGTTTTAATTTCAAAATAGGGAAAGATTTATTGATAACTTGGAAGTCATCAATATTAAACATATATTATCATTACTGTACTGTGACATGTTATCTTTTATCTTAGAATTTAGATTCTCTTTTGTGAAGTGGCTCTTTAACTTTCATTTTTTAGTACCCTTATTCTACTGTTGATACATTACTCTGATGCATAACACTTCTCTTTTTGAGTCATTGGACCCAGGTTTGTGTCACTTCATGTTTCCCTTAATGTTCACTTAATGTAGGTATGATTTGACATTCCATGATAATCACATTTGCTTAAGCAACCATAAAATTTTGAATGTACAGAGCAGAAAATCTTGCTTCAGTTTATTATTTTTATATCTTCTGTGAGAGAATTGAGATGTGACAAGAAAAATCTCTTTTCTTGATTTTCATCACTCAGTGGGAGTCACTAAATCTGTGGTAAGAAATTTAATTCTTCCTTTTCCTATGGATGTACTTTCTACCTCCTTGGGGATTCCTCAACTGATCAAGTTCAGCTGCTTTTGTTACTGCACCCTGAACATGGCTGTAGAAGCAGTATAACCTGAAAACACTTTTTTGGCCATCATATTTTTACCTAGAATCAGTGCCCTAATCTGGCTCTTCCGTGTAGCTCAGCAAACACTTAAACAATCTGCCACTGAAACAAAAGTACTTTCAGACTTTTTACTTATACTTTTTACTATTTGTAATGTGTAGATTTCCCATATCAATCTGTTTGGTACAGTGTAGCTGGAGTTTCACTTCAAGACTCCTTTACATAGTTAAAACTCTCTTGGCCTTGGAGTGGTGCTTTGGTGAAAAAGCAAATAAAACGCAAAGATAGGGCTGGCTGACCATTCATAAAACCGCAGAATGGTTGAATACTTAGGGTTGAAAGGGGCCTTAAAGATCATCTAGTTTCAACCCTTCTGCCATGCACAGGTATGCTACTCACTAGACCAGGTCACACAGAGTCCCATCCAACCTGGCCTTAAACACTTGGAGGCATGGGACATCCACAGTCTTTCTGGGCAACTTGTTCCAGTGATTTATCACCATCTGGGTAAAGGATTTCTTCCTAACATCTAATCTAAACCTGCTCTCCTTCATTTTAAAACCACTGCCTCTTGTTCTCTTACGATAAAATGTCCCTTATGAAAAGTCCCTCTCCATACTTGTTATAAGCTCCCTTAAAGTATTTGCAAGCTGCAATGAGGTCTCCTCAAAGCCTTCTCCTCTCCATGCTGAACAACCACTGCTCTCTCAGCTCAGCTGTCTCAACCTATGTAACAATGATTCTTGTAGTGCAAAAAATTCAGAAATATATTTTACAGGAATTCAGTCAGAAAAAGTAGCAAGTCACTCAGGTTATGTCTTGCTTGGCATTCAAGAAGTATATGTTCAATGTTTCTTCCCAGAGCTATACAGAGACAGATGTCAGCTCTTTCCATCCAAAAAGTATTGGGCTTCAGGCATTCCACTAGAGCCATCTACAGTTCTCCAGCAACACCTAAAAACAAGGTCCTTGATTTGCTCTGTGGCATTTCCAATCTTTCTTTGAGACTCTAATCATATCTGGCCTCTTTTTCTTTTTTTTTTTTTTTTGACTGCTATTTCATTTCTCATTAATTTAGCAGTTCCATTGAGCTGTGAAACTTATGATTCTTGGGTGTTGTTGATATTATAAAAAAGGAGAGAGGTTTGTATGTTGCGCAAGATAATTGTTTAGAAATGTTTAAAAAAGGAAGTTCCCTGGTGAAGAGTACTCAAGTGGAAAAGACACACAACATATTTTTGTTCCTTGATAGAATATGAATTGCTCTCGGTTGCCCCAGAGAATTGATAAAGTAGGCTTCCTTTCTTCCTGTCTCTGACCTCTTCAGAGGAATAGATTTTCTTCTCAATTACATCATCATTCTGAATGTGCAGCAAGGTAACATGAGATGCTAAAATGGTAGGCACATGGTAATCAAAACTCCTATGTTCCAATTTACATAGCTTCTGTCATTGTCACCTTGTACAAGAAGAAATGAGATAAATCAGACTGCTCAAATTACCGAGGTATTACTCTGCTCTCCATTGCTGGTAAAATCCTTGCAAGAATTCTTTTGAACACATTAATACCTGCCATAGCAGAAGAACTTCTACCTGAAAGCCAGTGTGGTTTCCAAGCCAACAGAGGTACCACAGACATGGTATTTGTTCTCAGACAACTGCAAGAGAAGTGTAGGGAACAGGACAAAGGACTCTGTGTTACCTTTGTTGATCTCACCAAGGCTTTTGATACTGTGAGCAGAAAGGTCTGTGGCAGATTTTGGAACATTTAGGATGTCCTCCCAAATGATCCTCCCTTCCTCAAAATGATCATCTTGCTTCATGAGGACCAGTGTGGTCAAGTCAGATATGGCAACGCACTTTCTGAGCCCTTTCCAATAGCCAATGGTGTGAAGCAAGGCTGTGTTCTTGCACCAACTCTATTCACAATCTTCTTCAGCATGATGCTCCAAAGGGCCACGGCAGACCTCGATGAAGACAACGGTATCTACATTCGATATCGTACCGATGGGAGCCTTTTCAACCTAAGGCGACTGAAGGCTCACACTAAGACCTTAAATTGTCTTATCCACACTGCTTTACACTGACGATGCCGCCCTTGTCACCCACACAGAAGTAGCTCTACAGTGTTTAACATCCTGCTTTGCAGAGGCTGCTGAGCTTTTTGGACTGGAAGTCAGCTTGAAGAAGACAGAAGTTTTCTATCAGCCTGCACCTCAGGAAGTCTTCCATTATCCCCATATCATCATTGGCAAATCAGGGCTCAAGCCAGTCCAGGAGTTTAATTACCTGGGAAGCATCATCTCCTCAGACGGTAAGATTGATGCAGAAATAGACAACAGGTTAGCTAAGGCATACAGAGCTTTCGGTAAACTCCATAAAAGAGTTTGGCAAAACAAACACCTGAAGAAAAGTACAAAGATCAGCATTTACAGAGCCATTGTACTGTCTACTCTTTTATACGGATCTGAATCATGAGTCGTTTACCACCACCACTTGCGTCTCTTAGAACGCTTCCATCAGCACTGCCTCTGTACAATCCTAAACATCCACTGGACTGACTATGTGACCAACACGTCTGTCCTTGAACAGGCAGCAGTCACGAGCATTGAGGCCATGCTGCTGAGAGCACAGCTGTGTTGGGCAGGGCACGTCTCCAGGATGCAGGACCACTGCCTCCCTAAGATGGTGAACTTGCCACTGACTGCTGCAAGAGAGTAGCCCCAAAGAGGAGATACAAGGACTGCCTGAAACAATCCCTCAGCCTTGGCCATATTGATCACCACCATTGGTCTACCCTGGCCTCCAGTGAGGAGGCCTGGAGACACACCATCTACAATGCTGCTGCTGCTTTTGAGAACACAAGCAGGATCATTCTCGAGGAGAAAAGACAATGTAGAAAGAATCGTGTCTTGTCAATATCATCCGGGGAGTCTTTCTGCTCTGCCTTCTGCAGCTGGACTTGTCTATCTCTCATTGGCCTTTTTAGCCATCAGTGCGCTTGTAGCAAGCGTGAGTAGAGCCCCTCTCAAATCTTCGTTCACAAAGCCTAGCCATGATGATGTTTGGGATTAACCATCCTTCATGGATAGCTCTTTCACAAGAGTTTTTTCAATCATGGAGTGTGAGCATACTCAAAATCAATTTAGAACACTGCTTTCAGAAATTGTAGCTATTGCTCAGAACTATATACAATTTTCCCTGTAACTGTGAATTGAATGCACAAGGTTCACTAAAAACAGTATATTCCTGAATGAGAAAATGAAGGAATTTGAAACTTTTCAATAAAGCCTTTATTGAAATATATCTGCTTCAACAAAACTCAGTTCCAGAATATTTCGTGATTAAGACGTTTTATATATTTTGTTGTTCTTGTTTACCATTTTGCCAGTTTTTGTTCTTTGCATATTCCGTCAGAATTACATGCTAAATGCCAAAGACATAATATTTTTGTTGTGATGTAATGCTTGCTTTCTAGATAGTTGTTATTAAACCTTAAAGAAGTCTTTGAAATTTAATAAATTCACTTTCACTCTGAGAAAGGAAGCAAAAACGTAAGTGCTGCAAGATAGACATACTTCTTATAATTAGAGCCTTATTTTCTTTTCATTATGATGATTTTATATATTTTGGTAGGTACAAAGAATATTAAATAACATGCAGCATCTAATTAGGGATCATTATATGAACATAACATTAGAAAAAACTGCTTCTTACCACAGATTTTACCTTTTTTTCTTTTATTTTGTTTTTCCATTTCACAAGCTACTTTCATTTAAATCATATTAACATGTGTTAATAGCATTTTAGTCTTTACGGATTCAGGTCCTGTACTGAATGTTCAGTATAAACAGCCCAATTCTATCTTATTTCATTCTGGTTCAATGACTTTATAAGTCTTCTGTCACAGAAGACAATAACAACATGAACAAACATAAGAATAAAAACATAAACAGAGTTTATGTTTTATTGGTGCTTCTTTTATCAGGATGTACTCTAAAATGCATTTAATTAGCAAAGAAATTTGTATGCTCCTGCTTTATTGTTATTTTTAAAAGTGGTAATTCAGAACACAAATGGAGAAATTTGTTCTGATTTAAATAAAATGATCAAGAACATAGTTATTGTTACATAGCTTGAACATAGGTTCAGTCATTCATATAGCCAGATTGTACCCTCTCCATCACCTAGTAATAATTTAACATCTCTGTTATGGTTTAAAACCTGAGATAAACCAAATGATAACCATAATTACCAGAATTAACAAAATAATAAGAAAGATGATTCTAGTGTTTAAACTTAGGTACATGAAATCGCATGGTAAATTTAAAATAGCCTGAAAAATTAAAGTATGGATTTTCTTAATGTGAAATACATGATATTAGTATTTGAAATTTTAATTTCTCTGTCTTTGTGTCCTTTACACTGTGAACCCATAACTTGTTTTGATGACTTACACTTTCTTTTAATGAAGTCTTGCCCTTGACCTATGTAACCTATATGTTATATGTACTTTCTACATGGAGTCATTCACATATCATAGATTTGTAATTCCTTGATGTGTAATTCATAAAAAGATACAATAAGTTGGAATTTCAAATATCTACAAGTGGCAGTATTGGACAAAATTTTAGTTCTGTTGCACTCTTAAGCCACTAGGCAAATCTAGAATGAGAGTACAGGCATAAGACAGTGGGATTTTCCTAGCTTCTCAGTAGTTTTATCAAGGAACTTTTCTAATATCTTTAGACATAAAGAACTGTTTTGCATGAGAGATATTAGTGCCCAGTGTTAATGCACTGCTGTGAAGTATGTTTTTCTTTCATGTCATAGGAACTTCAAACAGAGACAGGATTTTCTTGATATATGGGATGCTATCATCACATTTCTGCAGTAGAATGGAGGAGACCATACAACATAATTGCTTTAGAAGCAAATACTGATCTTCATATTTCATTATAGAAAACTATTGTAATTTTAAAATAGGGGTACCAGAAGAGCTAGGCAATGCCCTATGGGGATGGTTGGACCGATAGAAGAAAATGAATTGGAAGTGTAGAGGAAGACCCATTTGGGCTGCTGATTTGTAGCAAGACATCACTGCTAGAGTTAAGAAGCTGAATGTGAGAGTCTGCCATACAGATGCCCATGTACCCAAGAGCCAACCTAATGAGGAGCATGATAACAACAGACAAGCAGATTGAGTTGCACAAGTTGAGGTGTCATAAATAGATCTAGACTGGCAGCAAAAGGGAGAATTGTTCCTAGCTCAATGGGCCCATATAATGCTTCAGGCCATCAAGGCTGAGATGCCACCTACAGATGGGCACGAGACCAAGGGGTGTATTTAACCAGGGACATTATTTCTCAGATTATCCACAGTTGTGAAACCTGTGTTGCTATTAAGCAGGCAAAAAGATTGAAGTCCCTATGGTATGGTGAATGCTGGGACAAATATAAATACGGAAAGGCATGACAGGTGGATTACATCATGTTGCCACAGACCTGCCAAACGCTATGTACTTACCGTAGTGGAAGCAACCACTGGATGGTCAGAGACTTCTTCGGTACCCCATGACCGTAACACCATTCTGGGTCTTGAGAAGCAAGTCCATGGCACTCCAGAATGAATTGAGTTGGACAATGGGACTCATTTCAAAAACAATTTAGTTGCCACTTGGGCACGGGAGCATGGTATTGAATGGGTATATCACATTCTTTATCATGCACCAGCTGCTGTTAAAGTTGAATGATGTAACATACTGTTGAAAACCACTCTGAAGGCACTAGGTGGGGGAACTTTCAAAAATTGGGATAAGCACTTAGCCAAGGCCACCTGGCTAGTTAACAGTCGAACTGGCCCTGCCCAAGCAGAATCCCTCCACACTGTAGACTAAGACAAAGTTCGAGTGATTCACTTGAGAGGTATGCTAAGTAAGGCTGTTTTGGTTACCCCTGCCTCAGGCGAAGACAAACCCATTTGTGGAATTGTCTTTGCTCAAAGACCAGGAAATAAGTGGTGGGTGATGAAGAAAGATGGAGAGATCCAGTGTGTGCCTCAAGGAAATTTAGCCTTGGGGAAAAACTAGTTCTATGCTCTGGGTTGTGTTTTGCAGAAAGCTAGTCACCAGATAAGACAAGACCTGAACTAAGCTGATGCTGGTTTCCAGTGATGAGACCAGCCCTAAAACCAAACTGTGGCTGTGATTGAGAAAGGGCCAAGGATCCAAACAGAGCTGATGTTGATGCCAATCTTCAATGACAAGACGACTGCTCTGAAAGACAAACAAGGACTATATATATATGTATATATATATATATATATGTATACATGTATATATACACACACACACAGATATATATGCACGGGATATAGGCAAAAGCAAGATATAAGAGTTACATAAAAATACTATGGAATAAGGGGTGGAGAATGTGATAGTTTTAATCTAGGCCTTCCTGGCAACCAGCTTGTAACCAAGGAAATGGCCATGTTCCCAGTATTCCATAGATTTTTTTACATAAATGTGATGGTTCGGATCTGGCTCCCTGCCAAATGCCCAAACTTACAGTAGCAACCCCCTTCCCCTCCCCTTCTTCCCCCAGGGCAAAGGAAAAAAAACTATAAAAATTGAAGAACCTGAAATCAAACTACTTATATAAAAATATCTATATTTACGTATATTACAGTTATATACAGTTAAAATGCTATGTACAAAGCTAAGGGAATCCAAATACTTCCCCCCCTCAAAGGGAAAGGGAAAGGGGGAAAAAGGGATAAAAAGGGACAAAAAGGGACATTGAACAGATATACACAATCAAACTCAAAAATTATACTAATAACTAGCAAAACAAATCTCACCATGTCCCTTAGAGAAGCAAGATTGGCAGACACGGCCAGCACTCTCCAAACCTCTCATGTGGTAGGCCAGCGGTCGCTGCAGGCCTCAGCCTTAGATAAGTGAGACCAACATAAGGACTCACTGTTCCCGAACCTCACCGGAAGAGGAGAGTGAGGTCTCTAATCTCCGATTTATTTATACTCTGGTTTACGTAAAAATCATATGGAATACTGGGTACATGGCCACTTCCTTGGTTACAAGTTGGTTACCAGGAAGGCCTAGATCAAAACCATCACAATAAACCAGGGTATAAATAAGAAGGGAGAGAAACTTCTCTCTTCTCTTCTAGTGGATCTGAAGGCACAAGTTCCCTGTTGTCAGGCCTACTTGTGTGGAGGATTGAGGCCTAGTGAGGCCTTGTAGGCCTTGGGAGGTGGAGGGTGCTGGCAGTTGTTTGGCATGATTCTGCTGTCTCAAGGAGTGTAGTAAGATTTTCTTTTACTAGTTCTTTATTGGTTGTTCCTGGCTTTCGATGTACTTCAAATACTGGAACTTGATGGTTTTGGAATACCATAATCCAGCAGATTAGATAAGAAACTGGAGAGGAGTTTGCATTTAAAAATGGGCCCTAGAGGGAAGCCCAGAAAATAGATGCTGCTACTGGAACCCTGCACTGTAGAGTGAGACACAAGTATGACTTGAAATTGTAGGACAGTAGTGAAGACAGGAGAACCAGCACACGAGTCTATTTGTACAAATAGTCCCTTGATGCAAGCATGTACCCCAAGCTTTGCCTGGGCGCATAAGTAAACACAAAGCAAGTTATTCAGCAAAGCAGGATCGGGCTTCTAACTGCTAGATTGGAAATTACAGATTACTACCTTTTCACCTTGTTTACACTAGCCTCATTTAGGTCTAACAACTAGATTGAGAGGTATCACACATGTTACTCTGGAGACCTGACCTGTGCAGCAGCCTTTTGACTTCTACAAACTGCACACAAAGTTCAACCTCACCACACCAGGGTGTAGTTTCTGATTTCTCACAACTTGCAGAGAACATTCAGTACCCTACCCCAGAAAAAGAATATTTAGGATTGAAATGCATGAGTTTTTGTACTCCTCAGAGAAGACGCAATTTCTTCATATTTGCTGGGGAAAATATGTGTTCAGTTGAAGCCTATAAGTAGGTTGAAGAAAACTATGTTACTCTGCTAACACACTGAAATAAAGACAAAACAAAATAACATGAAAATTTAGCCATGTTAGCTGAAATTTACCATGAAATATGACTTTGCAAATTGTAGCTGCCTGCAAGTATGGGTCTGCCCAATTTTGGGCAGTTAAGATAAAGGGGAACTATGGCTTACATGAATGGATAAGATAAGAGACTGACAGGGAAAGCTGGAAAAGAAAGGCTTTTAACAAGTAGTAAGAGTAATCAATAGCAATCAATTGCAAGGGAGACGAGATGGGTGGGGGGAACCCAGTTACTTGAAATGATAAAGCTTTATGTAACTACTCTATAGTAATAAAAATAGGGATAAGTAACCAAATGTATATTTAGATAAGGCAGACTTCCTACAAATTCTCAAAGAATGTATATGATAGATAACTTTTGAAACTTACTCCTTCCAAATGTATAAAAGCTGTTGGTTTTTTTTTTACTTGGCAGACATACACTTGGGGGGAAACCCCCTGCATGGCTCCAGTCTTAATAAAAGTGTACTTTAAATATTATTTAAGGATTTCTATAAATCAACAGTAGAAGCTCTATAACACGAGCTCTGGATAAAACTAGGGGAAAAAAAAACAAAACCAAACAACAAAATCCCAAATGTTTAGTCTAGTATTTAAAACCTGTCCCAGTGTGGACACTCAGCTATATGTTCAAATAAAAAAAAACATTTTAAAACAGAGTCACACAACATCTGTGCTTGAATCCTCTATTCATCTACTCAATCTAAGATTCAGATCAATAAAGGAAATGCCCTGAAATGTGGAATCATGTCAGGATTTATTATTTGTAAGTTAATCTACTTAAGGATTTACACCATTTGATTGTAAAACAAATTATTACAGACTACAGTCTACCATCCATTCCAGCATTAGAAGTAGAATTGCAGATAATTTTGAAAACAATGACAGGGATTATAGCCTATCAATAACAGCAAATAAAGTTAATGCTTTACAAATCAAGACTCCTGCCTCAAGCAATCCTCAAGAAATTAGATAAGAAGTCTTCATTAAAACTGTATGCAGCTCCAGGAACATTTTCTTTCTTGTCAGGAAGTTTTGCTAAAATTCAGGACTGAGGAAGGTGAGGGGAAGAGAGGGGAGGAAATTCTTCTAACCAACTGTTAAGATCCAATTATTATGATTACTAGAGAGATGCCTCTGCCCAAATTAGGGGCCAAATGAGGCCATAAGACCATATGCTGAAGTCAAAAGTATGGATTTTTTTTTGGCAGTAAACATGAGACAGAAAGAAAGAAATAGGAGGTGGGGGACAGAAAGACGGTGACAGATAGACAGATTAACTAGAAAGATATCACCACCTGTGGATCAAGATTGCATCCTGTTGGTCCTCTTCTGGACTACTGTGTGGTGTTGGTCCCTCTAAACATAGAACTCAATGGGTTAATATACATTCAGGTGTATGTGGGAACAGTCAAGCACCTCCCCTTGAGGGAAGTTTTACACTGTTTGTTGCAACAGTGTGAACCATGGACAGTCCTCTGGTGGAAGGCCTTACATATTAGTCTGGGGCACTTCAGGGGTCTTTGATGGTTTATAACCACTTCTAAGATATAATGGCTACCTCTCATGTCAGCACAGTTGAGGCAGTTATGCCCCTTTAGAAGGGATAAATACCCTCAGACTTATGAGGTGAATGTGTTACGTATGAATGTGACTTTCCCTGGGCAGTGTGGGAGGGGACTTTTACAACTGAACCAGTTTGAGTAAGAGATGAAACACACCCAAAAACTCTTCTCCTTCCCCTCAAGGGATGCAAACCAGGTCACATCAAAGTACCCTGCTGCCTCTTCAAATGGTCAAATGTTTGAGCCATTAACTATTAAAATTTCTGTCTCTCACATCAACTCACAAAGTTCATATCTATCTATCTATCTATCTATCTATCTATCTATCTATCTATCTATCTATCTATCTATCTGTCTATCTCAAACTGTATGCTTTGGTTGGACATTTTGGTGTTACAAAAGGCACTCTTTGCAGGTATAAAACCCCCTTTTCTTCCTTCAGGGAAAAGTATGAATGTTTAAATTTAGGTCCTCAGAAACTGTTGGGGACATAACTTAAACAGGACCTTATTATGATCCTGTGAGTCTCTGAGATGCTCTGAGTAGATGAGTCCAAAGCTGCTTTCTGCAAATGTTGTTTTGGATTCCTTTCATTCCTCACCTGGCATTCTACTTCTATTTGGTCTCTACTTTTATTCTGTCTTGATTACTTTCCCTCTGAGCAGCAATTTTTTTCCCAATAAAGAACAGAGAGTGACCACTCTTTATTCCCAGGATCCTTCCCAGTGATTGCAATTGCCTTTTCCTAGCCCATCCTGTTTAACCATAGTCAAAACTCCAGTCAGTGTGTCCAAGTAACCCTTGTTTATCTAGTACTGATTGATTATCCTTTTTTTTTAATTTCCCTGAATTTTTTATAAGGGAGAAAAATTTTCTCAGTGTCAGGGTTATCATCTTTCAGTTTAAGTTCTCAGTGTAAGACAAAAAAATAAATGTTTATGAATTTGTGAGAAAAATTAAACCAGGTGTGCTTGGTATCCCGAAACATATAATATATATAATTTGTATTACTATATCTGAAGCTGGTTATATCTAAGCGACAATCAGGTAATAGCAAGGATTGAAGACTGTCTTTAGTTTTCAGAAATCCAATCGTCTATAAACTGATTGTTACTTTCAGGAAAGTGCTGATCACCTATTAGTCTGAAGGTGAGAAGGAAAACAGAAGCCACCAGTTACAAAGGTCAGAATTTTTCATGTGGTTCCTTGGAAGTAATAGAAGAAACAAATTGAAAAATAGAGTAAAAACTGCCTGAGAAATAGAAAATTTCTTTAAATTGTGAAGTAACTCTGGTGCAATGAGAGAACCAAAACTTTTATTCTTTCTGAGACCACTGCAACATAGCCAAGAATAGGCTGGATTGAAGCATGAGTAACAATTGCCACTGTAAATACTTCATTCTGCTTGTCATAGCTACTTGGCTGATTCAGTTGAGGAATTTCTTTTATTTGTCATCTTTCAAGACATTTTTAGATTCAGAAGTATTTATTTTTAATGACATAGAAAGAAAACCTAAGAAATACCTAGTAAAAGGAACACTCCAAAAGTAACAACTATTATCTGGTATTGCTGCATATCTTATTCTAGAACTTGAAGACATCAGCAGTGAACAGAGAGAAATGCAGCAGAAACTGAACACAAGGTTTTTGTCCTGTTTTGTAAGAGGAAATAAAATCCCCAAATTAATAACTACATAGTCTACATCAGATCAGATAGGACTGGAATTTGATCTGACAACCTCACAAATGTGGACAAATATTTAGGCTCTTCCTCTTGTTCCCAGCTGTAGCATATAGAACAACTATTTACAGATGTTAAAGTGTTTTACAAAGGAAGCAAGAACCTTTTGCCTTTTATAGAGAAGGGAAAAACAAAGCAAATGGGTAAAGGAGATTGGTTTACAGTCATAAAAAAATGACCAGACTTCAGGGATGTCAGGACAAGGTCAGATGAAGAGAGAAAAGCAGTTGTTTAAAACTGAACACAGAAGAACAGAGTTGATAATAGAAGTAAGGTAGATCTTGTTACCAATTATAGAGAGAATTAAAATATACTGTCCTAATTTTTTAATTACTTCTCTGGATGAAGTAAGCGAATTACATGAATCTGGTCTGATGTTTGTAATAGACAATTATTTCTAATTAGGTAGCTCAGTCTTGTTTCAAACATTTATTGGAAAATGCATCAAAAATGTGACGTGATCTTCACTGAAAAAACAACTTGCATGAAGCACTACTACTACAAAAAAAAAGTAAATATAATGCCTTGAAATAAAATAAATTCTTTTCAATCTGAAAAGTGATATAAACTCAATTCTTTAATGAAAGCTGGTACTTCTTGCCTCTCATCAAGATGACCTCTTGTTCCATCATGCATTTTAACCTTAATATCCATAAACTTAGTTAAAACACACACACCTTTGTTACATCAGTGCTATACACCCATGTTGTAGTTTTAAAGTGGTTTACAATTTTTAATGCAGATAAGGAAGTAGAAACTTTCCAGGACTCAAATACCAGTAATAACTGTGGAGCAGTGAAACTGTCTACATGGTGGTCAACATGTTTTGGTAAGTTCTCATAGGTTAGTATTGCAGTTGTACACTATAAAAAAAACCCATTACAATTAGGATTGCCACCAACCAGTAGCTCCTTCTGGGAGGGATTCCACCTCCCAACAGACATTGCCTTTCAGCAACAGGATGCCATTGCTTACCTTCAGGTCCTTTGACCTGAACCAAATATTTTATTTGGTTCAAGTGGAAAATAGGTATCTTCCACTTCTTTCTATTAATAGTTTGTCATCAACATTTAAATGTGCTCTGTTGCCAGCACCAAGGTTGAAGCAGTGTTCTGGGTTTGGCTGGGGTGGAGTTTACTTCATATGAGTTAGCCTAGGTCTATATTTTAGTTTTGTGTTGAAATGTGTTTTAGCTACTGTTGAGCAGCATTTACACAGTTTCATAGTCTTCTCTGCTCCTCACCCCCACACACCAGAGAGAAGGCTGCGGGTGCACAAGAAGCTGGGAGGGGACGCTGCGGCACAGCTGACCTCAACTGACCACAAAGCTATCCCACACCATATGGCATTGTGCTCAGTACATAAAGTTGGGGAAAGAAGGAGAAAGGGGGACACTTTTGGAGTGACATGATGGATCCATCCTTTTCTGGCGATGGATGGACACCTGCCTGCAAATGGGAAGTGATGAATGAATTTCTTGTTTTGCTTTTCTTGCATGCACAGCTTATGTTTTGCCTAAAAAAAATTCTCCCTTTTATTCTTCAGATTCTCTCACCCATTCCACCAAGCAGAAGAGAGTGAACAGCCATGGAAACTTAGCCGTCAGCCAGGATTAAACCACAACTATCAGGCTGTCAGACATCATCATTTTCCTGCTTGTTGCAGGAAAATGTTGCAGTCTTCCACCCCAGGCAGGCGGTCTCTGCTCCTTGGTGAACCCTGGACAATCCCATTTCTCAGTATGAAAGAGGACATTAATTGTTTTGGTGATTTTCAGATATTTTCAAAATTTGCTGATGAACACGGCTAGAGTTCTCGTGGATTTGCCTCTAGACCTTTTGACTGGAAGAGTGCGAGCCAAAACAGAGCCTCTCTAGACAGTCAAAAGACACACATCCAAGATGGTGAATTAAGCAGGTTGTTCTAGCAGCACAGTAAGAGGCTGGGATAGGGGCACATTAGCTTCCTTATTCAAAGAGGCGTTGAAGACTTTGTGCAGCTGAATTATAATGTTATTGGATTGTAATGGCACCCTTATGCACAGGTAAGAGGCTATGCATGTGAACTGTCACAGTCCGTCTGTGCTCCATTGTGAGATCTTCACCATGTCAGCCAGCAACTGCTTTCTATCTGATAAGAAGGGACACCTTTGCCCCCAGGATCTGACGTTCAAGACAGAGAGGAGTAAGTATCATGAACATTGTACTTTCCATACAGTAGAAGATGAGGCTGCAGCAAGTGTATTGCCTCCTAGATGTCCAAAACTTTCTTAATACCACAAAAGAAGGTCACCATGTGTTCCAATCTATACAATTCTATGCTTCTATGGAGAAATTAATCCAAAGGGAGGATGATTGAGCAGAGTTAATTCATTCAATAACATATGCTACAGAGTAACCACAAGCATTGGGAGGCATCATGTCACCAGGGATTTTTGTTGAGGAAAAGCAGTGCTGAAAGAAGTAGCTGGAAATCCTAACAGATGGAAATGAACCTGGAAGGGATCTCCACAACCTGACCAGAGGCAGCTGAAGCAACCTAGCTGTGGTCAAGGTACAGACTAGGGAATGTCATCACAAACTCCCTTGCTGTCATGCTGAGGAGTCCCATGTTGTCTTCTGAAGTTCTGAACTAAAGGAAATTTGGAAAACAAAAGAGCTTTTCAGTGTGGGCCTGGTAGAATATACAAATAGGTCAGTTGTCTGCGTTCTGATTCTTCAGATATTTTGTTCTCATCTTTAGTTTTTGCTCTTTGTGGAATGGGAATGTGGGAATGCCCTGATAACATTTCATATAGCTCACAATAATGGAGATTTTTAACAAGTTTATGGGCAAATAGCCCAGAGTCTTAATATATACTCTGGAAGTGAACAGTGAAAAAAAAGTGTTCTCATTTTAGTTTACAGCTGAAATAGAAATAGTTATTGTTGCCACAGGGAACTTTTTCTCAGTTACCTGAAGAGTCAAAAGTAGAATGTATTTGTGGCTTTAGTATTTCTTAATAACTTGCCAAAGATGCTTGAAGTTGACATTTACATGGTTTTGCTACTGTCAATAGTCTAGAGGGACCTTGAGACACTTCTGGCCCAAACAAGCAGGAAGGAGATTAACAGTATGAAAACAGTTTCCACTACTAATTCAGACTAGTGCCTTCTTCTCCCGGTGTTGGGACTGTCCTTCAGTCTCTCAGTGCAGTACCAATCCCTGGACTAATGCTTGCTTTCACAGATTAATTTTGGCCTGCTAGTCTAGCAGGAGACCGGTGCAGTCAGCTTGCACATGGCAAAGGAAGAGGATTTTATCTTTTACAGCAGTCACCTAATTTTAAGCTTTAGTAAGTGGATTTGCCTCCTGAAACAATGTTCTTTGAAAAAGCTTTTGATTCTGTCATTCCCAGCATTTCTTCCATTTGCTGACAGGGTGCAAGTGCCAAACTGTGCAGTCAGTCAATATGCATGTCACATCTTGTCCCACATGGTCTCTTACATGACATAGACCATGTAGCAGTGGTATTAATATAATAAAAAAGGATCCTTGGGACCAGGCAGACACCAATATGGTATGTAACAAATGCATTCTTTATTGAAAAAACAAAAGCTTCTATAGTAGTTTCAAATGGTGACACGTCACAACACATGTGACCTTTTCAGCCAATCCTATACAATCATTCAATTGCATGTGTGATACAGTAGTTAAAAACTACAACTCCCAACATGCTTTGCTAGAACCCATCCTGTAACCAGAACCCCACAAGACCAAACTATCCTGTTATAATGAGGGCAGGAGAGGGAGGTGGGGCAGGCAGACAGGAAAATAGGCAGGAGGAAGGCAGGAAGGCATGAAAGAAGGAAGTGGGGAGGGAGGAAAGGGAGGGAAGGGAGAGGAGGGAGGGAGGGAGGAAGGCAGGAAGGAAGGCGGGAAGGTGGGAAGGAAGGAAGGGAGGGAAGAGGGAGGGAAGGAGAGAGGGAGGGAGGGAAGGAGGGAGGGAGGGAGGGAGGGAGGGAAGGAAGGAAGGAAGGAAGGAAGGAAGGAAGGAAGGAAGGAAGGAAGGAGCCTGATATCCTGGTCAGCATTGGTCCACAGCAGCTTAAAGGACTGGGCAAAAAATGTAAGGAGAATTTTTGAATGATCTTATATTAGTAATTCTAATATCTTCTCTCTGGTTCATAGAGAATGAGGAAGCTGTTGTTCCATTAATAAGTAGAAAAATCATTCTTGCAGTCGCATAAAGTTCTACATCTTGGACTATCAGAGTGTCAGACAGCTCTGTAGACAATCAGAGTATACTGATAGGATCATATGTGGGGATGCCAAATGTTTTGAAAATAAAAGTGCTGGAGTTTTATGAATGATTAAACCTCAGTAAGTGAGATTTTTCAGGTGAAATATCAAACCCAGTGCTAGAATTTGGAATAGGAGGAAGATGGTAGGGAAGACTGGAGGCACCCAGCTGAATGAACATTAAACATCTCCCAGCTGACCATGGTCCGCTTCTGAAACAACCAACCTGAACCTAACCATTTCAATTAACTGAAAACAAGAAGAGCAGTTAATTGTTTAAATTCTGTATTTTCATTCCAAAATCTATATATTGTCATGGTGGATGAGATTCTGTGGGTTCTCCTAAATTTCAGGCTTCAAACTTGAGTACACCAGGATGAGTCGGTGTCAGAATAAGGGTTATGACATTTATTTTGTCTCTTTGGTTACATCTGCATGATTAACTAAAACCACTCACAGATCATTTTGTGGTCCTGAGGCCAAATGGCATGACTGCTTTGGTCAGTTGCATGTTCTGTCCCAAATGGCAGCAGCCAAAATGTCCATTAGGAAGAATCCCTGGCACATGCTATTGTTCAGACTGGGCTTAGACAAAGTCTGGAAAAGCTGGCACTGCAGCAACCTCAGTGACTTTTCTGTGGGCAAATGGCAGATGGTGATCCTTACCCCAGTTTCTGTTTTATTTAGTAATATGATCTACCTACTTACCTACCTACCTCACTACCTATATATCTATCTGTGCACATATATCGATACACATTGTGTATTGAGTAGTCTTTATGCTGAAGTACTAAATGAATGCAATCCACTAGATTGCCTCCCTCTTCTACTTGCAGGATTTCATTTATCATGTTTAGCTCTGAAACATGAGAGTGAAATGTCAGTTTCTGGAAGGTAGCAGTGCAGTATACATATTCACACAGGAGAACTGAACATGCAAAGTACACAACAATAAAGACCTCTACCCGTTCAGAAGATTTGTGAGATCTCCTGGTAGGAGGGTGGTCCTAATGGCACTTGGAAGTCCTTCCCTGCATCTTTGCTCCGACCTACAGAAAAAGGGTAAGGAAAAAAATTATAAAAATTGTAAAGTTAATAGTCACTGAGTTTCAGTCATAAGTCTCTCCATGAAAACTTACTCATTTGAAAATATGGTGTTGTCACCTCTGAGGAACCATCACAGAAAGGTAATGTTCTATTCCCTTTGAAAATACATCCTTTGTAGCAAATTAAGAAACATATTTTGCTTTTGGAGCACTGGCAAGAATTTATCCTTCATTAAATGCAAAGACTTTTCTTTCTATCTTTCTAAACATCTAACAGAAATTTGCAAACATTACTGGCATATCTGTATTTCTGAATTTACGGTAATACATCTATATCATCTAGGAGTTATTATTAATATTGAATCTTCCTGCGTAAGAGAAGTTTAAAAGTTACAACTATGTTTAGCTTCTGTACACATAATTGTAAGATGGACAGCTAAAGCCTACAAAAGCTATATTAGGAATATTTTGAAACAAACCTAAGCTAAATGAATTTGAACTGATGAATGTATTCAGTCTTGAGAAACTGAGTCTAGGAATACAATCTGCTTCTCCTTGCACCAGATCAAACTAGTGATTAAACTGATGAAGTAGAGCCAATTTTGTACACATATCCAATAAAACCAGAATCAATATTTATTGAAGACTACATATTTCCATTTGATTTAAACACATTTATGTCCTATTTATTTGCAAATAAGACAGCCTGATCTTACAATTTTTAGCACCGGAAAGCACCTGCTGACATTCACAGAATGTTGTACGTGTTAGTTCTGCAGAGACATGAGGGGTTTTTTTTGGCTGGCATTAAGTAGAACCATGAAATCATAGTATAAATTACTTTGGAATGAAACTTATGAGGTCATCTTGTCCAATCCCCCTCTCAAAGCAGGACTGACTTCAAAGTCGAGGCCAGCTTCAAAGACAAACATTTTCCAGTGTCATATACAGACAAGTTCTGAACACCTTGAAGAATAATCAATATTTGATGAGTCAAGGAATAAGAAGGAATTTTTTCATTATTTTTCATTGCTGGCAAATAATCATATTGTTCCTCCAGCTACAAATCCTGTGATGTCTGCCCACTAATGCTCTTTTTATAAGTTTGCCTTTCCCAACAGTTAGACAGGAGGCTTTATATATCCTCAACTACTGGACATCTGGTAACTGTCAGCTGGGATGTTATTTCACACTCTGAAAAGCTTTCTGCCTGGTGCATGGTTGCAAGTCAGCTTGCATCTGTTCAGCATGCACCATCAGGTGCTGAGCACATCTGTGTGTCTGCTCCCTGTGTACCTCTTACACTCTGGATTTTAAAGCTATAAGCTGCCTAGAGCAGTTACATTTTTATTTAAGACTTTTTAAAAGCCTTTTGGTTCATTATAACCTCTAGTTAGCATCCGGAGAATGAGTCACACACTCTTCTCTAAGACAAATTCTTTTTAGTTTAGTGAGAAAAATAAGATATTTTGGCAAAAAGTTTTTACAGGAGTAAAATATAACCAAGAAAAAAGCATTTCACTAAAACATTCAGCACAAAGACCCATTCCACAGGAAACACCCACTACAAACAATCAATATACTAGCTTTAGTAAAACACAATTTATTGATTTTAAGTTACCTGCAAGAGAAGGAAAAGAATAAAAGAAGAAAACAGATTAAAAGTGTAAAGAAAGAGAGAAGAAAGAGAAAAGGAGAGAGAGGAAAGTAAAAAATGGTTACCGACAAAATCTGATGGTTCACATAGTTCAGGCTGCAGGAGAGACTAGAGGGAACGAGAAGAGTGACCACATGGAGTCTTGTGTATTTAGAGAGTTTAGTTTTCCCTCCCAGGCAGGATATCTGGTCCTTCCAGGCCAGAGTGGGTTGGGCGGTAGCCAGTCACAGGCTCCAGGGATGTGGTATAATGTATGTATACACCAATGAGAAAAAAACAAAGCTAGATGTTCCTGTCTTTCTTATCTTCCTATATTTGACTCGAGAGAAGGCAAGAAAATAAAGCATTTCCTTTTGAAATGATCATCTGAGAAGGAGATCAGAACTGTTGAACTGAGGGGTCGGTCACCGCATTACAGATCAGCTTCCAGGCGCTGCTCTAACCATTACCAACAAGACCCCAAGGTACTGCCTCCTTTGAACTTTCTTTTGAAACTCTTTCCCTGTGCTCAAAACAACAAAAGTAATTGGGATCCAAAGGAGCAGAGTCTGAATATTGCTGCATGTCCTGGTTCTTGAAGGACTCACCTACACATAGGAAACAGGGATCTAATCTGTTTATCAAGGTTTGTTTATACACTGGATCAAATGACTATTTATGCCTCACTTCAGGAGAGAGTTGAGAGCTCTAAGTATCAAGCAGGAGTTGGTGCCTCCCTGATGAGTAAGGTATCTAAACCCTGAAAAGAGAGTTGTGACAAAGGCTTGGGTTTTCCATTCAGTGTTGTCCTTATGTGTAGCTCTCACTCAGTTTTCTCTTCTCATACATTGTAGACCCAAACTGTGAAATTCAGACCATGGATTTTGTTATGGAGGCCACACCAATTTCTAATAGATTCAAATCCTTGTAGGCCAATCTGTACAGGAAAAATGTCACAAACTGAAAACCAAACAACAACAACAACAAAACCAAACCAAACAAACAAAACCCCACAAACCCCAAACCCACAAAACAAAAACACAAAACAAACCAAAAACACTAACAAACAAAAAACAACCAACCAACCAACCAACCAGAGGAAAAAAAAAAACCAAAAAAAACAGGAGGCAAGAAAGTCAGTGAGAAGAACTTGATGCAGGAGGCCGGTCAGAATATCACAGTATTTCATGTGAAGACAAGCATAGTGTTTGACAATTTAATGTTCAAGGTAAAGGGACAAAAGCATAGATACTGAAACTTCTGCTTTGGACTTGCTGTAGTCTTTACAACTGTGCAGGGTGGGTGTAAAATTAAACTCTTGTATTAAGTATTAAGAAAATCCTACTATGTACCATGTAGAATTACTACCATATATGATTACCCATTTTTCAAGTATGTTAGTGATTTCAAAGATGTCCAGTTTTGAAAAAAATCTGAACAAGTTGAAAAGAATGTGAGAAAAAGAGCGTATAGGGGACAGCAGGAAATATTATGGATTATACACACACAAAACCACACAAAGTTTGTCTTTATCTTATATGGACACAATGGAGCTCCGCTTGAGCCAAAACAAATATATTTATCCACAGCATTCTTGACAGTAGACAAAATTAAAGCTATACTCAAGAAACTCCAGAACCAATCCTACAGCCCTCTGTCAGCAGAAGCATAAAAGTTATGGGAAGTTTCTGAGGTTGTTAAAAAAACCCATGGTTCCTTCTCTCAAAAAAATAAAGCACAAAGAATTCTTGCTTGGCAAGCACTTTTTATGCCAAGTTCTCCCAACCCTGCTGCTCTGCAGCTATGGCACTGTCTGCATGGTTTTCTTATTCCATTTATGCATTAGCTACACTAATTGTCAGATACAGCCAAGCCTAAGAAACAATGGGACTTATTCTAAATGACGGCAGACTGCGAAGTGGAAACACCACCAACAGTCACTAGTCTTAAGGGACATGGCAGGAGAGAGAAATCAAGTTCATTTTAATTAGGATAAAAGGTATGCTAAAATATCTGAGAGTAAAGTATCTTTACACATTACGTAAAATGGAATTTTAAAACAAGGCATTTCATCAAAACCACAGGAATCTAAATCTTTCTGCATGACTGATATGTATGCTGTACCTTGAACAGGTAGAAATGGGTCTCCCTTTACTACTCTATGTGCAACATTTATGTGACTGGAGAAATTTTAACTGATTTTTTAATTACCTGGAACAAGTAAAGGTAAGCAGAGGAGGCTTGTCGTCTGGACGATGCAGACCGCCCAAAGGACGACATCCATTAATATAAACTAGGAGCTAATTACTGTAAACTGAGTGAGTCATGTGAGTCATCATACTTGCCATCTTAGGTGTTTAGAATAGCCCTTACAATTCTGCAGTTTGAAGGAAAAGAAGCGGGATTACAGTCTAGACATTACAAAAAAAAAAAAAAAAAAAAAGATCAGGACATATGTTCTACAGCTTTAGTTTCTTCTAGCTAGATTAAAATTACCCAAATCTAAGAAACAGGACAAATGAATCACATTTCTCAAGAAAACCATTATAGAAAAGCCTTTACATCTCATCTGCAAAGTACTTTTCTATTAGCCTCAAACATAGGGCATAGTTAGGGGTCATGGGGATATAGTGCATTTCTAAACCACGCTATTAAAGTTGTTCCAGCTAGGAGTGACAAACAAAGAAGAACAGAAATTTGCTACTGAGGAGGAAGCATAGACAATGACTGTGGAGCTCAAATAGACCACAGCTTGTGAAGGGCATGTTTTCTCCGTTTAGTCATGCACTGCTCATCTTTCTCTGATTCCACTTCCTGATCCCTGAGGTGATGCTTAGGAAAGGATCAACACCTTATTATGATAGAAAAATAAGTCAGTGAGTTCAAAAGTAGAAAGGTATGAAACAGGGGAGTGCTATTTAAACAAATAATGATTTTACTAAATAAAGCCGGAAGTGTCTGAAGATGAGAATTTTTATAAACACTATTTTATATTTCCACTCTCTGGAATTTCAGAAATGTCACAACTATTGTGCTGGGTTCGGCTGGAATGGAATTAATTTTCTACAGTGGCTAGTATGGGGTCTATGTTTTGGATTTGTACTGAACACAGGGTTGATAATACAGGATGCTTTTGTTATTGCTGAACAGGGCTTACACAAAGCCAAGGCCTTTTCTGTTTCTTATAGTGCCACACTGACAAGGATATTGGGGGTGCATGAGAGGTTAGGAGGAGACACAACTGAGAAAAGTGACCCAAACTGACAAAAGGGGATATTCCAGACCATATGACATCATGGTTAGCATGTAAAATGGAGGAAGGAAGGACGAAGGGAGGAAGTTTAGAGTGTCAGTCTCTCAAGTAAAAATTATGTGTGGTCATGGGTTTTAGTAGCCAGGGGGGCTATAGAGTGGTTTCTGTCAGAAGCTTTTGGAAGCTTTCACTGTCCTATGAAAAGCCAATGATAACCAGCTCTAGGTGAATTTCCTGCTCCCGACCAAGGCTAAGCCAATGAAAATGCCCTTTGTGATAACATTTAAGAACAGAGGAAGACAAACCTGTGGCGCAGAAGAAATTCCAGCCTGGAAAAGAGCAGAGGAGAACATAGGATAACAAGCAGACTCCAAGGTCAGAGCAGCAGGAGGGTAGAGGAGGGGCCGGGAGGCCTCCCTATCCCCCTCCAGCAGGGGAAAGACTGAGAGCCAAGGCCCCTGCCACTGGTGAAAGACTGTTGGGGTTCGGAGATTTTCCCCCCTCTGCAGCTCATGGAAGAACCCATGCTGAAACTGGTGGTTACATGAAGGAGGCTGTGACCCTGTGAGAGACCCAAGGATGGAGCAACATCCTGCAGGAGACCTGTAGCCCGTTGAGAGGAAAACCTACACTGAAACAAGTTTTCCCAGTTAGGACTTGTGACCCTGTGGGAGACCCATGCCAGTACAGCTCATTCATGAAGGAATGACCTATGGGGCAGCAGATTGAAGAGAACTGTTGCCCAAGGGGTGGATAGGCCCATGGGGAGAGGTCCATCAAGGACTGTCTCCCATGGGAAGGGACCCCATGCCAGCAGGGGAAGAACTCAGAGCCATGATCCCCCTGTAGCCCATGCTGAAGACTATGATGGAGCAGGTTGTCCCCCTGCAGCCCACAGAAGACCATCGGGGTGCAAAGACCCCCCCATGCACCCAATGGAGGAGTAACCCAAAGGACAGCAGATTGGAAGAATTGCTGTCCGAGGGGTGGACTTAGGTTAGCAGCGGTAGAAACAATAACAAACCCCTTTTTCCCACCTCCCTGCACCACTGGGAGAAGGAGACGAGATCTGCAAAGAAAGAGGAGTCGGGGGAAGGTGTTGTGTTTTAAGACTGTTTTTACTCTTCAGCTCTTATTCTGTTAGCAATGAATTTACCTTTTAGTTTATTAGTAACAAATATAAGTTTTATCCTCAACTGAATATGCTTTGCCTGCTAATAACACTGCTTTCTCCTAGTCCTTATCTCTACTCAAGAATCCTGGATGTTTTTTTGGCTCTCTCTTTCCTCTACCCAGAAGGAGGGGGTGGAGGGAAGTGGCTTTGAGTGAGTGCTGGCATCTGGCCAGATCAAAACGACTACACATGGGATGTGGCCCTGCTCTCCTAGGGATGACTGAATGTCTGCGTGTCCATGGGAAGCAGTGAATTAATTCTTTGGGTTTGCTTTGCTTGTGAGTATGGCTTTTGCTTTTCCTGTTAAACTCTCTTTATCTCAACCCGTGAGTTTTCTGGCTTCTACCCTTCTCCCCAGTCCTGCTGGTAGGGGATTGAGTGGCTGCTTGGTACTTCATTGCTGGCTGGGGTTAAACTATGACAAGTATGATAGAATCCGATGGATAAATTTGAATTAAAGGATTCAATAACTTAATATTTGTATTTTCCCTGTTCAAAGGGGTTTAGATTTGAAGGCTGCTAAAAATTAAAAAAAACCAATTAAGAGAAAAAGCAGAGTACCTCACCGTCCTCCAGCATTTGTATAGGCAGCTAAGCCAGTGGAGAGTAACTTAAAAAATCCTTACATTATGATTTTAATTCCAGTAATATATTACCTCTAAAGATACAAACCAGGAAAGGGTTTTAGTGACAATTAAACATGCCACACATTTTGAAATGAGGGACAGTAACAATTTAGCCATAAGATTAAGAGCTCTTGATCAGTATTTTTTCAAACAGCTTTGGGGAAAAAAATAAGCAAATATAGTAGTAAGACTAAGGCATCATGTTGCAAGTCAGCTAAAAGAAAATGTGCATGGACAAACCGTAACTTCACAGAGTCTAAAAGGAAGTGCTGACCCAAGTTTAACTATAGTGATGTGAATAATACTATGCTAATGTAGCATTACCATATGTATTACAATTCCACAGCCATAGATTCTCTTGAAGAAAACAGCTGCAATGCTGAAGTTTTCATCGTCTCAAAATTACAAGGCAGAAAAATTATTCAGGCCTCAGAATGTGAGTATCACAAAAGGAATGGTTATGAAGACTGTCATTATGGCAACTATTTGCTCTTTCTTTTTGTTAGAAAAATTTCAGTCCTCAAGTTTGGTTTTGATATCTGCTTGTAATAGGCTGTTGGTATACATTTTCCAGTGTCCACATATTTTTTTTTAAACAATAGCAAATTTCCTAAGATTTGTTATAAAGAGCAAGGGGTTATGAGAAATAGTGTTGCCAACTCAATTAATGACAGATCTCCTGCTCTAAAGAAGGATAAAATACCTGGCATCTGTTTGAACTGTCAGTATAAAAATGAAAAAAAAAAATTCAGAATAATCTTCAGATATTCCAAGGAATATAAAGGTACAGTCAGTAATGTATCCCAGGGTCAGGTGAGAAATTTGTTGGAAACATAGTATGGCCTCCTTCTGACTTGAATATCCTGTTCAGAGGGATTCCTGTCCCTCAGTTCATTGTGATCCAAGTGTGAGAAGGTACATACTTGGGTCACGAAGCCTCGGCATGCTTTCAGGTCCACTAGATTAGATGTAGTCATAGGAAGGAGACTCCAGCTGGGACCTATGAAGTTTCAAATATCAAAGATATAAACCTCTTAATGCATGTGTTTTCCTTTTGTATATGCAGAGTTCCTCTTATGATTTGGGATGTCATATGGCAGATCTGTCTGAACAATCTCATGGAATTCTGCAATGAAAAGTTATAGAAAGCATGTTTTATTTACCTTCCACCTTTGACCCACCAGGATTCACTTGAGTCCTGTTTCTAGAATTGATCAATACTTCTTTCTAAATGAGGTTATTTTTCCCTAGGAGGTAGGTTGTTTAAAAAAACAACAAAAGGAAAAAAAACTTGCAAGTATAAGCCTCAAAGCAAACTGAGGCACTTTCTTGGCATGTAGAAGACAATGAAAACTACATGGACTTCATTCTTGGTTGTAGTAGAACTGTTTTTAACTACCACATGGTAAAGCAGAAGATCATAGTGTCCATACATATCATGTGTGTGCATGAGTTAAATAAGAAAAAACCCCAAACTTACTATGTTTAACAAGGTAACTGATAACAATGCACTTCTCTGCAATAAGTTCTTTAAGCTAAACTTGGGTGTTTCCACTATTTTTAAGCAATCTCCACAATGAGGAAACACAACTTCAACAAAAACATTAAAAACTGGAGATGGTAATTTAATGCCTTTTCTCTATTCAGTATTGAATGTCTTATTTTTATTGTATATAGCTATATACATTTATATGTTTGGAATATGGAGCAAAGCCTCACAGCTCATGTGTTTGGAATATTGTGGAGCAAAGCCTCACAGCTCGTGTGTTCAAAAAAAGACAGGTCATTATTTACTGTTATCTCCATTTTGTAGGTGGGTTATTTGAAGTGTGGATAGCACCCCTCAGAAAGCTGAGATTATTAGAAACGAGGTTTTCATAGTTCCCAGTGCCCATACTGGCTCCTACTCTGACTCCAAGATAAAGCAGTATAAATAGAATACTAAAGGTTCTTAATTTCTCTTGAGGTAGGTTGCAGTGCAAAGCTTCTAGTGTCAGAAACTCTGATTTCTGGGAACATACCTCAGGATTCTTCCTATCTCACTACCTGTTCAGGAGTTATTTTGCACTGTGTTGTCAGAACAACCATCTGCCCTTTGGAGCCCTTGTGATGATTGTTTGTAGCAGTCTGCAGAGGTAAAAAGCAAAAGTGGTTTCATACAGACTTCTCTACCCATCTGATCATCCAAGGCTATGATGAGAGGGATCCAGCAGAGGTTATCTGAGACAAGACGCAGACATTATGAAAACACCTCAGGTATTGACCCATTTACAGATTCCCCCAGATAGACACAGTTTAGTGACCTGTTTGTTGTCAGCAATGAAACCATGTTCTAGGAAGTGGTATGACAACAAGGGTTTGTGGGATGTAGTGTTGTAATTAACACATAAGTGGTGGGCATTACTGCAGACCCAGGATCTGGGTACCTGTTCAAGCCAAACCATTTTGCAGCTCTGCTTCTGCTTCTAGTTCTCTGCTTTCATTTTCTTTCCATTACCCTTCCCTTTCCCTAAAGTAGTCTTATAGTCAGATGGGTGTACAAACTTGCCATTCCTCAAGTCATTCCTCTCACTATCAGACGTTCAATACTCTTCTTGATTTATGTCAATAAAGAATTATTCTACCAAAGTTAGTAGAGCTAAATTAATGAAGAAATCTTGGTGAAAGTGAAAAGAATAAGCCTTCACAAAGTTTTCAGTGAACGTTCATCAATACAGCCTGTTTCCTGCTATTTCATTTATGCAAGTACTCTTAAACTCACCAGTTTAAGTGACAAGTTAGCCAGGCTTAAAAGCAATATGAGCTGAAGAAAAATCAAAGGGATGTCTATTAATTATTTGAGATTAATTAGTATTTATCTGACATAATCTGTTTTTTATTTTACACAGAGGTAAAAGTGCAGGAGTCACATTTACTACACAGTTTATAAGCAGTAACCTGATGATGGTCTTTTCCTTTGTTAAGTTCACCAGACTGACCTAGAGATAGCCTCCCAAATAATGGGAAGTTAAAGACAACTAATTTTAAAATCACATAACGGACACATCAGGTTTTCAGTTGACTATAACCCATTTAAAATATCTCAGCCAATAGCAAATCAACCCTAAAAGTTTTCAAATAAACCATTAATAAAAATCAACTTTGATGATTAGGAACCACTGTCAATGGTAATGTTTTTTTAAACCATGTCAAATCAACAGACTCTATTTTTAGTGGAATATTTAAAAAGCATATTCTGACCTTTATGTTTCAGTGCAAGAAGCAAGTTCTAGGGGGTTATAGGTGACAGCACTAAAGACTTTACTTCAGCTGAAGCTCATTACTTACTGGTATACTATATGCACTATTTGTCCACCACCTCTTGTTTACTGTATCTCTGTGAAATACAGCCTAATAACAACATTCTCCTTATTCAGAATGTAAGCAGTTAACCTGATTATTTTTACATTATATATCTCCTTCCTTAGCTAATTTAATGTTGTTTCATGTGAAACCCAGTGATTTTTTTAAGTATGTTGCTAGAAATTAGTTTCTCAAATTCTAGTATTCAGTAGGATTGAGATGGGATCCTGAAGACATCATATGAGTAGGAGAAGTTCTCCCAGTGACCCATTAACTCTGGCTGCTATCCAAAACAAACACACCCAGATGGTGGGTTCTACCTGGAAAATGGCACTAAGGGAGACATTCAGCAACATCATCCCATAAGAAGCTACAAAGAATTAGAGAAGCCATCCTAGTAAAGGATATGATAGAGATTACTTATGTTTCTAGAGAACTTGCTATTTGCTGTAAATTCTGAAATGTAATGCTGATGATTCTATTTGAAGAAAGACCCACTTCATTTTTCATATTTCAGTATATTACAATTGCAGTTTTATATTCTGTATATTGACAAGATGAAACCCAAATCCAATTAGATACATAATTGTTTAGAGCATCGAGTTAACTAAGTTTTCGCAATGGAGATTATTTGGGATGAAATATTTATGCTATGAAATTCAAGTCAACACAAGATCTTGTAGGCTCAGATGATCCTACTCTCCAATCTCATTCTGCAGTTGAAATTGGCTTTCAGGGTATTTGTCTTTTTTTGGGAGGTCATCTGTATTCTAGTGACTTCACAAAAATTACTTATGCAGCTCTCTCCCAAAAGGCCAGCCACTTTACTGGGCAACAATGACACCAAACCTTGAACATGAAAGAGGCGGTGTTGCATGTTCCACATATGAACAGGGTGTCAGTCATCAGTGCTGATAGAACTGGTATATCCTTCACTTATGTCCTCTGAAAATATGGGTAAGGGAAACAAAATATGGGTAAGGGGCTGGCTGTTAAGGAAGAAGCCAATAATCCGTTTACTGGGACTGGACCAGGACTGAGCTTTCCACAACAGCATGAGTGCTAATTAATGCTTCAAACTGTACTTTTTCTCACAGACTCTAATTGCATATAAACTTCTGAATAGAATGATCCCATGAAGGTTGGAGTAATGAGTACCCAGAAGTCTACAAGTGGCACCTGATAACAAAGTCTTTAGTGACCAGAAGCAGCTTACGTTTGCCCAGCTACAAAATTTACATACCTCGCTGTGATAGCATTACAATCTGTTGCACAGATTTTCTGCTTCCTGGCCAGCTCGTTTTCCTGAGATCAGTCCTCCCCCCTTCCAATGCCTTTGATGATTATTACAGGTAAGTCAAGTCTTACATTATCAACTTATCTACATGTTTTTAGGTCTGGGTATAGGATATTGGATCAAATAAGATCTTTCAATAGTGGCTTCTGAAGTTTTCAAACCTTTCCAAAAGTTTCTCGGCAATGAGTAGGTACTGCACAGATCAAATTTCTAAGGGTGTGTGCCCCTAGGGCATGCATCAAAGGTAGCTGCCAGGGTGTTTTAACCAGTAGGACAAAGTAATGTACTTAAACTAAAAGCTTTGTAATGAGGAAAAAACCTCCATCAGCAAAACTGCTCAGTTTAAAGTGACTAATATACTGTATTCTGGCATTGAGTATGTAAGGTCATGATACACAGCCTCTGAAATGGTATACGATCTGTTATTAAAAAGTGATACAATACGGTCCTCTGAAATATACCACAATACAGAAAAGTCACATTTAAACATTTTCTTTGGGAATTCTTGCAATTTCTTTGACTTAAAATCTCTTTTTAATTTTACTCTTCCTCCTCCTGGAGGGAGAATATTTCCCTCTATTCATAGAAGAGGTAGAATCAGTCTTATCTAGGTGGAATGACTGACTTGGAGGTTGAGTCCAAAATATATCATCAGTCCCAAAGAAACAGCTGGTCACATTATAGTGAGTGGTTTTGCTCGGTCACTTGTAGCTGCTTACAATAGTAGGAATTACTCAAAGTTCAGCTTTAGGTTAAGATTAATACCACTGTGAAGGTTATTTTGGGTAAGAATTATGCCTCCCCTTATGACGGGAGAAATGACTAATTTAGAATAACAATAGCACAGGGAGGCTGCACTTATCCAGGTACAATCTGTTTCTCTTGTAGGCTTTGATTAATGGATTTGTCCTGGATTTTTCATGCAGAGGTGTGCTGCTGTTGGAACAATACTCTAACTCTTGTTAGTGGAAACAGGACTTACCTTCCAGGCATGTCCTAAAGAATGTGAAGGATCATGGCTGTCAAAACTTTACTGCAAGATCAAGGCCTCAAAGTTCCCATTTTAAGTTGGGCTGCAGGCCATAGCTGTGTATAAGGTGATTGCTAACAACTAGTATATGAAACTGGAAGGATTTATATTGTTTAATAAGCTCCATATCCTGTGACTGGAAGCAATTATGGAAGAGATACTTACTTCTGGACAAACAATACATATGATCCTGTGCCTCACAGGCTACAAAACTTCCCAGCACTTCATAGCAGCCTAAAGGCCTGAAGTCAAACAGCAAAAGCCAGAATCACAGCCATATATCATAGAAGGAATTGTACATCTTGCTTTTGTTATAGAAGTCCACAGTAGCAATTAATTTGTTAGCATTACCTCTACCAGAGATCAGAAGGGAAAGTAGAACACACCACAGAGCTAAAGGGCAACATGCCTTCAGGGAAAAAGTGTTTCTTACTCCACATCTGCTGCCAAGTGCAACCCTGGCTCATGAGGAAAGCACACCAGTCTCACCAATAAATCACTTTTGCAGTGAATAAACTCTCTCCCACTGTGTTCTTGACTCTACATAAGTGAGAAAAGCCTCTGCTCCTATGGTGTGACTGCTACAGATAATTATAGAGTTTGAAGCAATCCACAACTGGATGATGACAGCAAAAATCCAGGCTTCATTTGTCAAGTTTACGTCAATTTTATAGATAGAGCCTAGTTGTCTTCTTAAACCAGCTTTCCACTAATGGGAATTATTGAAGTTACATATTCCAGTGCAGTTACTCCTAGTAAAATCTACCTAGTGTGAGTGGGAGAGCACATATCAGGAGACACTGCACAGAGGCCAAAATGATTCCAAGTAAAGCAAGACCTTCTTTGATTTAGAAAGGCTACATAGACCAAGGAGGAGAAGAATAATAGGCAGAAATTTTTTTCTGTCTGCTGGAGTGATCACTAGAAACCCTGAGCTGCTAGTGAGCTAATTTTCAAAAGTCTAAGGAAAATTTGTTTGTTTAAAACTCAAAGACGTTTGAACTCTAGAAACTATATTGAGTCTGGTTCTTCAGTTTAAAGTATTATTTCACTATATGATCAGTCAGCCTGGCTGTTCTGTACTTAAATTTATTCTGCTCTCAAGCTGAGAGTATAGAACCTCTCCACTTTACCTGCACTTCATAAATTGATTGCCAGTAAGCAGGAAAACCTCTCCAGCATCTGGCAACTACTATAGTCTTTTCAGGGGCTAGTCTGCTGTCATGGTTTAACCCTAGCGGACAACCAAGTCACACACAGCCTCTCACTCACTCCCTGGTGGGATGGGTAGAGGTCTGAAGACTAAAAGTGAAAAAACTCTGGATTGAGATACAGACAGTTTAACAGGTAAAGCAAAAACTGCATACAAAAGCAAAGTGAAACAAGAAATTCATTCACCACTTTCCATCATCATGCAGATGTTTGTCCATTCCCAGGAAAACAGGGCTCCTAGGCATGTGATGGTGTCTTGGTGTATCACTCAGAACATCTTCCACTTCCTTCTGCACCCCCCAGGTTTATGTCTGGAGCACATTGCCATATGGTCTGGGACATCCCTGTGGACAACTGGGGTCAGCTGCCCCAGCTATGTCCCCTCCCAAATCCTTGTGCATCCCCAACCTCGTCACTGGTGGGTTGGAGTGAGGAGGAGAAAAGGCCTCGACACTGAGCACTGCTCAGTGATAGTTAAACCATCCCTGTGCTATCAATACTAGTTTCAGGAAAAATCCAAAACATGGCCCATGATAGCTACTATGAAGAAAATTAACTTTACCCCAACACAACCAGAACATCTGCCCATTATTTTGTCTACTGTGGTTTGTGTCCTTATAACATAGACAGTATATCTAATACGGTAAAATCATTCTATCAGTAATGCAGTTGAATATGTTATTGTATCTTAGTTAATAAACAGTTAAACACAACCAACCCTACAGTCTTTGTATCAGCATTGCACAGTGTGTTCACATTGCCTTCTGGCATTAGCATTTGATCACTTTATGTTATGTGATGCTTCTGAAAGATAGTGACTAGACATAATGACTCAGGAGGCTGTATTCATTTAGGGAGCTGTGCTGTAAAAAAAATTCCTAATATGGGAGGACTATTCCTAGAAAAAGGTGTCTAATTTGCACTTATCTTGTTGCCAATGGGAAAAAAGAGAAGGAAATTAATTACATTTTTGGGGTTTGTTTAATCTGGTGAGTGAGAAGTAATGAAGCTTTCTGACAATAAAACTAGAGGGATCCGGAAAAACCACAGGACAGAGTGACACAATCAGCATAGATAGACAAAATTGATTTACGGGGTGAAAAGCATTCCTAGCTTCACTTTTTAAATGATGGTTTCTGATGCATCCTTATATTTCAGGAAAAAGGGCTTAATGTTATGATGACTCCAAAAAAACATCAACTTAGTAACTGGAAGCAATCATAAACAAACAAAATATTACTAATTACTATCAAAAACCATAGGAAACAAAACAGAAGCCAGTGTACTGATACATAAGTTGAAGGTCCATCACTGCCTCAAGTAGTGTGGGCATATATGAAAAAAAATCAAAGAACAATAAAGGCAGTTAGAGGTACAGGACAAATCCCATTCAAAACCCAAGCCAGTATACTGGGAATCCTTGTTGTGATATCAAGACTGTTTAGGGAGAAATATAATTCAGGCCCACAGGTGAAGCAGGAAAAAAAGAACAGTGTAGATAAGTGAGAGGCTAAATTCAACAAAGAGAAATTAAACTAATGCACAGAGTGGAAAACACTCCTAATCTCTGTCAAGAAAAGAAACAGTATCTGTCATACAAACCTAGATTTGAAACAAACACAAGGAGATGTTGTATCACAGAATAGGTGGCATTGGTGGCTCCTTGTTGCAAGATGTTGAGGATGTCTTCTCAGTACAAATGAGGACAGAGGAAGTACTAGAAGAGAAGAGGTGTTAAGGATTAATGATTAGACAAAGCAAAATAGGTTTAGAAATTTCATTATATTAAAAAGGAGAGAGACTGGAAAAATCTTGTGGAAAATATCATTGATGGGCAACCATTTAAGGTTAGCTGTTGGAGACAGAAAACTGAGCAAGCTCTTGTCTTGCTATGAACAAGTCTCTTGTCTTGATACAAACTATAGTGTAGATGAGAATTCTAATGTTAAAAAAAAAAATCAAAGAGCTTTGATTATCAGTCTGAAAAAGAAGAGCTGGCTAATCAGAAAGATTACTTTGGACAGTGGGATAGATATAAGATCATTTTGAAAAGAGAGAGTTGTTCCCAATACTCTTCACATGTACTTGAACTGGTTAACTGGGAAGAACACTCAAGTGGAAAAAAAAAAAACCAACTAATTTAAAAAAACTTCAGTGTTGTATTTTAATGTCAGTCACAGAAAATTTATCTTCATTTTTCTCTTATTTTTGAGGAATTAAAAGGTTCTTGTTATTTCACCATTTCTAAGTTTTCATTTATATTTTGCATATGTTTAAAATATGCTAAACCAAAGCCTCTTTTTTACTAAATTAACCTTGACCTAAATAAGGAATTTTTGCATGGTTTTAGAGGAAATTGGGCATCCTATGAGCTAAAACTTCCCCCCTAAAGCAAAATATCTTTGATTAGCTTTGACACCTATAGTACAGAAAAGAAACCTCTGACCCATTTCATCTCCCTTCAACAATTTTTCGTTCTGTAGTCTATTAAAAAACTAAATTTCCTGGATGATCTGAGTTTTCATCTTGATGTAAGAAAGTAATTTTTTACACAAAGAATAATCGTGCATTAAACAATCTCACCAGGGACATAGCAATTGCTCCTAACCACAGGTATTTGATAAAATAACCACTTTCCCTAAGAACTTGTGAGCATATGGAGAATGTAGACATTCCAGAAAGCCAAAGATTTTAACAAAAAAGACACTTTGTAACCTGCACAGATTCTTACTGATCTCAGTTATTTTACTTTGACAAAAGTGTAATTGGATAATATTATCATGGAAAGAATGATATACAGCTATTTACTCATCATTGTTATCACAACAGAAGACTATCAATGGCAAACACTAATTTGCCACAGTTGTAGTGTAAATAATTCAGCTTTAATTGAAAGTCACATCTGGTCAGGCTTACATGACAAAATATCCACCTACTAGTCTTCCACATGATTTCTGTCACTTCTGTATGAAAGCATCATGGTAGATAACAACACATTGAAATAGTTGCACTCAAAGCACATAAGCAAATTCAGATAAAAGGCTAAAATTCTTGTCTAAAATACCTCCCTGTGTTGCACAGTAGGCTGAAATTTGTTCTTTGTTTATCAATGTTTGCTTGACATGCAACTGTGGGAGGAACATGTTGAATGTGTGAGCAATTTATATTGTGTGTTATAGTTTTGTAAACTTTTATAAGCTTTTATATAGTTTTATAGGTACTACATGTCCTAAGATGGCTGCAGGTCTCTTTGCTAGAACAAAAGGAAATCAGTGCCAAGAAGAAGGTGGAGTTTGATAAAGTAAATAATTGCCTTGTTACCTGTTAATAACCAATTATAAATGTATTTGTAATGCATGTTTACATCTGGACAGTAACTTGTAACCAATTATGTGCTCCTTGTCACGGGACCTTGTATACAGATACTATAAAAAGTCTGAGCTTTTCTAATAAACCGGACATATTGTAGATCTCATAAGTTGTGTATGTATGTCTCGGAACCTCTCTGTCAACATGCAACACTCCCAGTGCCATCATTCAACCAGAAGCCAGTGGGAGTTGCGTGTATCACACACAACAGAAGACAGTGTTATGCTTGCCTTTACAATCTACACATGGTCACTTGCAGGGCTAATAATACTCTATCATATTGCCAAGTGTAGTGGGGTGAGTATGCACAAGTATAGCTAATATACTGGCATGGTAGGCCTGCACAAGAAAAAACAGATCAAAGAATAACTTCATGTTATTCTAGGTATAAGGAAGAAATCTGAGAGTGGTAAACCATTAAAACAAGTTGCCCAGGGAACTGTAGATAGAAATATTTAAGGTCAGACTAGCCAGGGCTCTTAGCAACCTCTAGCATAAGGTGTCCTGTTTATTGCAAGTGGTTTGGACTAGATGACCTTTAAAAGTCCCTTTTGAGGCTAAGTTGGTATGACTGTATTGCACTTTGCAAGAAAAGAGTGAAGGAGTCTGTTGTGACATGATTTAAAGGCTGAAACTTTGTGGTGTGACAAATGTATTGACTAATATTTTGTCATGAGCAGATTCAAGCGGGATGCCATTTTTCTCCCAATTTTCCCAACATCTACTGTCCAGTTTTTAGCTAACCATGGCCAGTTCATTCTCAGCTGGTTTCTTTGCCAATGTTTTCATTGAGATGAAACTATTGTTTTCCCTATAGACCCTTACTACCTTGGTGTATGTACATGCATGATTTTAGCTTTTGCCTTACTAAATCAAATAGGCTACTATCTTTGGCAATATTTTAGCTGAGTGCATCCTGCAGGCAAGTGTGTAAATTCAAATTGTGAGTTAGCTCTTGTAGGAGAAACAGACAAACCAAAGCAACTTAGTGCCTAATTCAGGATAATTTGCCTTACTTCACATCAAGACTTTTCTCTTCATTGAGTTCTCACCCATTTCCTCTAGTTTGACTAATAATTTCAAAGTGATTTCTTATCAGAATCTTACTGAAATTCAGAGAGAGATTGCTTTTCTGTGAAAAAGCTTTAATTTTCTTATGAAAGATAAATATTGACAGTCTACCTTTCACAACCCATATGTATTTTATGTTATATTAAATATATTTAACCATTATTCTTCTCAGTGCATCAAAATGCTTTGCATGTTATTCAGATCAGGCTAATTGAATAACAGTTATTTGGATCTCCTCTTTTCATATTTTATCTCTCCTAAAATACTGCTATTTTATTTGCCATTTTGCAATCAAACAATATTACACTCTCCTCACTAGGTTCTTTTGAACACTTTTTTCTAGGCCTATGATTCAGGTATCAGCCTTTTTAAAATCTAAAGCTCTCAAATGCATCATCTCCTTTGTTTTGGTTCCCTCTCAGGTAAAATAAATTCCAGTGCCACACCCTCATTTACATTTACCAGCCTTCTTTGTCATCACAGGATTGCTGTATTGGCTGAAAACTGATGCAAAATACATATTTTGTCTTTCTACAATATGTAGGGTTTTTTTAACTTGTATCCCACTGCCCCTGTAGTTGCACTCCTCCATTTTGTTCCCTTTTTTCGTGAGGGCAACAAAACCTTTACTACTTGTTTTCATTTTCCTCTAAGCATCAACATCAACTTCATATTGGACAGGTGTTGCTTTACCCCTGCATGTCATGGTCTAAAAACACGGCTTCATTTGTTGGCCAGCTGAGGTCTGCCATCTGGGTCCTTGGTTACTCTGCTTTATATCTTGGAATGATTTTTCTTCTTCCTACAAGATCTTTCCAGTTTCTGGAAGCTGAATACAGCATTCCAGATATACAGAGATTTCATCACCACCATAAAGGAGACAGGTTAGTTAGTATGACTGGCAAAAATGAACAGAGAAGTCAGAGAAGGAAAATGCACTGAAATGTTGGGAGTTAGGAAGCCATCAAATTTGTTCCTTAAAGATGATCATAATGTTAGAATTCCTTTGTCTGGCAAAAGATCTGGTTGCAAAATGTCCTCTGAATATAGATAGTAGCTGGTTTTTTACTTCTTATAAAACAAGATTGAGCTCTCTTAAATCCTTTCTTACACTAATGACTTTTCCAAAAATGTATAATATTGCTAGTAGAAAATGTTCCCTTCTGCAAGGAATAAACCTTTATTATCAGCAGACTTCTTCAGTGCAGCATATCAATCTACAAGCAAAATATTATTTTCAATAATCTTTGTGTTTCCTACACCATCAGATTATTACGTCAGAGAAAAAGCTGTGGTACTGTCAACAATAGATTTGTCAATAGCAGCATACAAAAAGATATTTTCATGTATTTCATTCCAGAATTGCTTTTAGCATAAGAGAAAGTTTTCTGATTGTTGTGTCATCATCATGGCTAGGCTTCGCGAACGAAGATTTGAAAGGGCTCTACCCACACTTGCTACAAGCGCGCTGATGGCTAAAAAGGCCAATGCGAGATAGACAAGTCCGGTTGCAGAAGGCACAGCAGAAAGACTCCCCAGGTGATACAGACGAGACGCGATTCTTTCTGCGTTGTCTTTTCTCCTCGAGAGTGATCCTGCGTGTGTTCTCAAAAGCAGCAGCAGCGTTATAGATGGGATTGTTGTGTATAGCTGTTTATTTTGACAGCAGTGACATACTTCTTTTAAAAACTTTCTGAGAAAAGTAAGTCTGTAGTACCTTACATATTTCTCATTAACTTTGGGCTATTTACCTTTCAATTTATTGCAATTACTTGTCATCGAAATTGTCAGATGAGTTCACCCTGAAAAGCTAGTTCAGAAAAGATGATACAACAATCCTGTCAGCAGGAAACTTCCATTTGCAGCTTACTAGTACTCAGCCTAAATTTAGAGTGGATTCAGTGCAGGTTCATCTCAATTGTTAAGGGGTATACATAGTTCAGTTCAACTTCAGTACGATTGCAAAAGTCTCCTTAAGAGAAGCTAAAAACCAGAATAACAAGATAAAAGCAGTTACTGCTATTCAAGATTAAAAGCCTGAACAGAAAATTGCACAGGATTTGACTTACAGTGTTTTTCATTACATACTATTGTCAATCCCTTCATATTAATAAGCATCAGCTTTATTTAACCTAACCTGAAAAGTATGAAACAAATTACATGGTTAACTGTTACATGGGGGGGAAAAAAAAAAAAAAAAAAAAAAAAAAGGAACTTTGAACATCAGTGAACATTCAGTGCCTCAACCTGAGAATTTTTCAAAATACCTTTTCCCTCCTTGAAAAATATATAGGCGACTGTATTAGAAATAATGTTGCAGAAGCAGCAGTTAGCATAAAATTAGTCCTAAAACACATATTTGCTGTGCAAAAGACAGATCTTCTACGTGAATGGAGTATCTAGTATCTAGAAGATGTGCTGAGCAGGAGCCCTTAGGACGTTGATAAACCAAAGTCTAATGAAAATAATGCTTTTAATAACCCTACCTGAAATATGAGATAGATCCATTCTACAGTTGAGAAATGGCCTCAGAGAGTTGCTAAGAAGAATGTGATAAAAGATTAATGGTAATCATTATAATGCTTCACTTATTAAAGAAATGGGTAACACGCACTGTTTTTTAACAGATTTGTGGGCAGCTCAGAGGCATTTCAGAAAAGATGGTTTCAGTGGGAAAAACTGATTACTGACCAGAGTTTCCTTCACCTAATATGCATCTCCACACACAAGCTTTAGCACAAATCTTTGGTGTGAGGGCCACAGCATGGAAGTGGAAATACAAAGGCTTTCTGAAATTAAAAAAAAACCAGTAATGTTTTGGGTTTAGAAAACCTTTTTGAGCTGCAATGTCAGGTCATCGCAGTGGGGTATTCATGACCCAAGACAGAATCACTACAAGCATCTGTGCATCTTCACTACAGAGTTCACCTGAATGACTGACTCTGGAGATATTGGCTCAGGTGCAGGATTCTGAACTGCTAGATTACACTGATTTTTGCTCTGTGTAGTGGAAATGGGCAACAGAACACATTTTAGGAGAGAGTGCATACATGTGGGCATGTGTGTGCATGCAGGTACACAGAGTCATTGTCCTACACCACACAATTTTGGCACAAATGATGAATCATTTGGGAAAGTATCGCTGGAGAATGACTCTTTACTCCTGATACAAAAGTGGTCATAGTCTGCTGGTAAAATAGTATGAGTTTTTTTGCTTCTATTTGTTTCTGTATTTTGGCTGCTATTCCAAATTCTAGAAGGCTTGGAGATGCCATACTAGGATATTGGCTTGTGCCAAGTTTGAGTTAATCCTATTACAGCAAACAATTGCAGGGCATGTAAGCACTGTATCCTCTCCTTGATTCCAGGGGAGAAAGGAGTGGAAGTGCCATGCAGAACAAAAGGCCAATATGTTTATATTGCTGCGTTCAGGGAAGATTGATTCAAATAGTTCATTAAGCATTAGATTAAAGATGAGTTCTTGAGCTATATTTTCTACATTGATTTAGAATATTGGTGATGCATCTAATGAACATAGTTTATAGTGTCCCACAAACTAGTTACACCTCAGTGCCTCTCAGAACTAACATAATCACAAAATTACCAGGTTTGAAGGATTATCCAAAACCACGAGTCTGAGGAAAGACAGAGAACAGTTGATTTAAACTTCTGCTCTGCAGTTGAGCCGAAGTTGGTCCACCAGCCATTTAGTCACAACGTGAAAACCCAAACAGTTCCAAATCCAAAGTAGTTCCACAGACCAGTTCTCATGTTATTAAAAAAAAAAAAAGAAAAAAACCAAAAAAATTTCCAAAATTAAAATTGTTCTTGTTTTAACATGGCTTATACCATGTCTTATCAGCACTTTCTATTTGGTTTTTCTGTCTTTTATTATCTCTTTGAGAACGTCAATGATAAAAACTTGGAGGCATAACTAATCTCTTGCAGGGACATGTTTAAAGAGTAGCATTTTCTTTTATAACTGAGTATTTCGTTAAACTCTGTCTTGAGTGATCCACTGTAACTAAGACTCTCAGGCACAGTTTTCCTGTAAACAGGTATTTTCTTTTATTGCCCTTCCAAAGTTTTCCAGTTGGAGATCCTATTTCCGGTATCTTACGAGAACTTGTGGCCCATCTCAGTTGGCAGCCCAGGTTCTGCAGCTGAATTTTTACCTGAGCATTAACTTAATTCCCAAAGGGTAGTGATTTAGTCTGGCAGCAACTGCTTCAGAGCGCAAGAGGGTGTTATCAGTCCATTTTTGAACTCACATTTGTAGGCCAAAAGTTATGGAACAAAGTTAAGAAAAAGCCTTCTTATAATTTAAATTTTAAACATCATTTAAATTTCTTGGTTTTCATTGCAGTTGCTGTATCAGTTTTCCCATTGCAGATAAGCATATAGACATCTCAGAATCCCAGATCCTCTTATGAAATCAATCAAGTGTGCATTTTTGGTATTCAATTTGTCTGTTTCTTATTTACATTTGGCATTCTGAGAAAAACTTTTATACTGATTTTGTCATCTGTTCTCATCAGTTATCTACAGTGGCCCCATTAGCATGTACCACATTCTTTATAGTAATTTACTATTATTACTTTCTTTTGTTTCCTTAAGATTACCTTCCTGGCCACCTACCCTCACTATGACTCAATTCGGAATGATAATTCTGTATTTAAAAAATTGGAGTACTTCGAGAAAAATCAGAGCTGAAAAACTCATGCACTGTTTCTTTTATTCTACTGTAAGAGAGAGAGAGTCACCATGAAAATGTACAGTGGCAATCTTTACTTACTGTATTCCAGCACAAGAAGTTCATAGGAGAGCATGATTTCAGTAAACCCATCGATATTTGATCCTGTTAATCACTCATCAGCCCCATTTAACACCATTTACAAACTGAAGTGTGAAGTCCCAGCTGATGCTGTTGGAAGGGGTGTCTTGGACATCTCATTGCAGAAAAACTCATTGCAAGAGGTGACATTCAAGTTCCACTCTGTTTCATATACCAGGAAAGAGTATTTACCTCTTGACCTTCAGGTTGCCAAGACACTTAACTGAATGCTACATACAAGAGTGCCATTCTGGATATATTCCGTCTGGGAAAAAATAGTATTATTTTCTCACAGGTCCACAAGATGTTTGTTTCTGAGGGGAATAGCTATAAAATAGGAAGACTGCAAGGAGTGATGGTCAAGAGAGGGAGCAGAGAATAAATATGACCATGTCTCATAGAGGAAATACCAAAGATGATAGTACACATATTTTCATTATGATGATCCCATCTAAGCCCTTATCTTCTAGGATATGTCTACTTCCCTATTCAGCTCTGCTTTTGAGAGGAATGGGCAGGATTTTATCCTTTCATATAATCATAAGAAGTGTGATTATACTTTTAAAGACACTGAAGTACTGGAGGGGTGTTAAATTTGCTTTTGTAAATTTCTTGATACTGAACAATCTCAAACTTTAGGAAAAAAAGTATTAGATCTTCAATTATACAGGCAGTCTGTATGGTTTTGCTATGATTCTTCAAACACTTACAGTCTCAGAAGAAAAGGTTTGTGGATGTTAAGTTTGACCATGAATAAATGCCCCAGTGAAACCTCTTTGCTATACATAAGTATGGCTGTATACGTAAAAATACTGTTTGTCTGTAAATACAACTTATGTGAGAAACTGTCAACTGTCAATATACACTCAGAGAAACATTGTAACCTGATATATAAGTACATATAGTATTGAGCTGCCTTAAAAAATGAAAATCTATGTTCCCTTACTCCTTGTACTTGAAACCCAGCTGGGAGTTAGAGGTTCCCACAGAATGTAGTAGTTTTCTGGTAAGTTAGGATATTATATTTTGAGTCAAAATTACTAGTGATCCACAGGCCTGTTCAGGCTTTTCACTGTGTTTTAGAGCAGTACACAAGATTCTTAATGATGATTTATCAATATGGGAATTCATTCCCCTCCTACAGCTTGTCCAAAATAACCTCCACTTGTTTCCCAATGAACAGGTCACAGTGTTTCTTCTGGCCAAAGGTGTTTCCAATGGGACATACGAAAAAAAAAAAACAACAAAAAAAACCAGGAAGAGCAGTTCTGTTTTGCTCTACTGTGAAGCTTGTTGCCTGTACATAAAGATGTCTTCTATGTTTCTTGTGTTTTGTATATTTAACTGGTGGAAACATGCTTAAACCCTTAGTTAGACAACCTTCCACACAGGCTGTCGAAATAGAGACAACCTAGTTATTTACCTGATTCACAGTGAAGAATTACAAACCTTTCATACTTCCTGTTTTTCTATTACAGGTTTCACACCATATACAACAAGATTCTAATTCTAATATCTAATTCAACAAGATTCTTACTATATATCTGACTTGTCTGCTCTTCTTAAGTGTCTCATCAAAATGAGGCGTATGTATTTTCCAAAAATTTTTTATTTATCCTATCCTTTCGCATTTTAAAGTGAACCTATTAGTTTATGCATTAAATTGAAAGAGTGATTTTTAGTACTTTGTGTGAAGATTTAATCATGGAACCCTCATTAAAGCTAATAGGGAGTGTTGTTAAATCACACCATGCAGAACATTCCATATTCCCTTAAATGCCCTTATGTTGCTGGAGTGGGAAGAGGGTGCACTGCCAGAGAGACATGTGCATATGTATTTCAGTGAGAATCTGTCTAATAAGCTTAATTTAATTTTCAGGTCTGAGCACAAAGTCCTTGAAAAACTGGTTTCATATGTGTAATCAAACTAAACCAGGCTTTTTGAGTTCAGGAGAAGAATTAGTTAATTAAATGACCAGATTTAGTTCAAATTAACAATATATCATCTTTCTGTGGAATTTGGCCCAAGAAAAAGGGTACCTGTATCAACTTGCAAAAATGGTCCCATCATGCTAATAGTCACCTCCTGACAAACCTAGTAAGTGAATTTTAAATGTTTGGAGCAGATTAACTATTTGGGTTTAACATTGTCCAGGGCTGACTTCCTTTTTTGTACCATTTTCAATAGGATGGGGTTTTTGGAAGGTTTTGTTTGTTTTTTGTTTTGGGGAGAGGTGTTGTTTTGTTGTTTGTTGTAATTTTATTTACTTCAGAGATTTCAGCACGAATTTGGCCCTTAGAATTTAGAATTTAGAACTTCAACTAAGAATGAGATTAAATGTTAGTTTTGATTATGTCATTTTTATAAGGAAAGATATTTTATGATGATTTCAAATTAACATGAATTAATGTTAATCTCTCTCACTGTAGGAAAAAAAACTTTAAAAGGAGCCCGCTTCGATCTGTGCGTGGAACTCTGATTCACACCTATTGATTCAGAGGAATCATCTGAAATTTAAATAAATAGAAAGATAGATTAAGCTGAGGCACCTTTGCTTGCCTAGAATAAGAAGTAAATACATGGTATCAAGAAAGTAATCATGATTGTGACTGTACAGTTTTAGCCCAAAACTATACTGTTAAGGATACCATTTCTACTAAATCGACAAGACTGTTGTAACAAGAATGTTACTTTTTTTGATGGTTCCTCTAGTAATCTTTCATAACCAATTCCTGCCCGAACTGCTAAGGGACTCTTTTGAGACTGACAGGAAGGATGAGGATGAAAAAGGGAAACATGCCCTTACTTCATTAGCAGAAAACAAGAATGTTAACTAGACCTCAAAGAAGTGGTCTGCAAGGGAACTTTTGACATATCCAGGACACAGGGACCTCCGCTGAAGATGAGAATTATCCCATGGGTACCTTGCTCTGTGCTTGCACAAATTAAAAATAAAAGGGCTTTGTGAGTTAGCCCTTGTCACACATAATTTTGTCTCTTTTTTTTTGGCGTCAACTATATATCTCAAATATAGATATCCCGCTTAACTTATGGCTGGGATCTTTCCCATCCCAGTTTACCAATATAATACTCCTTCAAAGGAGGGAAATTTGCCACCTCCCCTGCTGCACTATCAAACATCTGGAAATGTACCATAAATAGGTACATTTGCCAAAAGACAATTATTAAAGAAGGAAAAAGCATTGTGTATGGAGCTTAGAGTATTGATTAGGTAAGCTTAGGAGACTGCCCAAGATACACATTTTGCCCAAGATTAAAGGAGTTATTGAAATCTCATCTCCTGTAGGTTTGTTTTCTTCCATATCCTTTTCACAGTACCTACTATCACACTTGCCATACCTCCATTTTCCCTCCTATTGCATCTGCTGAGGCTCTTACTGCAATCTTTCTACCTCTTCCTGCCTTCACATCTTTTCTTTTCCCTTCCATAGCCCAGCTCTCTCACCTTGCAGCCCCTTGTACATGCTTTACACACCTTCTTGCTGTCATGTGGGCAAAAAGCAGCATGTTAGGGTTAATGCAGACATGCTGACAGGCTTTTACCAAACATAGCGAGAAGGGGCTGAGCTTCCTATGTTCTACTGTGGTGGCAAGAGCCTCTCACCTCTAGCAGGCTGTTTATCTTTTAACAGGACTTGTAGGTGTACTCTCTCTGTGAGACAGCCTCATGCCTACCATCATACTTTCTTGAAACACTCCAACAATTAAAAATATAAAGCCCAGTCTCACAAGTCTCCATCCCTCTGTAAAACATTCTAAAAAAAAAAAAAAAAATACAATGTTACAACAACATTTGGAAGTAAACTGATCAAGAAAATATTTTAGACTGGGAATTACAAGGGAATTCTAATTTTTTTAGGTTGTAATTTGAAAGCAGATTTCTGACACAAGTTGTACAGAACATGAAATATATTTTTAAAGGGTAGCTTGATAACATTTCTAAGTAGCAAACTTTGCACAATGTGGCAGAAGACAGGTTGTGATATCCAACGATGTTCCTACCCATTTCATATTCTTGTGACATTTGCACTGTGATTTAACATCTTCTTAAGCAGTGTCATACATCACCAATAAAGTACAGTTGAAGCAATGAATCACAAAATATTTTGAGTTCGAAGGGACCCACGAGGATCACCTTCAGGGATTAGACAGGCTCAAGGCCTGGAAAGGACCAACAGGCTTTGGGCCAAGAAGAGTACAGAGCAACTCATTACAGGAATGGAGTTGCTATCCCAAAAGCCTGCCCTGTCCCCAGGTAACAGTAAGCAGCCAATCAGATGTTGTGGTCACAGGTTTTGCCTTATAAGGAATGTTTCTATGTGGTGATTGAAGGCACGGACTCCGTTCCAGTGGTACAAGTGGAGATCTTTATTTTAACAATGCATGTGCTTATATACCCTAGGCAGAATAATTTGTGATTGTTCACTTATGCTTACTTCCCTAAACCACATATTTCAGCAAATGCATTAGCAGATACAAATAGCTACAGTCCTCAGCAACCAAAGTCCTTCTTGCACAATTCCCATGTCGTCTTCTCTTGTTCACCGTTCCCATGGCTTTCTGTTGACCAGTGCAACAATGTCTCCTGCCCTGGGCCCAAGGGATGTGGCACTGTCCATATCCATATTTCTATGTTTGTGAAAGGTTATAAAAAGGTTTCATCCTTGAGTAAAGGTGTCTCAGATCCCCCTACCCTGCTGAGTCCATGACCCTTGCTATTCCATGACCCCTGCTATGCCATAATCACCAAGTCCACCTCTAGGCCCTGCACAGGACCATCCCCAAGAGTCATACCTTGTGCTTTAGAGTATTGTCCAAATCCTTCTTGAACTCTGTCAGGCTTGGTGCTGGGACCACTTCCCTGGGGAGCCTGTTCCAGTGCCCACCTACTCTCTGGGTGAAGAACCTTTTTCTAATATCCAACCTGTAGTGTGAGAAAGACCGTAGGAATGTTCAGATGACCTTGTGCTGTTTTCTCTAAGCTATGATTTACTGCCTAGGGAGAGCTGAGAGTTCTCCGGTTTGCAGTTTCATCATGTAGGGGTGTAAAAAGGGTAACTTGATACTCCAAGCTTTCTCGGGGGGTGTGTGTGTGTGACAGGCTGGTCTATGAGAGAGATTGATGTGTGGCTTGCAGCTATGTTCTGCCTTGATTTGCCTAACCACTCCCAGTGGGAAATGAATGATATAAAAACTCTGGATGATGGGGAATAAAGTGATTTCTGTCAACTAAGCCAGGAATTCATGGTTCATTCCAACATTACCAACCTAAATCTCCCCTGACACAACTTCAGGTCACTCCCTTGGGTCTTGCCACTCGTCTCCACAGAGAAGAGATCAGTGCCTGCCCCTCATACTCTCTCATAAACTTATAAGTAGTAATTACCAGGAGCAGATGTACTTAGAACTCATGAACCCATGGATCCAGACTTCAACTTGAGGATTGAGTAGGAGCACTGCACTTCTTACTAGGAAGACAAAGATGCAGCAGAAAGTCTTTTTCAAAGAAACCTTTGAACTGTTATGTGAAACTTTTGTTTTCCCCGGATTCAGACTAATGTTTGGTTTTGTTGTACCTTCTAACTGGCAGAGGTATCAGCTGCCATTAACTGTCAACTGCCATTAAAGCCTGATCTTATTTGAGATATGTATTTTACCCGTCTTTGATTGCATTGAGCCCATACACCTGTCTTGAGGTCAGAGGAGAGATGAAACAGAAAATAGCTAGGAGAAATCAAAAAGATTGAAGAAAAAGTCATAAGAATGACATATTCAATTGTGCTTGAATATCTTACTGATAGGCAACTGAAATTAATCTAACATTCCCTCTCCCAAAATTCTCTATGCCAGAATTAATGGGTTTCTCTAGTTTTCAGGTTCCCTTTTCTTGCACCCAGGATGACTGTTAAGATCCCTGCTCTCTGTAGGACCTCCAATAATGTTTTTTGTTTTAAATTAAAAAAGCAATCTCCATGCACTTTTGTATACTTTTGTGATCCTGAATAAAAAATTAAACAACTCTGGAATGGAAATCACTCATAGAGCATTCTACAAGCCATTTGATCAGCTTTTCTCTGGTTTATGATGTATGCAATATTAATTAAAACAGTCATGACTCATTGTCCTCTGTTTTAAATCAACTATTGTAAACTTAATAGCTTGTCTCTCATCTCATTTAAATTCAAGGTTCAACTGGGAGGATAGCAAACATTTTGCTGAGTTTTGTGCTTTCCCCAGTCTTCAAACTTCAAAGAACAGTATGTGTTAACTACTGAAATGGAATATCAACTGAAACCACCAGACTGCAGGAACAACCTCAGCATAACTCAGTAGGTAGCATTTTACCTTCTGCACTGATATAAATGAATGCCCTATCATTGTGCTTTTCAAGATACCTGGACTGGTACTGAAGAACTCAAGCTAGTCTTTGACTTAGAGGAAGAACTGAGATCAAAGCTACTTATAGAGCTTAAGGTGACGAATTGTAACTGAGAAGGGAGGACTTGTAGTTCATAAAACTTAGTCAAATTAGTTTCAGTACCAACAGAAATGCATGTTAAAGATCATGAAATGGCTCCACTGAAGAGCTGTGGTACTCAATAAATGACTGACGTCCATGTTGCCTCGGCTTTGCTGTTCATCAGGTCCAAACTGCTTAGATCAAAATTATCTGAGATTAGACTTTTCTGCAGTCATAGAATAAATATACATACAGATTCTGTGGCATTTTTTATAAGGTGAGGATCTTATTGAAGGGTTTCCAGTCAGCATGATTATATCTTATTCATGTAAATACAAACCATCTTTGCAAACTGGCTCATTGCTTTTCCCTGTACCCTACTGTTTTGTGTTGCTATATACTGTCCCTCATAACTGACAGTTTTATTTTGGTACCTCATCAATTAATTCATTTGTACTTCATGTCTGCTGATGGCAGAAAGGCACAAAAAGAGTTAATACTGATACACCTTGCCCTGCTGAGCCACGAGAAGGTAATTGCTTAAAGATATTTGTTCTGCCTGCCTCACTAGAAGAACATTGTAGGAATACTGGTCAACATTTTGTTCTGTTCTGTTTACTGGACCAAAGTCTCAATATTATGGAATGGACCACAAGGTAATAAATCAGGTAAACTAGAAGTTTTTAGTAGATATGAGGGAGGGGGCAGGGAGCAGAGCCAGGATTTTGTAAGGAGGAATTTAGGTCACCTAACAAAGAAAGTTGAAAAGTTCACCTTGATGAAGACAAGTGTGGCAACTACCAGGGGATGAAGACTTGAGTAGGCGACCACCCTAGTAAAAAACTATGCATGTGCCAAGGAAAATTCTGGAAAGTTTCTGCCCAGAGACCAGCCTACTTATTATTATGTATGTTAGAAGGTATAAACGTGTATCTGAAGTGTATAAAATGGCTTGGTTTTGCGCTTTCGAGCCAAGCAAGTTTTGTGTAGTGCGAACCACCTTGCTCCCAACATTGCAATAAACAAATACCTTGTTTCTTAAAGATGCAAAGTCTCTGAGTAGTTCTTTCATTCCGAGGTTTTTCTGCATCACTGCTCATTGTACTTATGTCTGAGACATGAAATTCAGTGCTGGCAATCTAAACCATAAATTTAAGGTTCAAATGCAGTGTTCACTTTGTTCCCTACAATGGTGTTTTTTTGGTAATAAACTGTATCTTGGTTACACATTTGTAAAAATCTCTCACGTAAACTAATTTCCATAACAAAGTATAAATAAATAAAAATAAACAGAAACCCTCAGGAGGGAGCAGGTAGGCATTCTTAGGTTTTCTTGAGCTTTCAAGATAAATGGGACAGGATTAGACTTACATTTTTCCCTCTTCTAAGCTTTTCTAACTTCAGAAAGGTGCCAACTGAGATAATAACATTCTTCTATCAATATGAATATTTTTCTGACAATTATCATGGTTTAGCTGGTTCTTGGAAACCAGGCAGGAATTTTTTTCCTTCCCCCTGCCCACTGTGTGCAGTGTTGTTAAGTGAGCACTTAAGGCACACATAGTGGTCGGCTGCTAATTGCTCAGAACTTAGTCTCCTAGGAAACGGAGGAGATGAGGGGCTGCTCTTTACTTTTTTTCTCTCTTCTCCTGGGAAACAGGGGGAGGAGTTTGTGTGCTGGCTGTGGCTGGAACACAAGTCGGAGTGGAAGTTGGGTGTTTTCTGTTGTTTTCGACCTACGGCAGCTACAATTTTTCATCAGAGAGGAGTTGTTTTTCTGGAGGTTTTTTCCCCCTTCCCCGTTCCAGTTTGTTTTTTTTCCCTGGCGGTGGTCCTTGCGCATATCAGGGGGAGAGAGAGGACTGTGCTACATGATTTTGACTAACCAAACAGAGTGAGTCTGGGTTTTGTTTTTTTTTTTTCATTGGGGAGGACTTTTTTGTTGTTGTTGTTTGTCTCCCCCCCTCTCCCCTTTCCCAGTGTGTGGGAAAGGGAGGGAAACTCTGGTTTTTTTGGTTTCTCTAACACACCCTGGAGGGTATTACCCCACGTGGCAATGACCAGTGATTCCACAGCACCCCCTGCTGGACAGTATAAAGAACTGCAGGCTCTGCATCTCCAGTGATCCAACAGCTCCACCTGGTGACTGTGGTTGGAATTGCACCCTTTGGTGCAATTGGTAAACTGAACTGTTTACCTTTTTTTCCTTGTTTATTTCCTTTTTTGCTTGTTTATTGGGTTTTTTGAAGGGGATTATCTGTGGGTATAAGAGTATTGTTTGGTTGTTTTACTTGTTTCTTTTCATTATTTCTACCAATACCTTTTAATAAAGGGCCGTTATTTTTCCTTTTCCATAATCTGTTTTCCTTCAATCGGAGCCTCTTAATTTCTGATTTATAATTGCATAGAGGGAGGAGTTTGGGTCTTTTCTCATAACTCATCCTCAGCAAAAGATCTGTGTCTCATTTAAACCGGGAAAACAATGCAGAATAATTAGTCTATAAGACACACTAGCAGACATGTTTGCACAGGAATTTTATTTGCCCAGAACCTTATGTTATGGAAAAAAAATTGATTTTTTTTTACCATATCAAGGAATATTACAGCACTGATTTCACAGATGAAGCAGTTTGTGTTCAAACTAGCCAAAACAGTTTATTAGGAAACAACACTGGTTTATATATCTAATTCAAATGGTGATATGTCACTACATGTGACTTTCCCGATCAATCATGTTGGAACACATCCAGTGAGCATGTTCAGTTGAGCACCTGGGGAACTACATTTCCCATCGTTCCTTTCTGCATTCTTCCTGTAATAACTTGTACAGAATATATGTGAAAATGCAGTGTCAGAGGAGTGTAATATATTCAGAGATCAGACTTGTGCGTCCTCTCTCACTGTTCATACTGTTAGATTAAATAAAGTCTCAGACTGTAGGAGTTAATATTTAGTTTATGTTTTCTGAATCCTCCAAATGAAATCTTTCCCTCTTGTCTCAACATTTCCAAAATCCAGACCAGAACTGGCACTGATTTGGCAACATATGGTTAGTCTGATAAGAATAAAGATGCAGGAGAAGAAGAAAGAAGGGAAATAGCATAAGGATTTCATGATGAGATAGGGAATATGGGTCAGTAAGCACCAAAAATTAGGCATATTAATTATGTAATTAGAGGATGCATTCTGGTACAAGACAAATTCTGAAAGACTACATAGACATACTGGCATATCATACTGGCTGAGCACTTCCATAATTTTAATGGCATTCTTTTAGACCAGATTTTAAAATAATTTATTCAGATATAGACACTCATATCAGTATGTAATACCAAACATACAAAACACTTGTTAAAATACCATTTTGGTTACACAACCAAACATTGCAGACTCATGAGGTGCCTAAATTACGGTCTCCAGACCCCAGCTGGTTGGCCACTTTTGTAATTACATTACAACACAGTTAAATCTCAATAATTTCTAGGGTTAAATTTCTGCTATGTATACCAATAGCAGATGACATTTCTATGGAGATTTTTCCAGCCATAACGCTTGGGAGCTTTTCTAATGAATTTGCTACAGAAGGAGAAGTTATGACAATGTTAGTATTGCTGGCATTATTTCTGACATCACTGTCAGTAAAAACACTGTGGGTACCATTGACAAATTAACATTAAATAGTGTCAATAATAAAGTGTCTTATTTACCAGACTGTTAGTTAAGACATTACTTCTTGTTCAGAAGGTTTGGAGCATTCAATTTCAGAACTTTGTAATAAGCAGTTTATTGCTAGTGCAGTCTTTGAATTATGACATTTAAAATAATTTTCAATCTTGTCAATGTTTTGCTGTGCAAATGCATGATGTGGCAAAATATTTAGGGTAGTTTCTGGTTTTATTTTTGAGAGCCGACAGAATGAGTTCTAGCTTTGACTAAGTGATTCCCTACAAAAACCAACAAAGGAAAGAGCTATGCAGGGAGTAGGATCATAAAAAATTGCAGTCATTTTCCTGTAGTTTTTGAAAACTGAAGGGAAGAGTGTCTCTAAAACTCTAAGCTATAATAAACAGTTTCAAATCACTCAAAATTAGATGGCATCTCCACAGTACAGGAAGCTACAGGCTCATGAAAAGCAACTGGGAGGGGGTAATATTTGGCTCCTTCACATTAAAGGCAGAGGCTTCACAAATTTTGTGTCTTCTTTATCTGTATTCTTATTGTGTACAGCCTCACTCACTCGAGAGGAGGGTCATTTCAGACTTGGTAGTAGACTGAAGTAGTAGTCCAAAGATTTATACTGTACAATGGAAGATGTGTCTTTTGAGGAGCACAGAGCTTTGGGGAACAAGTTCAAATAAAGTACTTACCCTGTTTATCCCATCTGAAAGCACGTTGCAGATCTTTCTGGATTTAGTTAGAGGAAACTTGCCCTGAGATGCTTCACCTCTGCACTGAGATCCTCGTTCTCCATGTTGAAAAGCAGCCTTTTGCAACAATACTCCCCACAGAGAAGAACGTAGTAAGAGATCAAATGCTACTCATTCCTCTGCTATTTATATCCTGTCACTGAGAAAGGGAATTTGAGAGCATGCCAAGGGACATGGACTTTCTCTAGGTAGTTTCACCTACTGCTCTTTAAAATATTTTTCCAGAGAAAAAATCATCACAGAACCAATTACGGTCCCACAAATTTTGTCTTTATGCATTCCGAGATTATAGCATTTCTTCCAAAACAAAACTGGTTAAAGTCTCAAACTTCAGGATGTTTATTTTTGCCTTGTCAATTAAGTCATTACACAGGCAATAACACTTACCCTGAATCGCTACTAGCACAAAACTCTTATTCAGGCTCTACCTGGCCTTCAGACTCTTCAGATAGGACTTCGAGGTGGTTACTACTTCTCAGATGAAGTGGTTTCCCTTTCCTTTGGTGAAGGACTTTACACAACTAGACTTCAAGCACCTCTTCATACCATTGTTAGTTTCTGAGTTAGTTTCTAATAGCCAAGTGTGCAAACACCTCAGTCCTGGGGCAGTTTGTTGGAGACACTCTGGATTTGGTTTCTGCAATATATTATATCCCTAGGTCCTCTTGAAAATGTTTGAGAAACCTCTGTAAAAGTCTGAAGAGAATTCATCCCCTTATATCTGTTAAACCTTGTCATGCTTGGTCAGTATTGACCTACACTTCCTATATGGCCCAGAAGGAGAACTTGCATAGATATCCCATACCAGGGCTGGTGATAGACATCTGTCTCCTAGACATCTGTGCTTTTAAATACATGCCTTTTTTTCTTATTATTATTATTTTTTATTTTTTTTATTTTAAATTTTAATTTTAAAATCTCTTTTTACTTCTGAAAGTAAAGCTGTTTCCCACGTCTGTGGTAAAATGTGCTTCACACTTCTGTTTCACACGGATAGCCTCAGGTTCCCTGATTTTCTAAGGAAACCAAACACAGCATTAATGTGCTTGAAAAATCTGACTTCTGTGAAGCATGTAGCAGTCATTCCTCCTGTGCCTTAACAGACAGCATTTGAAGCAGTGGTGGCCAGAACCATCCCAACACCTTGCACTGAAAAGTAAGGAGGTAGAATGACCTCTCCACTTTGCTAGGAAGCAGTTCATCTTTAGGATTGTTGTACACAATATCACACTCAACTATTAGTAGTAACTAATTCTTTGAGGGTTTGAAAGTGAATTTAGATCACCAGCTTAGCCATTTAAGGCAGAATACAAGAGATAAGAGGTGCTCTCCTATCCCAGGCCAAAAAACACTGAAATGCTCTCCATCTCCTAAGTCAACAGGAAAAGAGACCCACTTGTGATCTGGTCAAGACATTTTCCCCCTGACACTGCAAATGGAAAAACACCCCTGGTAGTGTGAAGTAAGAATGCAGGTATATTGATAGTGTGAACAGCTGTGTGAACAATACTTCTCAAAGATTCCCATTTAGTAAGTCGTAAACAACAAAATTTCAGTTTAAAAAATCTTATTGTAATTAATTCTGAAAGCCCTTTCTTGCATATGTTTTGCTTATGACAGGTACATTTTTTTCCCCTAATGCTTCAAAATTAGCTCACTAATTTCTGTGAAAAAAATCTTACATTTTAGAAAAAAAGTTTTCATTGAAATGTTTGCAAAAAGCTCTTCTTTGTCTGTTCTAGACAGGGATTTGTTTAATTTTCATGTAACTTCAGGCACTAACATGGAAAAAAAAAAGTGTAGATCTTTTATACTGCAGAAGGAAAAAAATGGCATATTCTTAAAGGTAGAAAACTTAAACAGTAAGGTTAAAAAATGTTAGCAGAGTGTTATGGATATCTACAATACACTAATTTCACTCTCTCTATGAGCATTTCACTAAATGAAGCAAAGCAAGACTATTTCCTCACCTGTATTAACACTAACCTTTGAACTGCTCCTGTTCTTGATGTGGTAAATTTGCTATATTTCTAAAACAAAACAAACCACAACCAAACCAACCAAACAACCAACCAAAAAAACAAAGCCCAAGAGCTGGAGAAGCAATTCATTGTGCTCAACCATACAAAAAATATTCTCTTATGCTGGGGTTCCCATAGTTTTTAGAAAGTCTGGGTAGAAGTTCAGACATATGCACACTGAATTAAATGCAAGTCTGACATGATTGTGCTGAATGGCATGAACTTCACAGGTGACCACCACATGCAATCTGGACAAATCAGCCTGCGGAAAACTAATGGTCATTTTTGTAGGGCTGCCAAATGTACAGAAAATATTATTATAATTTTCACAACTGTGACAGTTCTTCATCTTTAATTTCCTCTTTAAGTTCTTGTTATGCCAGTAACACAATGTTTTGTCTTTGACCTGCTCTCACAGATCTCAGGCATTTGGTTCCATTTTGTTCACAAATAAAAGAGCACACAAAATAATGTACAATAGGGTTCTCAGTCATTTAGATAGAATGTGGGAAAGACTATCAGTCACCTTAGGAATATTTACAGAAGATTTTGAGATGGATGAATTGGCAAATTTCAGATTTATTTTTGTGTTTCTAGTAGCACTGAACTTGACCCATTTCTATCAATTATACCAAGTAATAACTGTCTTAAACTCTTCATTAAATTCTATCCTTAAAAGTAATCTTTCTCATAATTCACTTACTTCCAAATTTTTCCACCATTTTTCCTTGTATCGCATGAGATTTTTTTGCACTTGTAGATAAATGGAAACAGTAAAAGGATTTGAGGAGCATCCTTTAATGTCTAAGTGACCATGAATCATGTTAGTTCAATAAAACCGATTTACCTTTCTTACTTTTACAATTACAATTGTCATGAAGAACAATTATTAATGGATTATGGTTTTTACATACAGAAATAATGGAAATTAAAAAGTACCTGCTGTTTTGTTTCTGTGTACTAAAATAGCATTTTCACCTTCTATACTACCTTCCTAAATCATTTGATATAAAATGTATTTAAAAATTCAGCATTAAACTTTGTGTTTTCTCAACTGAGATGTTTTATATGTGGTTTGACAGAGTTCAAAATCTGACTTTTTGTCAGACAAAATTGAAATCTTTAGTCTGCAGGTTTTTTAAGCCAAAATACGTCTCTCTAGGTTTTTTCCCAAAAAACCTAGACATATTATAATTACTATTCCTATATGACCAATCCCCAGTGCTCACGATTAAATAACAGAGGTGCTCAGTAGTTGTCTGACTTACTTCTTGTCAACACCTGCTGCCTGGATAACACTGAAAAGTCTCAGCCTTGGAAGTGATTGACAGACAAGAAGAAAATAATGCCACCTGACAAGCTTTGCTTGTTATGGCTGTGTTTTAGTCTTTATTGCAACCTTTATTTGTGACAACTGCCTGACATTTAGCATTCACTAGCAAAATTTCTTTTGGCTTTCAAAGTGCCTTGGACTTTTCAGTGCCCTAATATTTATATATCCTTTATACATGCTCCAGGACAGAGTTCACCAGCTTTTATAGAAGACAACATTGTGATTTGCACTTTACTGCATACTTAAAGAATCAGAAGCAGTGTCTGGTATTCGAAGATGAAGGAAAGTCTAGTCATGGTTGACTACATATGTGATGTCCCAGTTATCTATGATGTTGTTGGTTTATATCTCCAGTTATTCTCAGGTTGCACTTTCTGTGACTGCAAAGACTCTCTTTAGCCATGTACATTCTGTTACAATCTGCTTAAACATATTGCAGAAAGAACTTCAGATTTGAATATATCCTTGAGCAAAATTAAAACTCACACAAGTTATCTGTTGATACCAAAACCTGATTTTTATTAATTGCTAAGAGATGCAAAGAGAAAGAGGAAAAAATAAGAAAATATTGGAAAATGCTAAGATTATTTTTTAGAAGCAGAGAAAAGATACCACTGAAAACTACCCTTCTGTTGTGCTGGTGTGAGGTGGGGCTGGAGAGAGAAACAGTTTTCTGACTTTTTTTTTCTGTCTCTGCCACTTTTCGATGTTATCTCTTTAGTTGAAGGGAGTTTAACATTTTTAGTCCTCTGGAATGCAGGAAGTGTGTGGTTTTGCTGCTCACAGATGAGCTGTGTCCCAGGTTGTGCAGGGGTCTCAGTTTGAGCTGCAGCTCCCTGGTCCTCAGAAATATAGTGAGGTTAGAAGGATGAAATACACACGTGGTATGGTGGGTCTCAGTTCTCTCCAGGTCGGCAGAGTTCCAGTCTCCTGTGGCAGGTAGGCAGCATGCAGTGGCAGAAAAAAAAGGTAAGGGGAGGTGAGGAGAGACTCCTGGTGCAACCAGTTGTCTCTCCCTTTCCTCTTCTCTGATTTTTCAAAATTTGTCCTCGGGTTTTATATAGTGTTCAAAGGCGGTTGTACATGGTTTCTTGGCACATAACCAGTTCAGATGTCCGAGGAAATATGATAACCTTAAACAATGGCAGGATCTTTTGGCAGGAAAAGTCCCGTGGGAAATCCTGGTGAGAACTTCTGGCAGAGAGCTGACAGAGAATTTTTGGTAGGAAGTGTTTGACAGGCAGAACAATGGCAAAACATAATTTTTGGCATTTCTATATTATCTGGGTGTTACATATTCCCTTTTCCAAATTATACTGAGCTCACATATTGTGGCAATGAATTCAAGAGGCTAATTTTATGTTATCATTTAAAAAAACCCATAATTAGTCTTACATTTCTTGCCATTAATTTTTTACTGGATGTAATTTTATTCTTTTGCTGTGAGAGCTGGCAAACATACTTTTCTCATCTATTTCCTCTTTTGCATTTATTATGTTCAGTAACAGTAATTAATCTCCTCTGCAAGGCAAACAATTCTAATCCTCTCAATGTTCCAGAGGAGTACTTTCTCTATCTCTGCTTATTTCTTGTCACCTAAATGCACAGGATATTTTATTTGCATTTGGAAAATAACTTGGTTTAACTATCACATTCATCTCTGTGCAGTCCATCTCAGGGGGTGGCATAGCACTGTTTTTTGTATTCTTGTGTCCTTCTATGTCCTCATTACCTATATTCACTTTTCATTCTTTCCTCCTAAGAGCTCAAAGTTTAACTTCAAAACCAAACCAATAACTAATTATTAGCAATGCACATTGGCTCTTTAAAGTCTCCTAACCCAGCATTTTGTTTCTGAGGATTCGTTTTCATCTGTCACACGCCTGTGAAAGGACCACCTAAGGTATTCAACTTTCTCTAGCACTTGACTTAAACAAAATATCTGAAGTGAAGATAATACCTAGATGGAAGTTGTAGTACCTTACTGCCAAGTCTGTCACTATTCACTCCAGTCACTTCTCACTTGCGAGGCTTCTGCACAGGGATTCACAGGCTCCTGTAGATCCATACCTGCCTGCAACTCTTGTGATCTCTCTAGTGCTGCTCTTGGATGAATTTCATACTTCCCAGGTCAGTAGTACAACTGCTTCCATGACCAATTCTGTCTTCTCAGCTACTGAGGAAAAGTGTCTTAAAAACTTGTAGAAAGCACTGAGGACACTGGAGTTTTATCTCCATCACTATCTGGAGATTATGAGTTTAGAAGCCATTGTGAATGTTCTGCATTTACCAGCACAGTTCTATGTCAATACAGGGTCAATTTGAAGAACAAATTATTAGCAGCCTGTTTGTCATATGGATGATAAAATCTGGAGACATAAGAGAAGAGTTGTTGGGAAAGCAGTAGGTTCTACACTATAGGAAGCCTCCTTATGATTACTGCTCATGACATAGAGCTTTTTGCCCTTCCTGTCAAAAACCAGTTTGGTTACTTTGTTCAATCTGGAAAAATGGCTATTATGAAATATCCAGTAGGTGTGCACCTCAAAAGCTTATGCTAGCTACATTTCCTATGTTATGTATAGTTCACCTAGAAATAATGGCCAGTCTTTGCGAGTGAAGATCCAGGGAAGGTCTTTACACCTTCCAACCTGCGCATTGGATTTTTTAGGTGAGACACAGTGTGCGCGGAACTGAGCCCACCCTTTAATCCTAAGGTTCATCTGCCGGGGCCAAGCAAGCTTGGACGGTGGCAGTGAGGTCCTCAGGACGTAGATGGATTGCCTTTACAGGGTTAACGAGCTCCATCTGCCCGGGAGTGGCCCTGACCGGGAATCGAACCCGGGCCTCAGTGGTGACAGCACCGTGCCCTTAACCACTAGACCACCAGGGGCTCCCACCTAGAAATAAGTAATACCTTTAATACACAAAATGACTTTCAAAGGGTACTCATCTATTTTCTTCTCAGTGTTTTATTCAGGGACAAGAATGTGCCCTCTGGCAACTGCAACTGACACCTGTGGATAAAAGCCACTGTATCAAATACTGTCTTCTCTGGTTTTAAGCCTCACATCATGTCCAGGCCAATGTGTATCAGGCTCCAAGACTTCTTTCATTATTTGTCTTTAGAATTTGAAATTGTAACCAGTTCTTTCAAGGCTGTGAGTAAGTCAGAAGGTCTCCACTGAAACTTCATTTAAAAAGGGGAAAATCAGTATAGTACTGTCAAAATATAAGGTATCATCAAAGCATATCCAGCTGCAGATCCAGATTCTGCCAAAGTTAATCTGCACAGTTGCAAAAGCCAAATTCAGGACTTTGGCTTTGTTGCTAGTGGTAAATTAAAATACCAGTACTCCTTACTGTGCAAGTGAAAATCTGCCTTCCCTATGAGTCTGCCTAAAAATATCCTGAAGTAGCATCCTCATTGTCAGAGGGATTTCATCAAATGATCTTAAAAACCCTGAAATTTGCTGATGAACACTGAATACATTTTTTGGATTAGACCTATGCAAAGTCATAGCACTTGCAGAATGACCTTTATCTCAAGTAGCAAATTAAGCTCCTTTTCCTCAGCACAACAAACTTGTTTTCTCTTTGTTGTCTTGGGTTCTGTAATGTTTCTCTGTTTAAATAATACACTTGCCTGAAATAGTTAAAAAAAAAAAATTTAGAAAGCCACATGAATGTGATGTGGTGAGGCAAACCACTGTGCCTCTGGTACAGGCCATCACAGCTGTCCAATCTGCTGCAGCTTGCTGATGGCTCAAATGGTTGTTAAATTACATGGTCTGATTCTCCTCTCTCCATGAAGTATTGCAAAATGAGCTTTTGTGGAAACCAAGTAGCTACCCAATTTGCATATCTAAAGCTGCACTCATGCAATCATTTAACAAAGACTTCATTCCTTCACCGACCTCAACAGAGCTGGCTCAAGTCCATGGGTAGAGCGTAGAGAGCTGGAGCTGACAAGATTGAGCTGATCTGACTTGACACCTTATCTCTACCTTGTACCATTGGCTGTTGCTGAGAGGGGATGTAGGAGCCAAAGGACCAACTCCTTTTGTGACAACTAGAGAAGCAGAAGCTCCAGTCGTTTAGGTGTTCTCTTCTGGTTCTCCCCTTTCCCCATGGCAATGTGTTTGGATAGTATCCCTTCTTCCTCTCCTTTCCCAGAAAGGAGTCCCAGGAAGATGAGATGGGGCTGATGTGTGGGAAGTTGAATAGCTCCCCTCAGAGGGTTGAAGTATGTGAACAGAAGAAAAAGGCTGGGATGAACAGATTTGTATCACTTGTCTTCTCAATTCACAATCACATGTGATGGAGCCCTGCTTCCCAGAGAAGACTGAGTATCTGCCTGCCCACTGGAAGTGGTGAATTAATTCCTTGATTTACTTTGCTGTGCTTTGCTTGCATTATGGCTTGTAAGTGCAACTTTTACCTATTAAACTGTCTTTATCTCCACCCACAAGTCCTCTCCCTTTTACTTTTTTCTGATTGTTCCCCCCATTCCACCAGGGTACGGTGAGTGAGCAGCTGTGTGGGACTTAGTTGCCAGCTTGTGTTAAACCATGACAATCCTGAAACTCTCCTTTATCTCTGCCAGACTTCCTCACTTATTTTCCTTCACCTTCTGAAACTCCTGAAGACGCTTTCCAGTCGTGCCTCCAAACAGTTATCTTATTCAAATTCCTTCTCCTATCACTACAAAACTGAGTTCTGCCACTGACCCAAACCTGCCACGTCTTCTTCACTGGTACTAAGTGTACATATATATATTCCCCAGTGTTTGAAACATTATGGTATGTAAATTTATTTAAACATACTTTTAGCAATAATTTATGCATGAATAACAGGCTGTCAATACACAAATACATAAAAAATAGTTTCCTAAGTACAGCAGTTATGAAATGTTTACCAGTTCTTCTCCAAATCTCTCAAGATACTGCAGGCTCTGGTTCTCAAATCACCTTTCATTTACACCAATTATACTGTTTCTGTACTTTGGTTTTATGTTTTAATTAAGTATTTCATATGTTCAACAACTGAAATGCCACAAAACCCTGCACTTTAAAGCTGGAAGAATTCTTCTGCAACATGCACAGTTCTTGACTGTTTCTATCTGAACTCAAGTTTGAGCTGAAAGAATTTAGAAGTATCCCCAAGTGATACTTCCCTGATCACACTCTCCAAGTAAATTTATCTCTCATTGCTGTTGTTGTTGCTGCTGCTCAGCTTTGTTTATAAATCTTTGAAAATAGGAATTTATAATGAACACACAGCACTGAGCCACTAACAAGTAAGCACCACTATAATCAAGCTAATTAAAAGGCCATATTAAGGATAGGAATCTTTATATGTAAAGGAACATAATTCTCCTGATGGTAGTTTTACTATCCTCTTTCATTTGCATACACTCTATAGAGTCTCATCATCATTTGAAGCTAAGCTACTTAAAGAAAAATCAGGGGTTTACCCCTTAATCTTTTTAAACCAAAGCAGTATTTCTAGTTTTGGCCAATAGGTTCTATGCTTTTCAAGGTTCGTTCTTTGAAGAACTGAAATACTTAAATTTATCCAGAGCAGCAGATGTACAGCACACTTGGGGACAAATGAGATGAGTGAGCTGTGTACTGAATTTTTAATGATGTTTCCCTGGTAGAGACTTCAGAAAGCACTTTTGAAGACTATGAACTAACTCAGTAATGAGCAGTTTTCTTCGTTTCAAAACTATGTGGAAAAATCACTGTGGGCTCCCTCCCTCCCTCCCTCCCTCCCTCCCTCTCTCTTTCCCTCCCTCTCTCCTTCCCTCCCTTTCTCCCTTCCTTCCTTGTTTCCTTCCTTCCTTCCTTCCTTCTTTCCCTCCTTCCTTCCTTCCCTCCTTCCTTCCTTCCTTCCTTCTCCCTTCCTTCTCCCTTCCTTCTCCCTTCCTCCCTTCCTCCCTTCCTCCCTCCCTCCTTCCTTCCTTCCCTCCCTCCTTCTTTCCTTCCTTCTTTCCCGAGCCTAATCACACAGTTCCATGTAAAAAGTGCAGGGGAGAAAGCCAGTGAGTCCAAGAACTGTTAAGTTTGACAGTGACATCTGGAACATCACATACAAAGGTGAAATGGAAGACAGAAATGCTTGCAAAACACATCCCTTCTGTTTTCTTGGAAAGCAAGAAATTTGCAGAAAATGCATTTTTCAGATTTTTGTTTTTCAGTTGCACATTCTGATCAGGTACGTCTTAAACAGGAAATTAATTAATCAGTGTTTAGAATATATCTAAACAGAGTCACTGAACTACATCCGCATACTGATGAGACAGTATTTTAAGTCTTTGTAGTCAGACAAAGGATTTAGAAAAGCAATGATATAGAATTTCCAGATGAGAATCTGCCAGGCAGTTGGCCTGAGGAAGAGGAGTCCAGAGGGAATAACGTAATCCTGGATTTGACTGAGCAAGCACTTGATTCAAACACAGGAGGAAACATCATTAGCATAGCTTTGTGAAAGACAGAACAGCAGTCTGGCAGTGGTGATTTTGTTCTGTACTTTTAATTAAGGAATGTGTGGAAAAACCACAATCAAGAAAAGATGCTCACAAAATACATTGATCAGATCAAAATCAGAATATATGAAAACCTGTGATAATATTGGGGAAATATCAAGTTGTGTTCTTAGGAGTTTTTCATTTTTTTTTTCAAAAGCGTTGCAGCTTGTTCTACAATTGCCATTGATCAAACAGGGCTGAACTCAGCTTCTTCATTAATGTCGTAATGTGAGTTCCCTATAGGGATCACCGAAAAAATGCCTCAAAACAAATCTAGTTCCCACTGGCCCAAGTGCAAGGGAAATCTGACGATAAATATTTTACGTAGTAGGCAATGTATTGGTTTCAGGTCAGAATACATATTCAGTCATCTTTAAAAAAGCATTAAAGAAATATTGATACTGTTTTGAAATTTTTAAAACCAAATACTCTAAGGACTTAGTGCTGAAAGCTTGAAATGTAAACAGGTAGCATTGGTGTTGCATGTTAATTTGGACTGGCCAAAAAAAGACAACAGCTAGAAATTTAAATTATACTCACAAAATCAAGCCAAAACAGTCTTAGAAAACTGAATCTGGATGAAACCCATGGGTGTCCATAAGCATTACTCTTAAAGTCTGTGTACAACTTGTAAGGAATAATATTAGCTTTGTAAAACCCTTTGTTGCACTGGCTAATTCTAGAAATTACATAGTGTTCTATCCAACATAAATACAGCTCAAAAAATCTAAGTCAAAGCTTAAAAGATCTAAGTCAAATCTCTTTTTTTAATGTACATACAGAGCATACATTCACTTAGCAATGCCAGGTGCATTACTAAGTTTTGGAGTGAGAATTCTTGTGACCAAAGGCCAGATGTGTCCCTGTACAGGCTCCTTTTACCTTGTGCCTTTTAAAATGCCATCCTGTCTTCTAATATTTACTCACGTGAATGCAATGCAGACAAAAATAAGGCTAGGCATAACACAGGATACTGGAAACACAACATATTTAAAAATTGGTGCTTTCCCTAGTAAATCACATCAAAACACTCATCCCTATTTATATAGAGCCTTTCACAACAGCCAATCACTGTGACCAATAACCCACAACATTATGCCATTCCTGGAGCTCTTTAGCACCATTAGAAAGAGTTATGTGATGCATTTTGAAACCTTGGAGCTTGATTGCAAATCAGTGTTGGATGTTGAAATTATTTTGGGTTTTTTTTGCTTCTCAGAGCACCACAGGAGACAAAAAGAATAATTTACATTACCAGCTTAAACATTTATGAAAATCAGATAAAACAGAATACTGACTAGGTGGACACAAATAAGACTAATAGCACTGTATATCTGATCCCAGACTTCATGCTGCCACAGAAACTAGTTCATTAAAAAGTATTTCTGTATCCTTGGTGTATTTTTCATGACAACAGGAGTTTTTATTCAAGTGAGTGAGCACAGAGGGGAGCACTTGCAGAACTTCTTTTCTGTTCTGATTACTTTGGTTATCAAAAAATATTTTGTCAAATTAATTCGTACTTAAGAGATGGAAACAGAGCTAATGCAAGCCTGGTGGAATTGTTCATATACTGGGACTGTCTCATGTTCTGTACATAGGCAAAACTCCAACTCCTGTGTTCAGCATCTGACCTGAATATATTGGGTTTCACTGAAAAACACAGACACAGTCTGTTTGTTTGGGTTTTTTTCTATCTACTTCTATATCTAATTGAATTTAAATGGAAGAGAAAACACCAAAGCACAGATAATGCCCCGGTATGGATAACACAGAATAATAAGTCTTCACATTCAGTGAAAATTATAGAGGTATGAAAGCTAAGAACTCAGCCTTAATGCTACTTCATATTAGTTCCTTCTGTGATCTTACTATTTTGCTTTGGTTATTTTACTTCGGACCCCATTTTGTGTAACAGAGAAATGATAAACTAACCTATGCTTAGAAAGGACTTTGAGAAGTCTTGACTATGAAAACTACTATAGAAATTCTACATGTTCCTCTGGTCTAGTTTGATAAGTTGTAGTGACTCATTATCTATTCAAAAGCTCAGTGTATCTGTAATGCAGTGATTGGCAGAGCATCACAAGAGTTATTTGCAGTAATAATAAATAATATAAATAACATCTTATCTTCTTCCCATGGAATTAGGTAGAAATTTTGCCAGTACTTTCAGAGGAATTATGTCCATTCACATAATCTGCTTTGAATAATACACCCAGAGGAGAAGACAAGAGTGATCTAAATACTAAAGGAATGGTTCTTAGAACAGCATTTGATGTTGTGGTAGCGTCAACACTGCCGACTTGCTTTGTTGTCTCATTCCTAAAAAATATAATCCCTTAGGCTTAATGTCACGGTCATACTTATTTGTGTGTGCATTAACATAGCTTTATCAAATATTTCTAATCAGATCCCTCACAGAAATACATGGCATAGATTGTTTGAAATAGCTATTATTTTCTAATATATGAGTTATATTGTGCAACTAGTTCTCAGAGTTCCATTCACTTTGCTTCAATAAAGCCAGAATCATACATTATCCATCAGCAGCAAATAATAGGTGGGATCCTGAATAGATAGATTATGCCCCTGTATCTCAGGGTCAGAGAGTACTTCTGCAGGTTCACCCCCCACTTCTTTTCCTTGATGACATATGTAGTGCATCTCTCTTAGAAAGAAGAGGTGAGACAGCAAAAACTCATCCAACCAAACAAACAATAGTTAAAGCACACATAAAAATACTCAGTAAAATGCGATCTCCCAGTTTGGTTGCTGGAGATGACTGAATTCCTCAAGTTCTCTCAGATTTAGCCTGAAAGTGCTATAAGCACCCTCAGTTATACCTTCAGCATATATGCCAAATTGCTTCAACTCTGCAACTATGCACCTTTCACCTGCATAAATCTTCTCAGTACCCATAAAATAGGTGAAGACTCACGTCATGAGACAGCCTGCTACATCAGGTTACAGCACTTGTACACTTGTACATACTGTGGCAGCAAAGAACTCAGTAACAAAGAGGAAGCAGACCCACTTCTATTTGCCCTTTTGAAAGGCAAACAGATCCCAGTTAGCCTTTTAAGCAAAAGAAGGTGGTTAAATGCTCATAGATGACTCAGGAAGTTGATGTTTTGGGGTCCACTGGGGTCAATACGAACTAAAGAAAGATCTTTATAAGCTGTAAAACTTCTGTCTCAAGAAAGTTATGGATGCTGAAAGCTTTCATATTGGAAAAAAAATAAAAATATCAGTTGCCATCCTATACGGTGTAACACTTGTCTATATACACTTTAACACACTATGAGCTGGTTGTTCTTATGAGCGTAGAAATGATGGATGAAGTGACTTTCACACTACAAAAGAGACTGGATATAAACTGAAGAGCCTTAGAAACACCATGTATCTGCAATATGTGATAAATGAAACATCTTGCTGGCTCTGCAGGACATCTTGAAATCCTAGTGTTATAGTGATCTTCTATCTCAAACAAGAGTAACTCAGATATTGGAGCCTTTAAACAATTGCTCAAACAAGATAGTTTGCTGCCTTACACTGTTTCATTAAAGCCTTCATTGTTATAGAATCATAGAATCAGCTGGGTTGGAAAAGACCTCTGAGATCATCAAGTCCAACCTTTGATCCAAACCGTCGCCGTCACTAGACCAATGGCACTAAGTACCACATCCAGTCTCATCTTAAAAACCTCCAGGGACAGAGAATTCACCACTTCCCTGGGCAGCCCATTCCAATGTTACTCTCTGTAAAGAATTTTTTCCTAATATCCAACCTAAATGTCCCTTGGTACAGCTTAAGACTATGCCCTCTTGTCTTGCTGCTTGTTGCCTGGGAGAAGAGACCAGCCCCCACCTGGCTACGACCTCCTCTTAGGGAGTTGTAGAGAGCGATGAAGTCTTCCCTGAGCCTCCTCTTTTCCAGTCTAAACAACCCCAGCTCCCTCAGTCTCTTGTGTTCAAGTTGCTTCCCCAGCCTTGTTGCTCTTCATTGGATCTGCTCCAGCACCTCAATATCCTTCCTGAACTGAGGGACCCAGAACTGAACAAAACACTCCAGGTGTGGCCTCACCAGCGCTGAGTACAGGGGAAGAATCACTTCCCTGCTCCTGCTGCCCACACCAATTCTGATGCAGGCCAGGATGCCATTGGCGTTCTTGGCCACCTGGACACACTGCTGGCTCATGTTCAGCTTCCTGTCAAACCAAACTCCCAGGTCCCTTTCTGCCTGGCTGCTCTCCAGCCACTCTGCCCAACCTGTAGTGCTGCCTCGGGTTGTTGTGCCCAAAGTGCAGAACATGGCACTTGGCCTTGTTGAACCTCATCCTGTTGGAATCAGGCCATCTCTCCAGCCTATCTAGGTCCCTCTGAAGAACACTCCTGCCTTCCAGCAGATCAACATGCCCCCTCAACTTGGGATAATCTGCAAATTTGCTCATGGTACACTCAATTCCCTCATCTAAGTCATCGATAAAGACGTTAAACAGGACTGAGCCCAACACTGATCCCTGGGGACATCACCGGTGACCGGCTGCCAACTGGATGCAGCACCATTCACCAGCACTCTCTGGGCCCAGCCCTCCAGCCAGTTCTTAACCCAGCAGAGAGTGCCCCTATTCCAGCCATGGGCTGCCAGCTTTTTCAGGAGTATGCTATGGGAGATGGTGTGAAAGGCTTTGCCAAAGTCCAGGTAGAATACATCCACAGCCTTTCTCATCCACCAGGTAGGTCACCTGATCATGCCAAAAGCATGTTAGGAGTCCCTGGCTATTTGTCTATTTTAGGTGACTTTTGCAATTTTTTTACTACAAAACAGTGAGGTGGTGGACTGTGTCCAGAGAAGATCAATGAAGTGGATAAAGGGTCTAAAGAATAAGTTATACAAGGAGTGGATGAGGGAGCTGGACTTGCTTAGACTGGGCAAAAGAAGGCTCAGGGAAGACTTTTTTCACTCTCTACAACTATCTGAAAGGAGGCTGCAGCCAGATGGGAGTTAGTCTCTTCTCCCCAGTAACAAGTGATAGGACAAGAGGAAATGTCCTCAAGTTGTGCCAGATGAGGTTTAGACTGCATAATAGGAAAAACTTCTACACTAAAAGGGTTGTCAAACATTGGACCAGGATGCACAAGGAAGTGGTGCAGTCACCATTCCTGGAGATATTTGAAAGATATATAGACATGATAGCTGGGGACATGGTCTAGTGGTGGAATCAGCAGTGTCATGTTTACAGTTGTACTTAATGATTTTACGGGTCTTTTCCAACCTAAACAATTTTATGATTCTGTGATTTTAACTTCTAAATTTTCTTTCACACACAGTTTAAGGTCTCACATTTTGTCCATGAAATGCTGAGAGCATCCTCTATTTTGTCACTCTATTTATTTTGCTCTTTCATACATTTGATGTGTAATCCCTCTTATTTAGTGTGTGTATCCCTGTATGGCTACTAAAGCATGTTCATACAAAATGATTCTCGTTAAATTACAAGGCAATACTTAATTGGCAAGCATTGCAGGATATTTACCATTTAACACAATTTAGCATTTTCTGGTATATTTTTAGTCCTACTAAATCACAGGAAGAAAAAGGGATTTGCAGTCATTTATAAATTCAGTTTAAGAACAGTAGATTTAGGAATGGTCATTATAAAACCTGTATAAAAAAAATCTATCAGCAGTATTTTTGCATAGCATAGTGCATTGTGTAGTATTTATAAATCAATACAAGCCAGGGAAATTGTCAAGGTCTTTAGTGTTTTTTGTGAGGAGCAGTAACTAATACACATTGTGGTTTGAATACTACTTAGGAGCAAGAAGGAAACACACAGGCATGTATCCTGCAAAGAGTATAGGGATGCTGCCTAGTTGTGTAGGGATGGAGTAAGGAAGTCCAAGATGTGGCTGGAGATGAACTTGGTAAGGGACATGAAGAATAAGAAGGGCTTCTATAGGTGTGTCAGCCAGAAAACGAAGGTTAAAGAAAAAGTACTGTCCGTGATGAACACAACTGGAAAATTGATAACAACAGTGGAGCAGAAGGCTGAGATACTGAACAACTTTTTTGCCTCAGTCTTCTCTGGCAGACTCCTTCCACACCTCTTGAGTGAATGGACCACAAGACAGGTAATGGGGGAGCAAAATTCCTCCCAGTGTAAGAGATCATCAAGTCTGAGACTCTCTGAGGAACCTGAATATACATCATTACAATCCATGGGATTGTAATCCCATGATTATAATTTATGGGAACTGGCAAGATTCAGAGTCCTGAGGGAATTGGCTAATGTAGTTGCCAAAACACTCTCCATGATATTTGAAAAGTCATGGCAGTCAGGTGAAGTCCCTGATGTCTGGGAAAAGGTAAACATCAAACCCCTTTTTTAAGAGGATGAAAGGAGGACCTTGGGAACTACCTGTCAGCCTAATTTCTGTGCCTAAAAAGATCATGGAATGGATCCTCCTAGAAGCTGTGCTAAGGCACATGGAGAATAGGGATGTGGTTTGAGGCAATCAGCATGGCTTCAGCAAGGGCAAGTCTTGCCTGATCTGAGTGGACTAAAGGAAGACTGACCGAGAACTAGATATATGGAAACGAGCTTTTATGATGAGAGTGGTTAAACACTAGAACAGGTTGCCCAGAGAGGTGGCAGATGCCCCATCCCTGCAAACATTTAAGGTGAGGTTGGACTGGGCTCTGAGAAATCTGGCATAGTTGAAGATGCCCCTGCACATTTCAGGAGCGGTTGCACTAGATGACCATAAAAGGTCCCTTTCAATCCAAACAATTCTATGATTCTACAATTCTATGATTCCATGATTGTACTCACCCATGTGGATAAATGTCACAGAAAGAGGTGACTGAGCATGTGACTGGCAGTGTCTAATTACATTCACCTTCATAAGCAAAATGATTAATACAATACCATATGTTGGATACTCTAGAGAATAATAACCATCAGCCTTCATAATGAGAAACCTGAGGATGACAAGAGCCACTAAAATTCAGGTTCCAAAAGTAAAAAATACTTTTTCAAAAATATATATTAAAAAAAAAAAAAAAACAACGACACCAACTTTTTTTTAAAAAAAGTAAAAAAAACTCTAGAGAAACTACACTTAAGATTATATCACTGTCATAGGTTTGAAAAGAGATGTTGGAATTTTTTCCCAAATGTGCCCCCTCAATACCACCCATTTGTTTCTTCCAGCATAGGGAGGCAGGGGGGAATGGAGCAAAGCTGCGCACGCTGGGCAGTGCAGGAAAGGGGGAGGGGGAGTGCTCTGGGGCAGTGGAGTTTGCTGCAGGGAGGGTTGGGAGTCCTTTGTTTGGGGATTTTTGGGTTTGGTCCAGGACCAGAAAGAGAAGGAGTCCGGTTTTTGGTCACCTCTTTCTTTTTCCTGAGAGGAAGTTTTTTTCCCATGGGACACCTCTCGAAGCACGACTGAGAGAGAGAGACTGACTCATCTCAGAGAGAGGTATTCTACTTTCAAGACTGCCTGTGGGAAAAGGGACGTCTTCATTGCTGGTTGCAAACACATTTGGCTATGAGCAGTTTTTGAATTGTTGGGACAGTCCTGCCTCACCCCTCCCCCTCTCCCCAGGTTTCTCCCCCCACCTGGGAATTGGGAGTTTGTTTTGTTTCTTCTGAAAGTTTTTGATTGCACCATTTGTTGTTTATTCAGATTTTGTTAATAGAAAGCTGTTTCTTTTCCTTTTCCACACTTCCACCTGAAGACTCTTAATTTCTAAATTGTAATCTTGTTAAACTAAGACAATTACCCTATTTCCATAGATTTAAAACATTAAGGCATTTCAGCTTCTTAAATGCATATTAATATTTACTGTCTAAAACAAAAGGGACAACCTTGACTCTGTCCCCTTTATTCTTTATGTCATTTATGAGTATGCTTTCAAAGAATAAAGGTGGGAGATAGTGATTTAATTTCACAGATGAATAACTTCAGGTTACATGTTTTGCATTTTATAAGATGGTTTTCAATTAAATGACAATAGGCCATTACCATGGCTTGTTCACCCTTCATCTACCATGCAAATCAATTAACGAATGAAGCTAAGGTTTTACATACCCTTTTTTAACTTTTGACCAGATTGTTATCATTATTAAAGTGATGTAAATGTGGATGAACTACACCGAATTCATTTCAAATTATTTCAGAATTACACCAGCTTAATTAGAATAAAACTTACTGCACAAAAAAAATATTTGCTGAATTTTCTAGCAAGCCCTTTAAGGGCTCATATAAAGAGAACTGAACATGGTCTTGCAAATAAGATGGCTATGTAAGACAGATGCCATGCAAAATTAATTTATGGAGTGGATTTTCCACCACACTAATAATGGCCAGTCTTCACGAGCGAAGATCCGGGGAAGGTCTTTACACCTTCCAGCCTGCGCATTGGATTTTTTAGGTGAGACACAGTGTGCGCAGAACTGAGCCCACCCTTTAATCCTAAGGTTCATCTGCCGGGGCCAAGCGAGCTTGGACGGTGGCAGCGAGGTCCTTAGGACATAGATGGATTGCCTTTTTAAGGGTTAACGAGCTCCATCAGCCCGGGAGTGGCCCTGACCCGGAATCGAACCCGGGCCTCAGCAGTGACAGCACCGTGCCCTTACCTAGACCACCAGGGGCTCCTTCCACCACACTATACCTCTTGTAAAGATACTGGCATTCTTCCCTGAAAGGTGACCCTCACAACATTACCCCAGGGAAATAGGAACCTCGGTGGCAGGATACCAGACAAGCACTGTCCCATGGCAGCACAGCAAGTAAAAGGGATTACCAAAACAAGTGGGAATGTCTCTGGCCCAATTCCCTATAAGCTACCTGTAGTTAGCCACTTGGGGTGTATATCTACCTTAAGGCTCCCCTAATTCAGCATAGAGAGAACTCCTGTGAGAACTGTAGCAGGGCTAGGCAAATGAAATGGGATTATTTGCTTTGCATGAAATTGTTCCTTTCATCTTTAAAGGATGCATATCTTCTAGACTCTCCTATATTTTTCTTTTTTTCATCATTTCTGGAAAATACACATGGACTGGAAACAACTGCTTTTTTTTTTTTTTTTTTTAAATCTAATATATTCCCAGAAATGTGCCCACCTCTGCCTAATACAGCCTGAAGAAATGGGGGATGGGTTCTGTGGAAATAATTACAGGAGATGTTGTAGTTAAAGGCTTTACTGTTAGTCATATAACAGGAGGGGAATAAATAAGGAAGGCAGATCTGACATGAAAATATACTTTATCTGAACAATGTTGTAGGGTTCTAGTTTCAATTTTAAGAACACCTTCTGGCTTTAATGTGGCAAGCATTCATACTTTTTTTTTCCGTTTTGCTGACAGTCCTGAGCAAATCACCTTTCCATCCTTAATGGTGCTAGTGTAATTCATGCTTTTCAAACTCTTCTGTGTTTAACACCAACACAAATGAATTGGACTGGAGTGCAATAAATGGATCCACCAGGGACTAAATATTGAGAAGGTGACATTTTCAGAGGGAAAGAACATTTTTGAGAGTGCACAACTCTTTTAGTTAGGTAGTTCCTCCCTCCTGAGTTCTCTGCTTTTCAGTAGTGTATACACACCCCAATCACAGCAGTTCCTCCTGGTTCAGTGATGTCTTTAGTAACATGTAAAGGAAATTCAGAACCACTGGTGACTCACCACTAAACTAGAACTACTGGGTAAGGGGGACACTTTTCAGAGGACTGTAGCTAGGACATCTATCACTTTCTGTGATTCTCTTGTTCCCTGAAACAGCAGGTAGCTGGGCCTAAATGTGACATAAACTGCTTTAAGGTATTAGGTAACAAAAGAGCATCAAATCTGTTCTTTACTCCATAACCCCACTGAAGCCTCAGGAAATGTATCTAGTCCAACATTTTCTCTGTGTGCTCAATTTTTAATATTTCCAGTCATTCAGAATAAACATCACTATAGATTTTTCTGTAAAGTCTGATTAAAGACTTTATATGGTATTTTCATTTTTTTGAGAAATCAATGCAGGTGAAACTCTTAAAGGTATTGTTCATGTTTTATAAGTCTGTTAATCATGATTGGCAAATTATACAGAGTTTTAATTTTCCTAATAACCATTCCAAGATTTTTGTGGTCCTCCATTTTAGGTTAATGCTATCAGCAACCTTTAGAAAGTTAGTTAGCAGATGCATTCATGATATTGGAACTAGTAATTAAAGAGAGGAGACAGAGCTGAAGAGAGACAAGGTGATTTGAAGAATTATTAAAAGGTCTATTTCAGTATATCCATGTATTATACTTGTGGATAAGCAAGGAATTATCCCTAGCAATAATGCAGTGTTTGACATCTATGAAAAATTCTGAGTAAGATCACAAAAGAATTTTTTTTCCTTTCAATTCACTCGAGGCAACATAACTTCTTGCTGTAGTTACCACAGAAAATTCACTGGTTAATATAGTCTTTGTATTTTAAATAACTTGAACAGGAAGTTTTTCAAAATATAAAAGCTGTGTTTGCCTTGCCTGAGCACTGAGTGCTCACATCCACCCAAAATTGTGTATGCAGTCAGTCCTGATATAAGCAAATGCATGCAGCAATTTCACATGCAGTCAGCAGTTTCATTTTGTGAACAAAAATGAACTGCTGTGACACTGCCTTTTTAACATCCAGGATTAGATTTGTGAACAGCCATTAGATACATCTCTTTTTCTTTAATAAATACAAACTTTATTTTTACCAGAGAAGATATTTTGTTCTGACTTACAAAGGGCTTCTGTAAATTAAGTGCTTTCTAATTATTTCAATAATTTCAATGCCTGGCTTTTGACTAATACAACTGATCCCACTTGTTTTGCCCACCTGGATTTCTCCCTTGGTAGAAATGACACTGCTATCCTAAGCACAGTTGTGGGCAGGCCAGCTCAGAATACTCAATTTCCAAGACCTTCAAGATTCTGAAAATGGCAACACTTAGTTTGCATAGAAGGTGTAAGGGACAGCATACCCATACCAGTATTCCAATACCAGCATCCTGAAGCACATATATCTTCCTAAACTACCCTTACAGAGAAGGACTTTTTGCAGTGCACTTGATAATCATCAGTTTTTATCAGGCAGGACACATTCACTTGGGGAATGCAAATGGAAGTTACAGCACTTCTTTGCAAAACTCTTGAAATTACTTGCCTATTTTGGAATACTTTCTGTGACAGGGGTCATGGAAGTAGCAAAGCTAGGAAAAAGATTTTAAAATATCTCAATGAAAATATTATAGTGAGAAGCATACATTTTATGATCTCTCTGGTTTACTGAAAAGTTAGTTCCTCCACACTCTTCTGGTTGAGAGCTGTAGTGTATTTGTCCTAGGTGAATGGGTACAAAACTGTTCTGGCAGGAAAGGGGACTTCCAAGGCTGCGGGACTCTTTTACAGCTGGGGCTCAAAACAGCAGCAGTCCATGAATGTCAAGGAATTGACTTGCAAGTAACAGTTCTGTCAAGGAATTAATTATTATGACATTTTCAAAGTTAAATCTCAACTTTCTCATGTAGGAAGAAACAATGGAGTTTGAGATAGGATCAGCAATGATCAAGCAGTATTTGCAATTTGAAGAGACTTAATGTAGGGAACCATGAGGGATGTGAGGCTCCTGACTCCCATCTGGGGAGTGCCCCTCTGAGCCCCAATCACTGTCACTGCAGGGAAAGAGGAAGGAACTCAAGATGTACAGAAGGCTTCTCAGATTCAAAGGTCTCCTCCACAAGCCCTTGGTTGAAAATAAGTCCTCCCCTGACTTAAGAACACTAAAAGCCCAGACTTTTGCAGTAGAGGCAGGTTGGTTTTCCTTCACTGTTGGGGGTGATCAGCAGAGGCTAGTGCAGATATGCTTCAGTATTTTCACTGAACACTGCTAGAAATTCAGGTGCTGCTGGTGGTTGTAGAGCAGCTCATGCTGGTCCAAGACTGTACTTATTATGTATCATTAGCATTAATTCTCTAAGTACATTAATATATTCATAACCTATTTCCATAATGTTACACAGTAATTATTTCTATCTTATACTGCATCTATGTAGCACACACATCTGAACACCTTAGTGACTGAGGACTGAGGTATCTTAGGACTGGTTTTTGAGCATCTTTTCTTCCAGCCTATTATTATAGAGTCAGAGGCCTCTATTAGAGGTCATAAACAGGAGTTTAGGAAAGAAACCAAAACCTGTTTGTAGCTGACAGGACTGAACATGCAACATCCAGACTGATGATTTTTCTGCTTATAATTCCAGCTTTGAGAATGCAGATTCTTAAATAACAGATAAGGATTTCTCTTTTAGCAAACTATTGCCAAAATCAGTTTCCTTGAAAGGAGAATAGAGATACACACACACACAACAGATGGAGACATGGTCCAGCAGTTAAGTCATCAGCTAAATGGGAGGACTGTTTCTCAGTTCTGCCTCTTCCACATTTAGTGAGTGACTGAGGGACAATGTTTGTTCCATATTCTCCCTTTTCAGAATGCTCTACCTGGCTTTTCCATTTTGTGCGAAACTCCTAGGCAAAGCAATCTATTAAGTGCCAACCTGTCTTCATTCACATTGTAACTGCTCTGAACCTCATATTTAAGATAGGGTCTACCTGAGAGATCTTTCTCAATGTCACAGGACATTTGCACATTCATTCCTGCATTTTGTTGCAATAAGTTGTCTCTTCTCTGTTCTACATGAGGCAGGGAAAGTTCTCAGATGTGTTAGGATTAAAGCAAGCAGTCCTGAATGGAATGGCTGTCTTACATATTGGCTGATTTGACTGAAAATTTCTGTCATTAATTTAAAATGAAAACTAGGCTAGAAGCTTAACTACAGAACAGAAGTGGATATCCTGACAAAGTAACTACTTCCATCACAATTTTGTTTTGAAATGGGTGTGCAACTTACTTATACACAATTTCTAGTAATTGTAGGTGCAGTAGCACTAGCAAGGAAAATACAAAACTGAAAGAGCATTCATTTCATTGGCAGTCCTGGATATCACTACATTCAATTTGATGCTTGAAGCACAACATAATTACACAGGTTTTTCAGATAGATCACCTTCATTTTATATGCTTTTGTCAATCCAAATCAATTTAGCACATTGCCTCCAGAGCCCTTGAAAACACCAAGGCTCTTGCAGCCAGTTTCTATGACAAGAGCTGAAAAACCCTAGGCAAGTTTCCTAAGCAGTATATCCCTTCGAGTATTTTCATATCAGTTTTAATAGCAAGCCAGGACTGATTGCTCAGTTCTCCCACCTAAAATGTGCTGCAGTTACTTCCTTATCAAGTGAAATCTAAAACATGAGATGTGTTACTTGGTCTGCGGGAGCAGTTCCAATTTTCTTATGGACAAGACAAAGAGAGTCATAGATTCATAGAATGTTAAGGGGTTGGAATGGACCTTAAGGATCATCTAGTCCCAATGCCCCCTGCTAGGGGCAGGAACACCTTCCACTAGACCAGGCAGCTCAAGACTTTAACCTGATTTTAAAGACTGCCAGGACTGGGGCTTCCACAACCTCTTTGGGCAGCCTGTTCCAGTGACTAACACACCCTACAGTAAAAAAAGTCTTCCTAATATCTAGTCTAAATTTCCCCCCTTTCCTCCCCTGTATCCATTACTCCTTATCCTGTCACTCCAGTTCCTGATGAAGACCCCTCTCCAGCTTCTCTGTAGGCCCTCTTCACATACTGGAAGGTTTATATGAGGTCTCTATGAAACCTTCTCTTCTATAGGCTGAATAGCCTACATTTTATCAGCCTGTAGGAGAGGTTTGCTCCAATCCTCTTAACAACTTCATTTAGTTATTCTACTGGCCCTCATTTGTGTGAAAGCCAGACCTTCTGCCTACCCTCTGACTCAGTTGACACAGCAGCTCTCTCTGTGGCAGGTAAAAAGGGGCCAACTCTGAAGTCACCATATCTGCATGGAAAAGAGTTTGTAGTGTCTCTGCTCAAATAACCCTTGCCTGTGGGGTTTGTCCCATTTAAAATAGAAATAGGAAATAACAGTACTAATGGCTCAGTTCCTTACAAGTGCTTTTTTTATAAAAACTTACCACCACTTTTGAGACCAACCTAGTACAATCCCCTGAGCTGCTGAAATCTGATGTAACCATCACCACAAGTTCTTCAGGACCTGCAAAATCATGAGCTACTAAAATTCTCATAGGTCCAAGGCAGCTCAAATTACTGAATCACAGAATCACAGAACTGCAGAATATGCTGAATTGGAAGGGACCCACAAGGATCATCAAATCCAACTCTTAGCCCTGCACATGATCATCCCCAAGAGTCACACCAGGTGCCTCAAAGTATCATCCAAATGCTTCCTGAACTCTGTCAGCCTTGGTGCCATGACCACTTCCCTGTGGTCACAGGGGAGCCTGTTCCAATGCTCTCTAGGTGAAGAACCTTTTTCTAATATCCCACCTAAACCTCTCCTGAAACAACTTCAGGTCATTCCCTTGGGTCCTGTCACTGGTCACCATAGAGAAGAGATCATGCCTGCCCCTCCTCTTCCCCTCAAAAGGAAGTTGTAGACTGCAATGAGGTCTCCCCTCAGTCTCTTTTTCAGGTTGAATAGACCAAGTGACCTCAACTGCTCCTCACATGGTTGTGCCTCAAGGCCCTTCACCATCTTTGTTGCCCTGCTTTGAATACTCTTTAATAGTTTAGTATCTTTCATATATTGCAGTGCCCAAAACTGCACACAATATTCAAGGTGAGACCACCCCAGTGCAGAGCAGAGCGGGACAATCCCCTCTCTTGGGCAGCTGGCGATGATGCCCAGGACACAGTTGGCCCTCCTGGCTGCAAAGGCACTGCTGATTCATGTTCAACCTGCCACTGACGAGGACCCCCAGGTCCCTTCCATGGTTTCCCAGTCTCTTGTTCTCCAATCTGTACATACATCCTGTTGCAGAATCCGGCACTTTTCCACTTCCTGAGCATTTTTATGACAATTTGTGGTTGCACAGTACATATACCTGTGAGAAATAAGATAATTGGTTTTATTACAAGCAAATGAACTAAACAAGTCACTAACATAAAAACCTATAAGGCGTATTGTGGAGCTGTAAGATACCTAATCCTGTCTGGAGCTGGTGTCAGGGAACCACGTGGATGGGAATAGGAAAACTGTAAAATGAATAGTGGTAAAGAAACCCCTCATACCAAGTGGTGGGTCGTAGGGGTGACCATGTTGTTGTTGGACGTTCCACCTCCCAGCACAACATGGCCGACCAGGGAGAAGGAAACGCCTCTTCTGTTATGTAAATGAGGTTGGACCTTAAGAACGTTTAAAAAGGGGGAATTTTGAATTGGAAGGTATGTTCCTAGATAATAAAAAATAATGGCCAGTCTTCGCGAGCGAAGATCCGGGGAAGGTCTTTCCACCTTCCAGCCTGCGCATTGGATTTTTTAGGTGAGACACAGTGTGCGCGGAACTGAGCCCACCCTTTAATCCTAAGGTTCATCTGCCGGGGCCAAGCGAGCTTGGACGGTGGCAGCGAGGTCCTTAGGACGTAGGTGGGTTGCCTTTAAGGGCTAACGAGCCCCACCTGCCCGGGAGTGGCCCTGACCGGTAATCGAACCCAGGTCTCGGCGGTGATAGCGCGGCGCCTTTACCACTAGACCACCAGGGGCTCCATGTTACTAGAAATCCTGCGTGATTAGGACATCCGATACATGTTGTAATTAATTTTTCCCTTTCATTATATTCCTTTTCTTTTGCAAAGTTTTGCCGTTTTTCTAAATTTAATAAATGAGATTTTTCTCACATACCTATCTGAATATTGTCTTAAGACCTTGCACTATGGTTTGACCCCAGTCAGCAATTAAGCACCACACAGCCACCGAACCTCAGAAAGAACCTCAGAAAGCAATGTAACCCAGGTTCTTGTTAATAGATCCCTTGGGACAGATTAGAGTGAAATGACACTGAATGATCAGTGTTTGTAAACAGAGAGTTTGTAGGGTTTATTTTAGAACAACTTTGTTACAAGGGAAAACAGATATGTAGCTGTTTTGGTTATATAGTAATATAGCAATACAGAAGCATAGAAAAAAACACTTAAAAAAAAATCTGTAGGAAAAGAAGGAGGAAGAAAAATAAAAGTAGAAAGATGTATAAGCACCACATGTTGGATCCAGTGATGAGACTTGCTAGTTGCAATTTCAGTGTTGGTTAGTTGAAGTGATGATCACAGTTATGCAGAAGTGCTGTTTGCAGTCTTGTCAAAGTGATGGTCTTGATCTGTTAGGGGTAGAGGAAGACCCAGGGTGGTCAGGGAAGAAACCCATATGCACTGAGCGAAGCCCCACAGGTTTTTATTATATATATCATTATCCCTGGGGGCAGGGAGTTTTACAGTGGATGATGTAATACTGGATAGCAGGATATCTTTGACACCAAGACATTACAGTTGCCAATTACCTCAGTGCAGTTGACTCCATTATCGCCCATTATGGCTCATCAGCAGAGATGAATGCCTCCACGCTACGAATGCCTTGGTGCCACCCCAGAGGGGAGTTATCGCAGCTGAGTCATTTGTGTAAGGAAAAAGAAACACAACCATACCTTTCAGAATTTTCCTCTTTCCTTATCTTGTTCAACACCCAGCTTGTAGCCCGAGCTGGGTATATACACCCTCGGCACCTGGGTGGTCACGCTGCACATTTTTAGCAAAGCACTCTGCTGAGTGTTCAAGCCTTTGTCATTAACACTCTAGCCTCTCACAGGAGGGGGAGAGTGTGTGAATAAATCTGGGGGTTATGACCTCTTCCAAGCTTTGTTTACTTCTTCTTAAACCTGAGACAATTAGACAATAGTGCCACTTTTATCTCATCTCAAATTCCTTTCAGGTGGCTTAACTCACAGTCCAATTTCCAGGAGGCATATCTGGGTGGGGAGTGGACACCTGTGATCTTAACAATGTTTAAGGCATTAAGATTTTCAGTCTCTCACAGCCACTCACTTGCTCCGTCCCCAGCAGGACTGGGAAGAGAATCAGAAGGGTAAAAGGTACAAAACTTCTCAGTTGAGATAACAACAGTTTGTTTACTAGGGGAAGCAAAAGCCCTGCATGCAAGCAAAACTGAGGAATTAATTCACTTCTTCCCATGGGCAGGCAGGTGTTAAACCATCTCCAGGAGACCAGGAGCCCCTCACATTGATGGTTACTTGGGAAAACAAACACCATCACTCCATATGTCCCCAGCTTCTTCCTTCTTCTCCCCAGCTTTATATACTGAGCATGATGTCATGTAGTATGGAATATCACTTTGGTCAATTGGTGTTACCTGTCCTGTTCTGTGTCCTCCCAGTTTCCCATGTACCCCCAACTTCCTTGCCAGTGTAGTAGTATGAAAAGCAAAAAAGGCCTTGGTTCCGTGTAAGCACTGTTCAGCAATAGTAAAAACATCTCTATTTTCAACCCTATGTTCAGCACAAATCCAAAACACAGTCCCATACTAGCCACTGTAAAGAAAATAAACTCTGCCGCAGCCAAAAACAGCACACCTTGAAATAGTTTGTATGAACACTGCCTCTCTCACTCCCTTCTGCTGCAAACAGTTTAACTGTATTAAGTATTTTGCAAATTATTTCTCATTGCTGCTTGGAATGAGTAGTAACAGCTAGCTTCATTATGGGATGCTTCAGAATAAGGGAGAGAAAAGAGATCATACAATTGCAAGGTTGGGAGAAGTTTCATAAAAATTAGTAACCATAAATGCTGCTTACAGCACAAAAAGCTTATAAAACTGTTGAATAACATTAAGATTGGGGTTTTCTTCACACAGAATAGGAAATGGCTGCTGTAAAAATTACTAAACTAACTAGCAACCTGATGTACTTTAAAATAAAGTCTGGTAAATGTGAAACATGGGGAAAAAAAATCCCCAAATATACAAATAAAACCTGGTATGATATGCCTTCCAGGACTGAGGGAAAGCTACCTTGGCACATATAACAAGACAAAGAGAGTTCCAGTCTCCACACACAATCTAATATCCTTCTAGAAAGACAGCTGCAATACCCAAATGATAAAAACCATTAAGAATTATAATTTAAAATTGCTACTGAAATATTACAGACAAATCAAAAGCTCACTGGTACTCTGTTGGAATTCCAGTAAGCTTGATGATCTCAGGGTCCTAGGGTCTTAAAATGACAATATCACCATACTCTAAAGAAGAAGAGAAAGCTGTAACTTTTCATAGCTTAATAGCAACAAGCACATTCATGTTCCTCAACAAGAATCAATCTAATACACCATTTGAAGGGAAGTTCTGTCCTGTGAGCTCTGATATTGGTGTTTGATAGACAGTCATTTGTATTTGGCTAGAGCAAGGGAAACACCATTACCAGGCATCTGGCTCTAAATTTATGGCAATCAGTGAAACAACAAAAAGAAAACTAGTGTTAAGTGAACAAATTAATTTACAATACACAACTTCAAATCATATCATCTGAGAACAGAACCAAAAAAAAAGCTCGTATTAAAGCTAGTATAAAAATCAGCACAGAACAGAAATTCTTGGTGGTTTCTCCTACCAGCAGCTTAAGAAAAAATTGGACAGTTCAGGATGATTTGAGAGCTGTGATTTCTTTGTCTTTCAGAATTACAGGAGGGCAATCAAACCTTAAAAAATTCTCTAGCAAATTATCTCAGAAAAAAAAAAAATGAAATGTTTGAAGCTTTTTATTTCCAGAAAATTTATGGAAAGGACGTATGACATGTGATGCTTAAATTTCAGAACAAAATCAATTAAAAACTAGAATACTGACTCTTTTTGAAGCTTGTTTTTCTAAGAAGGGATATTTCTGCACTTGGGCTATTTGCTCATCCCTGTTGAAGACAGAAGAACAGATTTCTGTTGTTGTGTATAAAAAAATACATAAAAGATATTGCAAGAGAAAACAAAAATTAATCTTTCCTAAAGTGATTTTTGGAGAATGAAAATTGTGCAAAATCTGACGCTTTACAGAAAAACTCACCCTGATAAATCAGTACCTTCTGATAAAACTTATTTGATTTATAAATAAAATCAGTTCCACATACCACATACAATCTCAGCAATTTGTTGCTAGTAGATATGTCATAGAATAAATTTGTTTCACATAAATGTTCATAACCTACACTGAGTAGGATTTGACTCCACAGTCCTAACCCAAGAAATTATATAGAATATACCTGAAAAAGTCGTCTCAGTTTAATGGCACTGAAGTGTTTGCTAAGGAGGATGAGTTATGAGGAAGACCAAGCTCCTCCCTTTAAGTAATTGTAAAGTGGGAATTAAAAGGCTCCAATTGAGGAAATTTGGAGAAAGAAAAGATAACAGCCATTTATTAAAGGATATATGTGTATAGGCAGCACAATGAAAGAAGACAAAAAACCCTATAGGGGTTAAGGGATTGCAGGAAGACTGCCGAGAAGAATTATGGTATGGAGGTGGACAGTGTCACATCTCTTAGGCCCGAGACAATAGACATAGTTGCCCTGGTCAGCAGAAAGCCATGGAAATGGTGAACAAGAGAAGAAGACATGGGAACTGTACAGGAAGGACCTTGTTTGCTATGACTGTAGCTATTTATATCTGCTAAGGTATTAGCTGAATTATGTAGTAAGCATAAGTGAACAATCATAAATTATTCTGCCTAGGGTATATAAGTATGTGCATTGTAAAAATAAAGGTCTTTGTTTTGCACCAGAACAGAGTCTGTCCCCTGAATTGCCACAAATGGTGCCCTCCTTGTGAGAAGCGACAATTCGGATCTAACTTGGATTGACTGGTAGCTCCATATCCCTGAAGGGCAGTAGCTTTATTAGTTAGTTAATAGAAAGTTAATACCTTTCTATAGTGCTTCACCCCCAGGCAAGGGGAAGAGGGGCACCGGGGCATTTGAAAGCACAGGTGAGCCACAAATCTTTTGGGCCAAGACTATCTCTCCCTCTCAGCCTATGTTGACTTGTCATATTGATGGATGCAGATTCAAAGGTCTAGTAGACACCAGTGCAGATGTGTCTATAATTAGAGACATGGAGTGGCCTTCCTACTGGCCCATAGTCTTCCCTGCTTCAACCATTTTGGGGGTGTGTGGCATGCAGAGACCCAGACAGACTGCACATCTGCCCCAGCATCGGGGCCAGAGGGACAGACTGCCCAAATTGCTCCCTTCATAGCTCACAGTCCATGTACCTTGTGGGGAAGAGATGTCTTGGAACAGTTTGGTACGATTATGCAGATTGTGGCAAAAAATGTTCACTTTTCAGTAGAGGTCATTGATCAGCCACTCCATGGAATTACAAAATTAGAATGGAAAACAGATGACCCCCACTGATCGATTTGGGTTGATCAGTGGCCCCTACAGAGGGAACGGCTAGGACACCTGCAAGACTTGGTACAGGAGCAGCTGAATGCTGGGCACGTAATACTGACTTCTAGCCCATGGAATACCCCTGTGTTCTGTATCCCTAAAAAGAGTGGCAAGTGGCGTATGTTACATGATCTTAGGGCAATTCATGCAGTCATTGAACCAATGATCACTTTGCAGCCGGGGCTCCCCTCACTTGCTATGCTTCTTGCAGGGTGGTGTCTAATAGTGATTTACCTGAAGGACTGTTTTTTCACTATCTTTCTGCACAATCAACTAAAGATAGCTTGGACTGGCTTCTTACAGAGGATGCTGGATTTCAGGCTGTGTTGGTAGACTACAAGGGTAATCTTTCAGTTCACTTTCCTAAACACAAACTCTTGGCAGAAACTGGGAACTTGCCCTTAATGGCTACGCATCTCTGCCAGTCACAACCAGTACCAGGCACAACTGTCTTTACTGACGAGTCTGGATGTTCAAAAAAGGCCGCGGTGACATGGATAGATCCTGTCACAGGCCAGTGGAGTAGTCAAGTACAGACCATTGACAAAGGCTCTGTACAGGTGTAGATCTTGCTGCTATTCACATAGCCTTTGAGTTGTTTTGTAATGAGCCACTGAATATCATTACTGATTCGTGTTATGCTGCGGGGTTAGTCTCACGTCTTGAAACCTCTTTCCTTCAAGTTGTCACTAATCCATACTTTTTTGCAGATATATGTACTTTCTGGTTCCTTGTCAATCATAGAAATTTTGACTTTTATATAATGCATGTCCGTTCCTACACAGAATTTCCAGGACCCATAGCAGAGGGCAATCAAAGAGCAGATGTTGCTGCTATGATTGGTATAGTTCCCAAAACTCTTGAGCAGGCCAAACTATCTCACCTATTCTTTCATCAGAATGCACACTCTTTAAAGAGGCAATTCCAACTTACAATGAATCAGGCCAGAGATACCATGTCATGTCCTGACTGCCAACAATTTGGTCCAGTGCCACTTATGGAAGGAGTTAATCCCTGGGGCATAACAGCTAATGAGATATGGCAAACAGACGTTACTCATCTAGCTGAATTTGGTTGGCTGAAGTATGTACATGTTACTGTAGACACACACTCTAAGTACATTAATGCCACCGCACACACTGGGGAAAAAGCAAGAGATATCATCATACACTAGTTTAGCTGCTTTGCAACTTTGGGAATCCCAAAAACTATAAAGACAGATAATGGTCCTGCATATTGTTCTTAAAAAGTTAAAACATTTCTTACAGACTGGGGGGGTATCTCACCTTACAGGCATACCACACTCATGCATAGGACAAGTTGTCGTAGAAAGAGCATACCGCACATTGAAAGAAATGCTACATAAACAAAAAAGGGGGGAATCCATCTAGTCTGAAGGAACACCTGTGAAAAGCATCATATGTCTTAAACTCTTTAAACTGTGATGACACAGGCCATAGTGGATACAAGTGTCAACATGAATCTCAGGTGTTTTCCTCTCCCAAACCACCGGTCATGATAAAAGATTTAATATCAGGACAGTGGTCAGGACCGATGGACCTCATGACTTGGTGGAGAGGATATGAGTGTGTATTCATGAGTGCCAAATTAAGATGGATTCCTACATGTGTTAGGCCTTATATTAACTCTCCTTCAGAGCAGGAACAATCATCAAAAGTGACAAATGAAGAAATCGGAGTCAAAGAAACACACAATAAATAATTACTGCTAATTTAAATATGTGGTTGAAACACAGAGGCACAATAAAGATTCATGAGTGAAGAATGACTGTGGCAGCCACCTGTATGTGTTTGAAAAGATGTATGGAAATATGTATGTGTGTGAACTCAAGAGCACTTTATATCAGATGCCTTAAATAAAACACAAGCACATAATAATACTACCTCACCTACACAAATGTCCCAGGAGGACAGCTGAACACAATACTTATCCCCTAACATCTTTCCCCCTTAAAATAAAGATGATGTCCTTTACCCAGTTATATGCAGACTCTCAGAAAAATAAAGCTGATGTTTTTTGCCCAGTTACATACAAACACTAAAATAAATAAAGTGATGTTCTACACCTAGTTACATATAAATCCTCAGATAAAAATCCTACACAAACCCACATGTTACAAACCCTGTATTAATGAAGGTTAAATGGTTACTGAAGTCACTGTATTAAGATGGGGTTTGTTTATATTAAGAAAGGTTTAAGAATTGTACTTTTCTGTAGGGATATGTAGGAGTTAATGGACTCCAGGAAGACTGCTGAGAAGAATTATGGGAGATTTAGTCCCCCAGGTGCTCAACTGAGGATGCTCACTAGATGTGCTCAAACATGATTGGGCAAGAAAGTCACATGTTCCGTCGTGATGTGTCACCATTTGAATTCAGTATATAAACCCCTGCTGTTGTTCAAATAAACGATTTTGCTAGTTGAACTCCAACTGCATTGTCTGTGAAACCAGTGCTGTAAAAAAACAAACAAAATCCTGCACTCAAGGTTCCCATCAAAAACAGTTCAGTACTTTTCACCTTTTGGCACAATTCTAACCATGATCAGCAAGGGGCGCTGTTGGGTCACTGGAGAAGTAGAGCCTGCAGTTGCTCTGTGGTGGCTGGCACGGGGTGCTGCTGGGCTCCAGTAGTTGCCGTGTGGGGACCCCAGTGTGGGGGAGAAGATGAAATGAAGATTCCCCTCTCCACCACCAGAAGGGGAAGGAGTAAAGGGGAAAGAAGGTTCTTCCTATGAACTCACACTGTTGACGCTGGCTCTGGCTGGGATTTCCCCCACCTTTGTTGATGAGAACAAGCTGCTACCAAAACAGGAACGGAGGAGGGGAGGGGTGGCCTCTTCCCTCAAAGATTCCTTTGCAGATGGTCCTGACTTCTTTGACAAAATCTGATGCAGGTCCCAGGCCATGAGCAGAACAGGGTGAGAGAGAACAGAGGTAGACCAGGGTCAAAGGCAGATAGATGACCCAGCCAAAAAACAAAATGAATTCCAGAGCTCCTCCCCGGTCCACACACTTCCCTGAGTCAGGGCAAAAGTAAAGTGAGGATGCCATTTCCCAAGGAAAAAAATGTACTTCCCTCCCACAGTCTTCTGAGGCCCATTAGCTTGGAATGTGCAACTGCTGACTTGTTCTTTTGTGTATGTGAATCTCCCTCCCCCTCTCTCATTCAACACCTTTCTTTCACAGTAGTGTAGGGGGAAAAAAATCCAAGCTGTTTTTTTTAGAACAGGTAAACCTATGACAAGATGTTGTAAACAGAATCATTGAATCATTTAGGTTGGAAAAATCTCCAGGATGATAAATGCAACTTCTGACCGATCACCACCGTGTCAACTAGACCATAATATTAAGTGCTACATCCTGTCATTTCTTGAACACCTCCAGGGTTGGTGACTCCAACACCTCCGTTGACAGGCTGTTCCAATCTTTGACAACCCTTTCCATGAAGAAATTCTTCCTGATGTCCAACCTGAACTTCCCCTGACACAGCTTGAGGCTATGTCCTCTCATCCTGCCACTAGTTGCCTAGGAAAAGAGATTAATCCCCACCTGGCTACAACCTCCTTTCGGGTAGTCATAAACAGCAATAAAGGTCTCCCCTCAACCTCCTTTTCTCCAGGATAAACAACCTCAGATCCCTTACTCTCTCCTCATGGGACTTACTCCCTAGACGGTTCCACAGCTCTGTTACCCTTCTCTGGACACACTCCAGTACATCAATGTCTCTCATGTAGTGAGGCACCGAGAACTGGACACATGACTCAAGGTGTGGCCTCACCAGTGCCAAGTAAAGTGGGACAATCACTGCCCTGGTCCTACTGGTCATACTGTTTCTGATACAAGGCCAGGATGCCATTTGCTTTCTTGGTCACCTGGGCACATTGGTGGCTCATGTTCAGCTGCTGTCAACCCCCAGGTCATTTTCCACTGTGCCACTTTCCAGTCACTCTTCCCCTAGCCTTTATAACTGCCTGAGGCTGTGACCCAAGGGCACGACCCAGCACTTGGACTCATTGTACCTTAAGTGAAAATATAATGAAAATGTGTAACAAAGCCAAATAAAATATAGAATATATTGAGCAATATATAATAATGGCCAGTCTTCGCGAGCGAACATCCGGGGAAGGTCTTTAGACCTTCCAGCCTGCGCATTGGATTTTTTAGGTGAGACACAGTGTGCGCGGAACTGAGCCCACCCTTTAATCCTAAGGTTCATCTGCCGGGGCCAAGCTTGGACAGTGGCAGTGAGGTCCTTAGGACGTAGATGGGTTGCCTTTAAGGGCTAACGAGCCCCACCTGCCCGGGAGTGGCCCTGACCGGGAATCGAACCCGGGTCTCGGCAGTGATAGCACCGCGCCTTTACCACTAGACCACCAGGGGCTCCATTGAGCAATAAACCACCTTGCAAAAACATATATCTAAAGTCTCAAGGGCCAAAGCACAGCACACAGAGATTAGAAAGTGAAGTTACATGGTGGAAATTTTAGACTTTAAATAAAATATTACTTTGGCTTAATTTATTGTTAAGGCCATACCTTATCATTAGCATTCACATACATAGGTTTTAGGAATGGTACTCCCCATTCAGTCTCCCCATCAAGACTCTCCAAACCACGTGCCACTCTCACTTCTCCACTTTCCCTTCCACCTCTCCGCTGAGGTGGGCTGGAGGGGACAATTGCAGGCACAAAAGGCAAAGATCGTTGGTTGAGATAAGAACCAGTTACAAGAAATAGCAATGGGATAAGAAAAAAAACAAACAATAACAGCAACAATACTAATGATAGAAGGTATAAGAAAAGAAACTATTTGCATGGGAAAAAACCCTCAACCAATAATAGACAACACCAGACAGCTTCCTCAGCTATGTTTTCTTCACTGGAAGGAACCCCTTCTCCCTTCAAGAGGGTCTCTTTCCCTTTGTGGCCTAGCCACTCCTCCTCCCGGCTATTGCAAAAGATTAGAGGGAAGGCTATTTCCTTCTCTTTCATTTTGATTTTGCTGAGGCTTTGAGTTTGGTAACACATGCATGATTAGCAGCCTAGAGGTCAGATTTCCAAAACACATATATTGAGACCAGCATGAATCAGAAAACTGTGTTTCTGCAGGTGTTCTCAGCAAAAACCAGGGTTGCAGGTCTTGTCTGTGACTGCTCAGCCCAGCAGGGAGCAGAGGGTGTGCCACTTTAGTCCAGAGCCACTTCTCCAAAGTAACTCTTCTCTGCTGGATCATCAGCTATACTGTCAGCTCTCACTAATACATTCATATTCTGGTAGCCTGAAGGAAACATAAAAACAAACAAACAAACAAACACTAAAATACAAACAAAAAATCCTGCAGTTTTTAAAACTACACAAATTTTAACAAGCCCAAAGCCAGGTGTGGTATTGGATATTTCTCTTAACTACCTTTACTTACTCAGGTTTCAGTTTACAATGTCACATTAAGTAGTATACATAAAAATAAGCAAGACATGAAGCAATCCATATTGATGACATTTCTACAAAGTCTTAAGGAGCTGCTAAGTTCAGCAGAAAATGCAAATACTTATGTCAACTATCCTTTTCCAGTACCTCCATACAAGTACCTTTAACTCAAACTATATGTTCCTGCATTATTCTAGAAATCTGCTTGAGTACGCAATTTTGGAATCCATCACTGCAGTGGTGGAACTTAGCTGCATAAAACAAAGAATTACAGGAGTCATGTTTTTCTCATGAGGTGGGATAGTCAGCACAAAGAGAAAGATTTGCAAGAGAGAGTGTTGCTGCTTTTTCATTCGTCTTTAATTCAGCATCAGCTGTAGCTTTGAGTGCAGCAGCTGGCGTGTCTACGAGCAATTCAGAGAAGCAATGTGCTTCTTTGTGCAGAATATATGTGAAGATGTGTATTTTTCAGGTGTTACCTAGAGAGAGTTCTGCCCTAGCTGAGCATCATTTCGAGTAAGACTACATCACTTTATTATAGCAGTCAGTTTGATTCACACTATAAACAAAAGAGCCTTTTTTAATACAAACACAGCCAATATGGCCACTTGCTACCAGGAGCCAAGTTTTCATGGGATGTCTGGTGTTGAAGGACACTAAAAGCCACTTTGACTCCTACTGATGTCCAACAGAGTATATCTCAACTCTATGTGATATGATGGCTAAGTAATCATACCACTGACACTGAACTTTTTAGCAAAAGAAAATCCATGTGTACAGAAGGCCCCATAAGGTTTAGTATATATTTTTCAGAGAGAAAATTTTCAAAGACAAAATAATGAAGTAGTCTCTTTTGTTATTCATTAATGAGTTCTTTATTCTCTGCAGGAGAATAATCAGCCACTGAAGAGAGAATATAGAATGAGACTCGTGTGTCATTTAGTTGCAGATTTATTTTCAGGGCTTAATATTTGTCTGGGGATGTTCATGTTAACAAATATGTCTCTTAAAATAATTTTTTTTTAAGGATTTGACACTTTGAATTATAACAGGAAATGCAATATTGCTGAAGGCAATTCTGAACATCAAGATATCACATACTGACTCAGTAAATTTGCTGATGACGAGCTGTGTGGTGTAGTCAACACACTGGAGGGAAGCGATGCCATCCAGAAGGACTTTGACAGGCTTGAGGGGGGGCCAATGGAAACCTCATGAACTTCAGTAAAGCAAAGTGCAAACTCCTACACCTGGGTCAGGGCAATCCGAGGTGCTACTACAGGTTGGAGGGAGAAGTGACTGAGAACAGTCCTGAATAGAAGGACTTGGGGCTGATAGTAGATGAAAAACTCAACATGAGCTGGCAATGTGAGCTCACAGCCCAGAAAGCCAATGAAATCTTGGGCTGCATCAGAAGGAGTGTGGTCAGCAGGTCAAGGGAGGTGACTCTGCCCCTCTGCTCTGCTCTTGTGAGACCCCACCTGGAGTACTGTGTACATTTCCAAATATAAGAAGGAAATGGAACTCTTGGATCAAGACCAGAGGAGGGCCACGGTGTTGATAAGAGGACTGAAATACCTTGCCTATGAAGAAAGCAGGCTGAGAAAGTTGGGGCTGCTCAGCTGGAAGAAGAGAAGGTTGCATAGAGACTTCATATCAACCTTCCAGTATCAAAGGGGGGCCTAAAGAGAAGTTGGAGAGGGGCTCTTCTTCAGAAACTGTAGTGATAGGACAAGGAGTAATGAATATATATTGAAAGAGGAGAAATTTAGGTTAGGTATTAGGAAGAAATTTTTTACTGTGAGGGTGATGAGATACTGGAACTGATTGCCCAGGGAGGTTGTGGATGCCCCAACCCTGGCAGTGTTCATGGCCAGGCTGGAAAAGGCCTTGAACAACCTGGTCAAGTTAGAAGTGTCCCTGCCCATAGCAGGGGTGACTGGGACTAGATGATCCTTAAGGTTCATGACAACCATTAGCATTCTTTGATTCTATGACTCCAGATTTTGAACCCACCCACAATGAGGGCAAAATAACAGCCTGTACCTACAATACGATAAAGAAGCAGATTGGTTTAATGACCTGTCATAGGTTTACTTGTTCTAAAAAAAAAAACCAACAAAAATAAAAGGGAATTTTTTTTCTTTCCCCCGCATTGCTGTAAAAGAAAGATATTGAATGGGAGAGGCTGGTTTGCTTTGGGTGATTGATCCACACAAAAGAACTATCCAGCAGATCCACATTCCAAGCTGATGGCCCTCTGAAGACTGTGGGGAGGGGTGATGAGGGTTTTTTTTCCTTTCCTTGGAAATGGGAGGCACTCCGCTTTTGCCCTGATGGAGAGAGACCCCTCTGTGTGTTGGAGGGGTCCAAGATTCACTTTGTTTTCGGTCTGATCACCCGGCTGTTTCTGGCTCTGATTTATCTCCACTTTTCTGCACCCTGTTCTGCCCCCGGCCCCGACCTCCTCAGACTTCACTAGAGAGGCTTGACCCAGAGGCTTGACCCATCTGCAGAGGAACCCTTTGGGGAAGAGGTCGCCCTTTCCCTCCTCCACTCCCATGTTGGCAGCAGCTTGTGTCCATCAGCGACAGGGGGTAAATCCCAGCTACAGCCAGCTGCAGACAGCGTGAGTTCGTGGGAAGAGCCCCCTTTTTCCCCTTCCCCTTCTCTGTGTGGGGTGGGAAGATCTCCATTTTCAGCTTCTGCCATGCACCAGGGTCCCACAGAGTGACTACCAGAGCACAACAGTGCCCCCTGCTGGCCAACATGAGCAACTGCAGGCTCTGCTCCTCCAGTGATCCAACATTGCCCCCTGCTGACTGTGGTTAGAATTGTGCCAAAAGGCAGAAAGTACTGAACTGTTTCCTTTTTGAACGGGATTTTTGGGTACAAGATTATTGTTTGGTTGGTCTTGTATTCTTTCGTTGTTCTGCCAATACACATGTATCGTTTAATAAAGGGTTGTTATTTTTTCTTTCTCCAAACTTCCTCACTTGGAGCCTCTTAATTTCAGATTTAAAATTGCTTAAAGGGAGTTTGGTCTTCCTCATGCTCCTTAGCAAACCACTTCAGTCTCATCAAACTGAGACATGACCTTTCAAAAGAAAAGCGTTTGATTTTGCGTCTTTTAGAAATTTTGCTTTGCTACGCTAACTACATACTTATATTGTTTACAGTGTACCTGTAAAAAGCCATTTCATTGGTTTTTTCTTACTCTGGGTAAAACTGTTTATACACCTGAAAGTAAATGCTGTAAATTACAATATTTTTTTCTTCTTTGGCAGTAGAAATACCTAGCAAATTATCTAAAAGGATAATTCCCAAACTAGGAGGAGTTCAGAGGACTTGTAGGTCATTAACTTTATGAGCCTTATTTTTAATTCAGATTAATTCATTCTTCAAATGAACCTAATAAATCATATTTTAGCAGATAGTTTCAGATGTCAATCAAAATCAATATCTGATGTTTGCCCTAAGCAGAAAAAAAATTCAAATAGAAGTTCATATTTTCTCACAGTAAAAATATTTCCAGTGAAGACATTAGCTTTCATTCTTGCAGCAGGACGCAACTTACCATTGCTCATGGATGTCAATATTCCATTTGCTTTATTAATTATTAGTTTCTGCTAAAGGTTTGTCACAGTACAAATGCCATCTAAACATATGCTTAAATGTCTTCTGTGTCTGGATATATCAACAAACTAGAAACAATAGCTATAATGTTATAATGAATTATAAAATATTCTATTTTTATTAAAAACCGTATGATGATCTTGGGTTTGTCTTATTTCAGTTAGGTGTCTAAGTAGTTCTGGTGATTTTAGATGGCCCAATGAAGAATTCTTCCACTGATAAAAAAAATTTTGAAGACTAATATTATGCTCAGTCTGAGTAGAGTTACAGGAGAATAACAAAATGCATATCTCCAAGGATCAAAACTGTATCTATTTCAACACTCAGTGTGTTCACATAGATTCAAGAATATTTTCTAAAATCTTCAACATTGACAGCAATGCATTTTTTAAATTGAGGATGATATGAAATTGTTATCTATTATTTTTGTCTATTATTTAATAATAGAAATTTCCTTTGTAAGATGCCTATATCATTCAGTGCTCCCAACATACAATACTAGTGAATTTTACTCTTCGTTACCAGACATGATAAGAATCTATTTCATAGGACCCAGTTGTATTAATAGTAGCAGTCACGTTTTCTAGGATGATATTTGTAAATCATTTTACAATTTCATAAAGCACCTACACTAAGTGATATTGCTGCCTTCATTTTACAGATGGAAAACAGAAAGGGGCATATTAAGGTCAAAATATTTCACTAAAGTATATAAATTGTGGATATATGAGACCTTATTTTGTGAGAGTTTTGCATCATGCTGATTACTATGTAGGGAAAGAACAGCTCTCCATCATTTCAATTTCAGTTATGTTTAGGTGTCACCAGATGTTTTGCAGATAAGACCCCACAAGATGATTTGAGTATCCATAAAAGGCTGACAGCTACTAAAGATCAGAGTTTGGTCAACAGTGTACAAGGAAATAAGGAGGTGGGGACAGAGGGAGACCAGCTGCCATTTCTTCTAAATAACATCTAATTGCATCAGGAAGGCCTCCCTTTCCTGCAAACTGCTCTCTCATTTAGCAGGTGCCTTCCTAGCCCTGTCCCATGAGATGGAGAATTCTGCCTTACTTCCTTGTTCTCATGTTATCATTGCTTGCCTGTAAAGCAAACCCCATGCTCAAGCTCACTGCAACAGAAAGCAGAATGAGGAAATCCCTAAGCATGAAATAAAAGCTAAATGGAGTAGCATTTTCGAAGAGTGGATGTCACCTATTCTTGCAGTCTTAATAGTGAAGTTCTACAGCCTTTTGCCAAATTCCTCTGGGGATTTATCTTTAATAAAACAATAAGGAAAATAGCAGAAAGCACATATTGGACTTTCCTATTTGAGCATATCATATTGACTCCAAAGAGTCACTTTCAGGCTCTGGAGCTCTACATCCACCACCACCTTTTTCTGCTCCTGGAGCTACTGAATGACAGATCACAACAGAAGACTGTGGCAACCCAATGCTGATGAGAGTTTGAAGGGATGAAAGATGTACTTTCCCTATGGACTCCCTCCAGCTACCTCCCTTTCCCCACTCCACTGTTGTTCCCAGCCATTCCTTATCCCTATCCATGCCCATTTCCGGACACTCAGTGATAGCCAGCATTCAATGTTGCTTTCTACTACCACTTCATGATTCTGGCCCATCTGGGGATTTCTGTAGGAGATGACCTCGATGAAAAGGATTCATATCAGCAGTGGAAAGAGGAATTTGTTAATGGACTGGACACCGAAACCACATTTGTCTAATGAACTTTTGTAAAAGGACTTAAGGGCTAAAACCCATTGCTGGGTTGAGGCCCCATTTTAAGTTGCTACATTTGGTTGTCACGGACTTTGCTCCTCGGAGATTACAGTTTGCTACCATTGGACAGTCCACATTGGTTCATCTGTCCCCACCAATCACTGTTGTTCCCTATTATGTCATTGTTGCTACCCTTCTCCCTCATCCATATGTATTTTCCTTCACCCAATCCAATATCCAGGTTTTGGATATCCCTCCCAGTTTCTAGCACCTTCCCCAGCCTACCCTATAAAACCCCACCATTTTGTTATTAAAGCAGATCAGCCTTGAGCTTGGCACTGTGGAGATCTGCAGTCCTGCTTAAGAACCCCGCTGGTCTCAAGTCTTTTTTCCCAATTCGCATCAGATTCTCTCCACAGCCTTCGTGCGACACCAGAGTCGCTCAAATCTATAGAAAGCACTATAATACAGAAAATTGCTGTTCTTATGGTTCTTGCCTGGAATAGTTAAATTATTTTTGGCCCTTGGCTGGAACATGTTCAGTTGCTTTTTAGAGATAGCACTGGTATCCTAATTCTGTAATATTTTGCTTCTAGTTTTTAGAGGGTACATTTGTAATACTTGTTTCTAAATGGAAGCATCATTAAGCTAGTCTTGGCTACAAATAAGCCATATTTAATTTCTTTATATAGATCTTTAGACTGTTCTGTGGTCTCTAATGATCAAGATAAATTTAGATTTACTACATACATGAGACCATTTGAAATTTAAGTGGTACTTACATTTAAACATACATACTTAAATGCTTGTTAGAGGTGTAAGTCATATATGTTTCTCTTCTCCTTTCTGCAATGAATGTTGACTTGTGAAAGTCAAATATTCACTTTCCAAGAATATTGTTTGGTATAGATCATGCATGTCATTTATTCACTTTATATTTTAATGTATAACAAACATGAAACAGGAAGAACACTGAAAAAATTTACCTAAAGACGAATTGCATATTTATGGAAATACCTTCCCCAATAATCATCTATTAGTGGTATTTTCTTTCAGGACATTTTCATTTCAGGACTCCAAGAACTCCACAAACAAGAATTACTCATAATGAAAGAAAAGATACCTGTAAAAATATTGTATGACAGTACAGAATGGGACTCACGAAGTTTCAAGGTAGGTACTGCACACTGAGTATGCTCAAGTTTTTGAAGTCTTAAAAAGCCAAAGGAGTACTTATTAGAAACAAAGAAACAATCTGACAGAATATTATGCATTTATGGAGGCCATAGACGTCAAAGAACCATCACCGCAATAAAGTTCAGATAATTCTTAAAACCACCCATCAGGAGGCAACCTGAAGTGCTGAGGAATGTTTAATCTTTTCCAGCAGTCACCTGTGAAGCACTAATATCCATATGCGTACTGGCCATCATGTATTAGGTAAAATGCCCTGGACACTTCAAAGTACCATGGTGGTAATCTCTGTCACGTTGCCTCTCCAAGCAGCTGAGCTAGAGTATACTAGAAGGTTGTAAAAGAAAAATTTTTCATGACAGCTTCATGACTTGCCTCATGACAGCTCTTTAGTTTTCATTCCAGAGTGAACAGAACTCAAAATTGCAGCAGAAGCTCTGGGTTCTGAGAGTGACATTCACACTGAGTTTTGAAACTCCTGTGGCCAAAATTATTCAGGAGCTGTACTGATAGTATTTCTGGAACCAGGTGGATGCTGGCTTTCCCTAATCAAAAGAAAGTTCCAAATTTACACAGAAAAAAAGAAAATATACAGTGCTTCAATTAAAAATAAATAAATAAAAAAAAATCCCACAAAACCAAACAAACCAACAGTCAAACCCCAGAAAACAGAAACTAACAACAGCAAGTAAAAGCTCCAACCACAGCAGCCTGTTATGGCTTTTATTATTTAATGTCCTGAATGTAAGACTAAGGGTGAGTGCCAGATTATGGCTAGTGTACCTACTGGGTTTGCTCCTTGGTTTTGCCCTAGGTTCGCATTGCAGCCATATTAGCAACCTCATTGCTACAGGCAGCAGCAGTTCATGGTATTATACACTTCTTACAGCTTCATTAGGCCTTCAAAATTAGCCCTGGTGTTCCTGTAACCTTTCATCACAGTAGCAGTCAAAGACTAAAGGTCATGTTGACAGTTTTGGAGATCTGAAACTCCCTAACATGAGCACAGCTTTCAAACCTGCCAAACCTACAGAGTAGGTTCTCTCTTTTCTCCTTTCAAATGCTCCCCATGTAATGCCAGACTCTTTATATGGTTTGCAGAAGATTGAAGATCAGTCCCAAATCTGCACTAGTTATGATTGTGGTGGACAACTTTGTTTTGCCTTCTGCCTCCAATTTTTGAAGAGCCTTTTGCCCCAAAAAACACTCATGGGAACTATGATTCTGGGTAGTTTTTTCCATTGACTCCTTTGAGGATGAAGAGAAGTAGGGAAGGCTTACTTTTTTACCTTTCCTGTATTATTCATCTGCAGAAAGTTTTACCACAATCAATTTACATCTAATTATGTCTCTTTCCTTCTGATTAGTCACTTTTATGATGCCAGTAGCTGAAAGAACTATTTGAGGCATAGCAAAACTGATCTGATTTAGTTATCTTTCATATCAGACGTCTGGTTGTAGGCTGTTATATCAATTACAATCTATGTCAATGCCTGGTAGCTTTCTGCACCATTGAGATGGACATTTTATAGTGCCAATCAAATGCAGTCCCAGCTCTGCCCTCAAGTCCTTCTCAAAGAGATGCTGACAACATCTTTGCTTTGAACACTGGACCTTAAATTTATAGGCTCTGCAGACATGAAGACTTTCCTCTATTTCAATTAAGGCCTTTCACAAACATCAGCATAGCTGTGGTGGTTCAGAGCCCAATTTTTCCTCTAATTTACTGCTAATTTTAGCTGTTACCTCTTGATGGGTGACCATGAACAATGGCAGATGGGGACCTTCCCCCTCCCACCACATTTTCTCAACTGGAAACTTCACCCTTTTTCTCAGAAGCCAGAGAGTCCTTTACCCCCATCCCATCAATGACACAAGGTGGTATCAAATAACCTCCTGGCCATGCCCTCTCAGCCATGTTACTGCAAAAAATTAACTCTGTCCTGTCCAGAACCAGGGTACCTCCAAAACAGATATCAGTATATTTTTATCCTTGCACGTTGGGGGTAAAGGGTGATATCTGCAGTTGAATACCATGCATAGCTTAGTCCATAGCTTCTGCAGTATTGCATGTTAAGATTGATACACAAGAAATCAAATCCCAAGTTTGGCATTATTAAACAACAAAATATTTTTTCCTTAGAAAAGTGATTAGTTCTCCAAAATCATGTAAACAATGGGGGAGTGAGGGGGGAGTTTGTTCTTGTATAGTCATGTTGTTACCTCAATAAAAGTTCCCTCTATAGCAATACACCGAATGGCCCAACGTCCCAATACAATATTTTCCAGGAAAAATCTTGACACACTGCACATTTTGTCTTTGCAATACCTGTTTCTAGAGCTCTTGAAGAGAGACTCTTTTTCTCAGTGAAGTGCTACATAGGAGAAACAAAGAGGAATACAACAACAATTGTACAGCTAACCAAAAATTATACGTATTTTGAAAATGTATTGAAAAAACCTGAGTATTAAGGCCAATAAATAAAAATAAAATAAATGTGAAAATCACGTGAAAAGTTTTAAAAGGTCATGCACAAAAATAAACTGTGACCCACTGGCCAGTATTTTAAGAAAATTTGGGCAGATTTTCTTCCCTAGGTCTCTGGGTAGCTGACAGCACATGATTTAAACAGAGGTGGATTAGGAAATTCTCACCCTGCTGCCACACCTTCTAGCATGAGTTTCTTTACTGTCTAATACATTAAGGCATTTCTTTTAGACAATCTGTCTTAAAATTCTTTCTGTGGTGGTCTCTTATGTAAAATTGTAACTCTTTTCTTCACAGATTCCACATAAATTCCACAAAACATTTGCATTTTCAGCTGTAAAAGTTCTAAGTTTTCTCAGTTTTCATTTGAAATTAAAATAAAAATTTACCTAGTGACTGCCTCTCTATTTAATTTAAGATTAAATAATCACTGTTCGCAGCTCTTTCTTTTTTTTTTTTTTTTTTTTAAATCTTTTCCTGGGAAGTAAAAACCTGGTTACATTTACCTGTCAATTAATATTTACAAGTAGTCATCATCATGGCTAGGCTTTGCGAACGAAGATTTGAGAAGGGCTCTAGCCATGCTTGCTACATTACCAGCAGTATATCCATGTCAAAACTCTAGTCCTGCAAGGTAAGAGTGGAAAAAGTCCTATCAGCTGTCAGCTGTTCCAAAATATCTAAAGAGACAGTACGAGCTCTACAGCTATCCATCAGCCCCTCCAAAACATTTAGATCTATCCTTGCCACCCCTGTTTTCTAGAGATAGCATGTGATCAATGTACAATGTTATCCTTCTTTAACTTACTTCTCTCTCTCTTGAACACTGCAGATCACTCAGCCTCTCTATTCAGGTCCTGACACTGCTTCTTTTTTACCAGAAGCCCTATTTGGTCCTTTTTGGTACTAACTGTCTTAACATTACTGACCACATAGGTCTGTACTAGGTGTAGGGACATAATAACTGGCCATTTCAAGTCATTGCACACATCCTTTTAGCCCCACTGTGTTTGATTAATAGAATTATTCAAGAAACAGGGCACACACTAACCCTCTCCTGCCACACTTTTCAGCAGAAACCATAGGAACTTCCTGGCCCAAAGGTTACATGAGGATCACTGTCCACAACAGCTTCCAATCCCACTCCAGATGACTTGAGAGCAGGGGTCTTGCCCTTAGGCCATCATCTATAGTAGTATAAACACACCTTGTGGTGCTGCAATCTGTATGTAGCCAATGTGTTTACTTACATTAGTGTACTTTGTGTACTAATGAAAGTTTTGCATTTTCCTGGATATAGAATAACAGTAAGTGCAAGTTCTTTGCAATTTTCAAGTTCTCTTCTGAGAACTTTCCTTTAATGTGAGGCTTATGAGGTTACTCACAAGATTTAGGATATCAGTAATTTCAAATTCAGGTAGAACTACTGGATTAATATCATCTCACCCTAGCAGTTTGAGATGCTTGACTGTTTTTATTCCTGTGGTGAGCTGACCCCAGACAGCAACTGCACCCAACAGTCAACTACCCCTAGCAAGAGGGAGGCAAGGATTCAGAAGGGCAAACGTGAGAAAAACTCATGAGTCGAGATAAAAGAGTTTAGCAAGTGAAGGGAAAAAAAGAGAAGAAATATGGTGGATTGTAAGAGCTATGTTAATTCTATCCCATCCCAATACAGTTCCAAAATATTAATTTCTTGTGTTAAAATGATCTTCCTTTATCACCAGTGCTTGTATTGCCTATCTGGTATTCTTACTTTCTTGAAGTCTCTCAGGTGGCGTATTTTGTAGTGTATTTTTCTCCATCTTTATTCTTTCTGTGAATTAAAAGAAAGTGCAAAATAATTCTGTGAGTCCCTTCTTCAAGTACTATTGTTGTTTTCAAAATTAAAATTAATTTTCTCAGTTACAGTATATAACAAAATCCAGTATCGAAGTGTTGTGGTTTAACCCCAGCCAGCCACCAAGCCCCAAACAGCTGCTTGTTCACTCCCACACCAGCAGAATGGAGGAGAAAATCAGAAGGGTAAAAGCCATAAAACTCCTCGGTTGAGATAAAGACAGTTGAATAGGGATAGCAAAAGCCCCACATGCAAGCAAAACAAAACAAGGAATTAATTCACTGCTTCCCATGGGCAGGCAGGTGTTCAGCCATCTCCGGGAGAGAAGGTTCCCATCACATATGATGGTTACTTGGGAAGACAAACACTATCACTTCAAATGTACACTCTTTCCTTCTTACCCCCCAGTTTTATATATTGAACTGCTGTGACCCTCCTGTCACTCCAGAAATGGAAATAGCCTCTGGTCCCCCATGTCCTGAGGGCATTAACGTACATTGAGCGCCAGTGTCAACCAAAGCCTTATATTCTTGTGGGTCTGATGTGCCAGGCCATCGGATCCACACCGTCCAATAGACACGGTTGTCCCGTGCCTCTACCTGGCTAGAGGCAGGGCCCCTCTAATACTCATCTCTATCCTGCTCGTCACAGTTTTCCGTCTGCAAATACCGACGGGAGGTACCTTCTAGTGGGTCAGATCCCTGCCCATGGGATACCGGCACTGCACTCACTTTCACGGACTTTGTTTTTCTCTGGTCCTTCAACTCTTGTACTGGGGCTGCCAAGACATGGGTAGGTTTCCTGTCCCACTGTCTCATGTCTTCTCCATGGACAGATAGGAAATACCACAGCTCGGTTCGTGAGGTCTGTCTACCTTCTCTAGCTGGGGGGTGCCCGGTCCTCACTGGTGCCACCTGGGAGCTGTTTCTCTCAATCTTTTCTAGGATTTTCTCCTGTTGATCTTGTAATTTTGTAGCTATGGTAGTGAGGTTATTGATCGAGGTCTCTACGGAAGAAATGCGGACTTGTAGTGATCCTTGGACCATACTGTCGTACATCCGAAGTTTATTTGCTATAAACGCCACTGGCTCACTCTTTTCCCCAGCCTCCAATGATGTCAAGTAACTGACGATGGCCCCATACGTATGAAGGTCCACCACATGTATGGTGTAAATCTAACCTTGTCAGGATCGTGATTAGCTTGCATATCCCTTCCAAACAGAATCTCCAACAGTGCCATTTCCCTCAGGCGTCGGATCCCCTCCTCCTTGCTAAAATCAGAACTATGACATGTGATTAATTCAAAATTATATACTTTTATGTCATTCACAGTCATTTTTAGCAGAGTTGTCATATAGCTCTTATTCTCAATATTCTTGTTTTATAACGTAGGGAGCAAGTAATTTGCAGTTCCTGAATGAGAATTTAATACATGGTTTGTTTTTTCTACATTGCTACCTGACTGCAATGCTACAGAGCATGTGCTCCACCTGCTAGATAGAACAACCATCCCATTTAACAGTGCTTGCAAACAGTGCACAGAAAAAAAGCAGCAGTGTTGTTGCTGGTCAGAATACCTCTAAGGAACAGTCAAATGTCAGACATGTAAAACTTTACATGAACTACATTGTCCTACAGGGCTGGAAACTCTGCAGGAACTGCCACAGGCCTGCTGGAGCTATTAATTTAGTCAGACCTTTTTCTGTCAAAGGATATTGTAATAGACTCCTTCCTATTCCTACTATGAGGATAGTGTTCAGAATGCTTTCAGTAGTGGTGTGCCCCTTTGAAAGGCCAAATGAATCCTGGGGCACTAACAATGACATCCACTGCATGCCATCAGAAAGAAAGAATAAAGACTTGAAATTATGTCAAGTCATTATTCAGACTTCTCTGCAGAAGACAGGTAAACATAAAAGGCGGTGAAGTGTCTTCACAGAGCAATGCACGAAGGAAATGGGACAGAGTGAAAAAGAGAACCTTGCAGAATCAGGAGGAAGGAAAAAGAAATTATTATTAACTAATAATCTAATTTGTCAAAAATAAAAATAAAGAGAAAGGAAAGGGCAGATTACTGACTGATGTAGGTTTCTTCCTCTTTATATCTCTGCATACTTTTATCTCCTAAGATGCTGTTTAGATGAGCAGTACATGCATTCTCTACTAGCAACTGCAGTGCTGAGCTATTTATGTCCTAGAATGTGCTTTGTGGATTAGCATCAGCTATTTGCCATAAATTAAAGAACACAGTTCCAAACTTCCCAAATTTCAGGGCCTAACTTAGGAACCAAGATCTAGAATACACAGTCTGGTTTGCAGATTCAGATGCCCAACCTTTTCCAGGTTATCAATACTCAATCAGTATCTCTTATAATGAAACAAAAGTTGTTACAATATATACTTAGACTTTAAACTACTTTTTGTTTTCATTCAGATCAGATATAATCTCAGGCTAGCTGGTGACTTCTAGATATCTACGTGTTGTTAACACTAGTTAACACCTTTGCTATCAGTCTCTTAATATGAAGTCCAAAAGGGAGGTGGCTATGGATCCTGACACATACTTCCACCTCTGCACCAAAAGACAGACTAGATAATCACAGCAGGAAAAAATATATTTACTTTGCCCATGAAATTGACAACAAGTTGTCCCTAAGCCAGCAGTGAGTCCCTGTGGCCAAGAAAGCGAGTGGTACTGTTGGCAGCATTAGGAAGAGCATTGCCAGACGGTCAAGGGAGGTCATCCTACCCCTCTACACAGCCCTGGTGAGGCTTCACCTGGAGTGCTGTGTCCAGTTCTGGGCTCCTCAGGATAAAAGAGACATGGAGCTCCTGGAGCAAGTCCAGCAGATGGCTGTGAAGATGATCAGGGGACTGGAGAATCTCTCTTACAAGGAAAGGCTGAGGGAACTGTGCCTGTTCAGTCTCAAGAAGAGAAGACTAAGAGGGAACCTCATCAATGTATACAAGTATCCAAAGGGATGGTGCCAAGAGGTTGGAACCAGGCTCTATTTGGCTGGCGGTGCTGAGCAATAGGACAAGAGGCAATGGGCACAAACTGAAACACAGGAAGTACCCCTTCCATCAGAAAGACCTTCTTTACTGTGCAAGTGACTGAGCACTGGAACAGGTTGCCCAGAGAGGTTGTGGAATTTTCCTTCGCTGGAGATATTTCAAAGCTGTCTGGACACATTCCTAAGTAATATGCTCTGGGGGACCCTGCTTGAGCAGAGGGTTGAACTAGATTGACCTCCTTCCTTTCTGTGATCCTCTCTCTGCTAAAGAGGATTTCATCTAACTGATTTCACAGTGTGATCTTTTCACATACATTACTGGAGAAGGAAAAATTCTTTTTCTCAGATCTGTCCTTCTTTAGAAGTCTCCAGTAGATCTAGCATTTCCATGCAAAAAAATTTTCATCAGTGGCACAGAAGCTCACCAGAAGTATTATCTGTGTCTTTACAAGCTGTGTCCTAACTCCCACATGCATCATAGTTGTTAGTGATTTTATTCAACATGTATTCATATCATAAAAATAATTATTTCACTTTCATTTGGAACTTTTTTGTACATTTGATTAGGAAAGATTTTTAATAGGTATCAGTAAGGACAAAAAATGTGAACTTTTTAAAATCAATTTTGTTGCAACTTTTCCAGTATGCTAAATTGACTGACAAGTGGCTTAAGCGTAATCTCCTACTAGTTCAAAGGCTTTGTGACATGCATTTTAAATGCTGCATTTTGAGGCAATGTTTTTATATATTTATTTTTAATATGTTGTCTTCCTCTCTAAATCAAAAAGTTGAGTCTCAGCAGTTCTCAGAGCACCTAATGTGCTAAGAAAATTAAAGTACCACTTTGTATGTCTATTATATTGACATATTAAATGTCACTCAACTAAAGTCAAATGCACATTTCCATTTTGATGTCTCATGGGCACTCATTTTTACTCTACATTTAACATACTTACTTTCTTGTGCCTTACTATAGTAAGTATCCTGTCTCTTTTTTTCTGTTTCTTTTTTGACCATTCAATCTGGACAAATCTAATATTGTTGAGCCTTCCTCAGAACAGTCTTACCTGGAGTCCATTAGCTTAGTTGTGTCTTAAAGCTTAAGTGTGTTATGTTTCCTGCTCAACATCTCAAATACACTGGCAAAACCTGTGGAGAATTCTTCTAGCTTGTAACAATAATCTGTGGTTTATTTCCCAAATGCCAGATGCTGTTGGATATGTGACTCCATCAAAATAACACAAGTCATAACACTAAGGCAAGGAAAAGTACTACAAGATTTTTAGGAAAACCTTCATTTTCCTTAAAATCATTCTTTCTGTCCTCAGAATATGAGGACTTGTGATGTAAGTGAAACAAAAGGCCTTAGACAAACATCTCCTCATCAAATACAGATAGTTATGTTTGAGCTACTTGTTTAGATTGTAATAATTTCCTTTATCTTAGCATAGATGTTACCTTAAAATGCAATAAATTATGTCCAAAACCACCCAGTTTTCTCCTACAGGTGATTAGGGCAAAGAGTTTATGTGGACATCTGTATTGCATAGGTTCAGCTTATTTACACCTTTAATGTCCAAAGGAAAGTGGTGTGCTAGCATGCACAGTGCCATATGGGATGTTCAGTGCATAAACAGGTGGAAGTTGGCCACTAGAGGCAAATCACTGCTGGGGGTCAGGCTGAGCATCAGTCAGTGGGTGGTGAGACCTTATGTTGTGTATCATTCATTTCTCTTGGGTTTTATTTTTCTCTCTCCCTCTCTTTCATTACAATTATTGTGATTACTTTTACTATTTCATTTATTAAACTCTGCTTATCTCAATCCACCAGTTTTACTTTTCTCCTCCCCGCTGGTGAGCCAAAAAGGACTGTCGTATTTTAACTCCAGTCAACAACCTGGCTTATTTTGAGATAAGAATAGTTTAGTAATTGAAAAAAAAAATTAAATGGTATCATAATAATCAGAGAATTATGTGACGGAATGACACATGGGCTTCTGGCTTGATGGAAACCACTTTATTGCTAAAGGTCTAGGGTTTTTATCTTATTCACTTTCATCTGGGAGTGGTTAAGCAAATCAAGGCAGAACACAGCTGCAAGTCACACATCAATCATATGTAGGCCAGCCAACCACACATATCACACACACAGACCTTGGAGTTTCCAGTTACCCTGCATTCACCCCTTCCTTGGCAAATTGCAAACCAAGAGCTCAGCTCTATTCCCTAGACAGTAAATCAAGGCTTTAGATACAAGATCATCTAGACATTTCCCAGGCTTTTATGATTTTCTTCTTTTTTTGTTCTCACGCTTGGCTTGTTATGGAATTATCAAATCCTTTATGTTTCAAAATACCTGTAACATTATCAAGTTCAATATTTCAGGCATCACCACATTGTGAACTAGACTGCAGTACTAAGTGCCACATCCTGTCGTTTCTTGGATATCTCCAGGGATGGTGACTCCAACACCTCTCCTGGCAGGCTGTCCCAATGTTTGATAATCCTTTTCATAAAGAAATTCTTCCTGATGTCCAACCTGAACTGCCCCTGACACAGCTTGAGGCTATGTCCTCTCGTCCTGCCACTAGTTGCCTGGGAAAACAGACTAATCCTCACCTGGCTACAACCTCCTTTCAGGTGATTATAAACAGTGATAAAGGTCTCCCCTCACCCTCCTTTTCTCCAGGATAAACAACCCCAGATCCCTCACTCTCTCCTCATGGGACTTACTCCCTAGACAGTTCCACAGCTCCGTTACCCTTCTCTGGACACACTCCAGCACATCAATGTCTCTCTTGTAGGTGTGGCCTCACCAGTGCTGAGTACAGGGTGACAATCACTACCCTGATCCTGCTGGCCACACTGTTTTTGATACAAGCCAGGATACCATTTGCTTTCTTGGCCACCTGGGCACACTGGTGGTTCATGCTCAGCTGCTGTCAACCACCACTCCCAGGTCCTTTTCTGCTGGGCAGCTTTCCAGACACTATTCCCCCATCGTGTAGTGCTGCCTGGCGTTGTTGTTACCTGTGTGCAGAACCCAGCACTCAGTCTCATTAAACCTCATACAATTGACCTCCATCCATCAATCCAACCTGTCCAAATCCCTCTGCACAGCCTTCCTGCCCTCCAGCAGATCAATACAACCACACAACTTAGTGTTATCTGTGATCTTACTAGGGTACACTCTATCCAGGTCATCAAGAAAGGCATTAAACAGGACTGATCCTAATGTTGAACCTTGGGAAACCCCACTAGCAACCACTCACCAGCTGGATATGGCACCATTCACCACTGGGCTGAATGAACCTGTGCTGGCTGGGTCTGATGCCCTGGTTGTCCTGTATATGCCATGAGACCAAATTCAAGATGATCTGTTCCGTGACCTTTCCACCAAGGTCAGGCTGATAGGCCTGTACTTCTCTGGATTTTTCTGATCTTTTTTGTAGATGTGATCACTGGCTAACCTCCAGTCACTTGGGTCCTCCTTGGTCTATCAGGACTGATGATAAGTGATGGAGAGTGGCTTGGCAAGCACTTCTGCCACCTCCCTCAGTGCCCTTCTCAGGCACCAAGGTCAGGTTGATAGGCCTGTACTTCCCTGGATTCTCCTTCTGACTCTTCTTGCGGATGGACGTCATATTGGCCAACCTCCAGTCACCTGGGACCTCCTTGGTTTATCAGGACTGATGATAAATAAATGATGGAGAGTGGCTTGGCAAGCATTTCTGCCACCTCTCTCAGTACCCTTGGATGAGTCCCAACTGGTCACATATACTTATAAGTGTCTAAATGGTTCAGCAGGCCACTAACTAGAACCTTTTGGACTGAAGGTCTTTTCTGCTGGTCTTTTTTTCTGGTCTTTTCTGCTCCCCATCCCTGGCTGCCAGCTCTAGGGGACTGGTTGCCCTGAGGATATCAAATCTTGCTGTTAAAGACTGATGCAAAGAAGGCATGAAGTACCTCAGCCTTCTCCTCATCCGTGGTGACAGTGTTCCCTCCCATGCACAATGAAGGATGGAGATTTTCCGAGGCCGTCCTTTTGTTGTTGAAGTATTTATAAAAATACTTTGTTATCTTCCACAGCAGTGAACAGATTGCATTCTGGCTGAGAATTTGCCTTTCAAATTTTTTCTCTGCATGACCTAACAACAAACTTGTACTCTTCCCGAGTTGCCTGCCCCTTCTTCCACAGGTAATAAATATTTTTTCCCCGAGATCCTGCAAAATGTCACCATTCTGCCAGGTTGATCTTCTTCCTCAATTCTCACCTTTTGGCACATAAGAATGGCCTGCTCCTGTGCCCTCAAGATCTTCTTTTTATAGTATGTCCAAATTTCATGGACTCCTGTGTTATTAAGGACTGTTTTCCAGGGTACTCTGAACCAGTGTTGTGAATAGACCAATTACTGATAATAATATATTAATAATTAATAAATATTGAGGAGGAATGAGAGAGAGAGAGGAATAACACCCAAGAGAAATTAATGATGTACAACACATTTGCTCACCACCAGCTAACTGATGACTGACTGTCGTGGTTTTGCCCACCAGCCCGTCCCTGGGGCTGAGGATGGTTTTGTCCAGGTGATTTCCGGACAAAAAACCAATCAAAAAGTTCAGTGACGCCTTTGCTAATTACATTTTTTAAGAAAAACGGAAGAGAAGGTTGTTGCGCAGTTGAAATTAGGAACAGTAGCCATGTAGGAGAGACGCGGTGGGCCCGAGGAGGGCCAAGGCCCCCTCCTCCCTGGCTTGGGCCGGGGGCGGGGGCAGGTGCAGCACTGAAACCTCCCTTCTCTCTTGTGAGAGAGTGAAGAAAAAAAAAGTTTAAAAGACGAACTGCTTAGACGAGAAACTGCTGCAGAAGAATTCCAGCCATGAGATAACAGAACTTCCAAGGTCAAAGCTGCAGTCGCAGGAGAGAGAAGAAAAGTTCGAAGGGGGGAGAGCTGCTGTTTTTCTCCCTTTCGCTCTCCCTCCCTTCAGCAGGGTAAAGACTGAAAAATAAAACCCTGCCACCTGTAGGAGTTTGTTGGGGTAAAGAGACCCCCCATGCGGCTCACAGAGGAGCTTGTGGATGCACCAGAGATTTGTGACTTTAACAGAGAAAGCCTTATGCTGGAGTAAAAGCGGCTCAGATGAGGCAGAGTCCTGTTAAAGACTTTGTGACCCTCGAAGGGATCGATGCTTATGCTGGAGCGAGACGGCTCAGATAAGCTTGGGATCTCAGTGAGAGATCCATGCTGCTGCTGTTGAAGATTTATGACCCTGACGGGTATTAGAACCTACGCTGGAACACAAAACGGTTCAGGTAGGGATGTTGGGATCCATGTGTGGGATCCGTGCTGCTGGTGCTAGAGAGAACCTACGCTGGAGCAGAAAATGACTCAGGTGGGATATTGGGATCCGAGTAAGGGATCCAGACTGGACCCATGCCGAGAAGTCAATCAAGGACTGTTCTCCCATGGGGAGGGACCTCCATAGGGAAGCAAGGGTGAACTCTTAAACCATTATCCCCTGTAACCCTGTGGAAGAAGATCCATAGTAAGCAAGTGTCCCCTTGCAAGTCTATGGAAGGAAACCCTTCAGGACCTGGGTAACCCTCAGCCTTCGGTTTTAGCCCAGGAGGGGGGTAGGCCCAGCCCTGGAGGTCAACACAGAATAAGAGAAAGATAAAGAAGTTCCAACTGCGACGAAAGTGCTGCAGAGTTACTGGAGAAAGAGAGAGAGAGAGAGAGCTGGAATTCCGAGAACAGAAAAGGACTGCTTCTCCTCCTTGGACTGATATAAAGGGAAGTGGGGGGAGAAGTATCTTCTGTAAATACATAATACCTTTTACTTAAGTAAAATTATTGTAGATATAATTCTTTAGTTTTAGTTTGTTAATAATAAATACTCATACTTTTTTTAATTCAGTCTCTTTTTGTCTGCATAAACCTTCTCTCAGCTAATAGTAATTGTATGTGGGAGTATAAAAGTAAATTGAGGCAGGGCAAAACCACGACACTGACCCAGCCCCCAGGGCAAGCAGCAGCTCCCTGCCACCTACCCCCAATTTATATAGTGGGTGTGACTTTCTATGGTATAGAATATCCCTTTGGCCAATTTGGGTCAGGTGTCCTGGTGATACTCCTTCTAAGGGTCTTGTGCAACTTCTCACTGACAGAGAATACAAAACTGAACAGTCCTTGATTTAGGGTAAGCACTGATTAGCAACAACTAAACCATCAGTGTGTTATTAGTATTGTGCTCATACCAAATCCAAAATACCACCCTGTACCAGCTACCTGTATCAGAAGAAAACTAATTCCAAAGCTGAATTCATGACTCAGTTCATTAATTCATATGGCAAATTAAAGGCCACTAACATTTGGATAACTGGGGGTTTTTTTCAGCTCTACAGGCATTAGAAATTAAATTATTATGCAGTGTTTAAATGTCCTATGTCACAGTTATTGCAGTTAAGCATCATGAAAGGACATGGTGCTCACAGAACAGAAACATTATCTTGGGTGCTCACTGGGGATAGAAGAATATCTTCTTTTCTCTGACTGGAAGTGAATATCTATTTCATGCTTTGCTGGTAGGCAGGTGCCACTGAAATAAGTCTCTGGCTGCAAACAGTCACTAATACTAGTATGTTCTGACCTACAGGCATACAGGGACCACATTCTGGTCCAGAGTCATCTGAATCAATGATTAGGAACTTGCTCCTCCTCGTAAAAGCACTATTTTTGGTGCAGGCGCATGTTCTGACATCCCTCTAAATATCTGATCTAAGGTCCACAGACACAATCCTAGCCTTACTTGAGTTACTCTGATTCCTAATTCATTTAATTTATATGATTTGCGTGACACAAAGAAACCATAATTTCTGCAAATCCCTTTTGATCACTCAGATGTGCCTAAGAAATGCCAAGGATTAGATTGGCTCTCAGTCTTCCTGCTTATGGGTGTTAATGCCAACATAGGAGCTCTATTCCCACAGTACTTTTGCAGAAATAAAATGTTTTAAAATGGATTTATCATTAATTCCCACCAGATATTTACTCATAAAACAGTCCTTGATTCAAGAGCACCTTTGAAGCTGACTCTTCAAAAGATGGAGCACATGAAGATCCAGAGTGTTTTCTAGTACAACTAGGAAATCTGAATCACAAATTACTTCCTTACAAGTGCTGTGATACTGTGTCTGTTAAAGTGTTTTTTACTGTCAGAATATAACCAGAATTTGATGAAAGGCATTTAGATAAACTCTCAAAATTATGTGGAAAACCTTAAAGGGAAGGCTAAAGGGAAGATCAAAAGAGAGACAAAAAGGTTTCTGGAAGTGATTGTGTCAGCTGATGTCTGTCACAAGGAGAGACTTGTCCAGTAGGACCAGATCATAAACAGGCACTTTTTACAGAACTACTGGGAACCATCTCCACAATGAGAATCAGGCTAGAGCATCTTTTTGAAAAGGGTTGCCAAAACCAACATTATAAGAGACACCACTAGTCTGGAGTTTATAAGCTTTTTCCTGGCCACAGTCAGCTCACACATGGTAGCAGACATCACTCCAAACAGTGTTAGAAGAAAAGTGAGAACTCTTGAAGCAACACACATTTTCTATGTTCACTGACAGCTGCAGTTCATGCCTCTGTAGTGTTTGGTTCATAACTATTGCCTTTGGGGCAATAGTGACTAATCACCTTCTCACACTACTTCTGTAATGACTCAGAGTTATGTTCAACAGTCATCTGTAGTTGTTTACCATATTCTGACTGATTGGCTTACACTGTGCTCAGAGCATTCGTACTTTGAATGTGATAGCTTAGATTGAAAGCTTACATGTGTTGGGGGTGGCAAAATACAGTGGAAGGACTACAAGAATTGGAAGAAGGAGTGTTACCCTAAAAACAACTACGGCTGAGAGAAGACAACAGGACCCAGGCTAAAGACTTTAATACAGAGACTTTTTGGGATAAACCTATTGTTAGGTTGATGCCTCTGTTCAGGGAGCATGTGCAGACATGTTTCCCTGTGTTGTTGAAGGATTTTCTTCTGTGGACTTTTTGCCATTCTTTCATGTGACAATTTACAGTGGTGTATTTTGTCCCACTTCATTATACGTTTTACATAAATATTCTAATACGTGGTTGGTAGTTACAAAACCCAGTTTTAAGATTGTTTTCCCCTCAGAATGTTATAAATGTTATCCCTATTTTCTGATTGGCTGTTGTTTGCTGCATTGCAGAGGTTTCTCTATTTGCATATGTTCCACCCATATTTTCCTTATATGGTTTGTACCCTCCTCCTTATGCCCAAGTTTGCGTAATCCCCTCCTACTTTCTTCCTTATATGGAAAACTCCTCCCCTTTTTCCTGAATGTTCCACAGCTCCCTCTATAAAAGAGGGAGCTGTCCCTTTAATAAAGGCTTATTTTGCTTCAGCTCAGCACTTGTGTGACCCCCTTTGTGAGGTGGGTTTTATCACCCCACGCATTATATGTGTTCCTGTTTCATGCTAAAACAACAGTCTAAACTCAAAGGAAGAAACAATCCTGGAAAATAACTACAGATGCACCACTCCAGTGTTAACTGGTAACTTACAGAAGCATGAAGCAGCCTCTGGGACAAATGTCTGCAAAAATGGGAGGGTGGCAGGAGGACAAACCTGATCTCACCACAGAAAGTCTTTAACACAGTCATTCAAAGCTATTTTGTTCCATCCATGTCAATAACCCATTAAGGAATAAATTAGGCTATAACTCTTTTTCTGAGAAACGTGAAAAAGCAATGATTATCTTTAGTTCAATGTGTACACTGCAAAAACAACGTTGAAATGTGATGTAGTTCAGAAACTTAAATAAATGTACCCTACAGTATCCCAAAGTGACTGGGATAAATGTTTTTTCCTTCCATGCTTTTTATAGTCCCTGCCAGTTGCATACATCTTTTCAGCTGGATTTTGGCTAGAGCCAGAATTCTCGTTTTCACAAAGTTGTTTTTGACTACAGAAAGTTTTCTGATCTAGTGTCTTTTTTTAATCTCGTGTTGTAATTGGAAGGCGATATCTTAAAATGTCCATTGGAAATCCCAGGTGATACATTTCCCCCAGTCCATCCCATGCACCTATCATGCACACACCAGCTCTATGTTTGGCTCACTGGTGACTCTGCCCAAGAGGAAAAGCATCTCTCGCAGGTAACAGTACTTGCATGCAGCTGAAGGATTACTGCCATGGTTTAGGAATGAAACATGACAACCTACAGGGTTCAAGCAGGATGTAAGCCTGCTTTATTAAAATGGCTTTCTCTATTTATAGAGGAGTGAAGGAAAGTTCTAGCAATGGGGGTGTGGTCAATACATGTAAGGAAAGAGTAGGATGGAGTTAAACATATAAGGAAGGATACAGGAGGGGTTACAGCCATTTAGGGAGAACTAGGGATGGATATTACTAAATATAGGTAATCTGCACTGCAACAGAAACTAGCCATTAGAGAAACAGGGATAAAACATGAAAGGAGAACAATTATAAAATTTCGTAAAAATGTGGGGATACAACATATTTGAACATGCGTTAACACTCAAACTAGTAGTCTTATTGAAAAACTGTCACTGTCTCTCAGTCCCATCCATGGCTTCATATAGAGTGCTCTAAATTCTATGTCAGTCCCTTTTTCCATTGATGGAACTTTTTTTTCATTGTCCAAGCCACCTGCAACAGATTACTGTGCTGAAGAAAGCATGAAGATATTTTTAAGAGAAGCTGCAAGAAAGGGAATAGCAATTGAAATGTGGAACCAAAAGAGAGATGAGACTGAAGGAAAGCACTCATCCCTTCACTCTGTTACCTGATCTGTATCATGACTGTTGACACTGGATCTTTTTCTCAGCATAGCATGAAATAGCATCTTTCCTTCATGGTCCTGCTTTGGGTGGGCCAGGTGAGAGACTATCAGGGACTTAGGTCCCTTGCAGCTCTAGGCACACCTGCCAGCATACTGTACCTCAGTGTAGACAATCTTCAGAGCAAAAGCACGGTAGCAAAGGGACACTCTGTTAGACAAGGGAAGAACCATTAGAAAAATAGTTGAGGTATTCTTTAATTACAAAATTGCATGAGCAGCTAAGTGCCACAGCTTTTAACTTAATGAATCCCTAGGCAGTCTCTCTACAGCTTCAGCTTCAGCTTGACCTTTTGCAGTTTTCAGATAGCAGCGAGTCAAGTGTGAATAGCTCCCGCCTCAAACATTATAGTCAGCCATGCAGAACATCAGCAAGGACTACTCCCATGTATGATCCATTTATTCTCAGTGAGTAGAAATCAGAAGAAATGATGTTTGCCTGGTGCAGATTCAACATATCTGCATCTTGGCAGAGTGGAAGCTTACTTGTGTCAAGTCAGGCTAAGAGGCTGGTTTGGCAGCAATGCTCAGATAAAGCTGCGTGAAGTGGGGAGCTGATTAATAACCTATTTTGCTGAAAGTGGCAGCTCCGCTGCAAAACCTCATCCACATATAATCTCCCCCTACAGAAAAATTTAATTTAGGAGAGCCAATTTCCTCTACTCATCCATGCCTTTAGCACTCTAGAGCTCAGTTATTCACTGATAGTGGCTGGCAATGTACAGAGGCACAAAATAGTCCACACTTTTGAACAACATTCAAGACTAAAGAGGGACTAAATACATTTGGGTTCAGGTCTCTTGATTGCTTGTAAAATACCCATGGAAACTAATCAGATTACTTCCAAAGGAAAGCAACCAGTTTCAGTTCCCTGTTTTCTACTGAGAGGATCCAAACTTACCTTGTTTCCTTCTACATACAATCCACCTGTATTCCTGTAGAATACCTACTCTCCTACAAGACACACACATCTGTAGACCCATCAGCATGCATGTAGGTATTAGTCCCTATGTTTGAATTTAATATATGTAATGCGTTTGTCTCCTTAACTTCCTCTGCACTGAGGGTATAGAACTCAGAACAGGACAACGGAGGAAATAAGGTGCTATTGATAAAGAGAATGCAGAACTCAGAAAATCAATGTACAATTATACCCTCCAAGAGGCTGTGTCACCCCAGTCATTCTGTCACCTTAGTCTTGATAAAAAGCCCACCTGATTCAGCAAGTTCAAAGTTTCTTTCTGTGTGAGAACAGTAAGTCAGTGGATGAAGAAATACAGAACAACAGAGAATTTGTAAAAGTAAACCCAGAAAAGCTTACACTCAACAGCTTTTTTTTATACACATTACTAACTTGAAAGGATTTTCAAAGTTTTGCCTTTCATTTAGAAAGCCCCTCCGAGCTTTTTATTGTGGCCACAGGAACTCTGTTCCTGTATTGCATAGACTTGCTTCATCAAATACAGCAAACAAAAGGTTTTCAGCTTGTATCATTTTAATTCTGCTTTTAACAACACTGTGTTTTTCTTGGTCATTCGCTGTGGTAAAGCTGCACTAGGGTAGTAGTTAAGGACAATCCAGTCTCAAAACTTCATACCACTTTACTAACTGAATTAGTGCTTGACTTGCTAGAAGTCACCATGAGTCAGAGTAGTCTTTCAAATACAATGTTTTACAATAAAACCCCATTTACTGCTACTTACAACTTTGTTTTGCCGATTTTTTTCCCCAGGTACAATGAGAATTTCAGTGCTTTCAAAATTGAAAGTGACTTTAACCAAAAAAAAGTTTGAATCACAGCTGGTGTTTCTACACACTGTATCTTCAATACTGACATTTTAAATTAAATTCCCAGACAGACTCAGTTTGAGTCTTTAAAACATTATTTCTTTCCTGGAATTAAAAATAAAATGTTTGTAAGTGTACCTTAATCTTAACTACTATTATCCAGCTCTGAATACTGTTCAGTCAAAAGAAGATATTACACCTGTGTCTTTAAGGTCTTTTGGAGAACATGTTAATGTGCCCATTAGCACACCAAACTCCAAGTTCAGCACTAAGGAAAGGATGGTTTGGGCTTTGACATCTCTGTCATAGCTTGCTGGGATAGCTTTCCAAAGGAAGTCATAAAATAGCCTTCTAGCAATGTGAAGTACACAAGCCATGGCCTGCCCTGGAAAGCTGCTTAATGGAGTCCTTTTTATATGAAGCAAGAGCTAGTTTCGATGAAAAAATGTTAAAGTTCACACTTCAAGCATTAAGAACTAGGAGGTATGCTTCCGTTAACATTTAAAAGTTACTGCCACAAGCCTCCCAATTATTATATAGCAACTTTTACCCAACATAGCTTCTTAAGAAAGCACAAGATCGAAATATGTTATTTCTGCTTCTGCTTCTGAACTGCTTGGAGGTGTCTTGGCAGCTTCAAAACTCATAAAGCTCACTGTCCACTGTTCACATCATGATTGTTCCTCAAACACTTCAGGATGGATGACAGACTTCTTCATTTTTCCTTTCTTTCATTTATACCTGAAACAAAAGTAACATCTGATAATCTAAAAATGTCTTCAGCCTGAGTATCACAGTAACATTTTCCTGTCATCTAAAGATGGCAGAATACCAGTGTGATTAGTCAAGACAGATCTCGTAGGGATTTAAGAATGGCTGCACCTACAACCACGATTTTCACATTCTGAGGAAAAAAAAATGTTTATTCAGCAACATACTGCCAGTTTTTAGGAAGGAAGTGTGGTCTCTTCTGTGAGTCATATAAATCATATCACTACAAAAATTACTTTTTTTGCCAAATATGTCAGCTCTACTCACATATGTCTAAGGCAACTAAAGAGTAAAACACAGAAGTGAATTCTAATTTAGGAGGTTGTTTACAAAAATAAGGAATTCATTCAAATGTTTGCATTATTACCAGAAGCATGAGGAAAAATCTTAACATTAGCACAAAAAAAGAAACAGAGGAGTTTTATTAAGAACAACAATGGAAAATGTTACAAGCTGAAAAATGATGAAGCTCTAGAAACTTCAGGAAGACTTGTGTGTTTACAGATGTCATGGTTTTAGCTAGCTCTCCCAGGTGAAGAATTTTCTCCCTTCCCCCCTGGCTATCAAGATAAGCACTTCAGAGTACAAAAGACCTAGCTCCATGCTGATGGCCAGACATTAGTCTCCTAGGAGACAAGGCAGATAAGGACTTGCATGTTACTTTTTTCTCTCATCTCCTGGGCAACAAAGTGGGAGGAGTTGGGGGAGGCTACTGTGTGGCTGGAAGGAAGTTGGAATTTGGGGCTGTGTGTGGTCTCAACTCTCTGCCCTCAGCAGAGCCTTCGAAGAGCCTTGCCTGAATTTTTTTTTTTCCCTCCCCAGATAAGAGCTATTGTTTTTGTTTCCTGCCCTGGAGGTTTTTCTTTTCCCTTTGTTTTTTTTTTTCCCTTTGCATTGTTTTTTCCCAGAGGACAGAGCCCCACCAAGAGAGACAAAGGGGAAGGACTAGGCAAAGCAGTTTTCTCGACCAGCCGGAGTAAGTGGAATTGTCTGGTCCCTTTTCCCCTCTCCCTCTTCCCTTTCCCAGTGTGCGGAAAGGGAAAGAAGGTTCCTTTTTGGTTGGATTGTTTTTTTTCTCCGGTGTACCCACGTGCTGGGCTTCAGACATTACAAGTTCTGCATCTCCGGTGATCCAACAGTACCCCCTGCTGACTGAGGTTGGAATTGCACCAAAAGGCGCAAAAGTTGAACTTTGCTTTTTACCGGTTTATCGGTTTTGTTTCTGAAGGGGTTATTTGTGGGTGTAAGAGTGTTGTTTGGTTATTTTACTTAGGTTTTTTTGTGTTTCTGTTAATACACACATACTTTTAATAAAGGGCTGCTATTTTTTTCCTTTTCCATAATTTGTTCTTTTCCTTCAATCAGAACCTTTTAATTTTTGATTTATAATTGCTTAGAGAGAAAGTTTGGGTCTTTTCCCCTAACTCACTCTCAACAAAAGACCCTTGTCTCATTTAAACTTGGACAACAGGATAAAAAGTAAAGACTAGTTGATTAAAATTTTCTAAAAGTAAATTTTTTGAGTATCAACTAAGATACAATGTTATCAAGGCTGCAAAAAGGGAAACAAAAATAGTATGGCATATAGGTTGGCAGTTTTCAGTCTGGCTTTCTAAATAAATTCAGTTTGTGTAATCACGATTCATGCATGGCTTTAGATGATCCACTCTGCTTTTTTCTTTAATAATTGCCTATTTTAAAGTTAGTTTGAGAGTAGAGAGAAATTTCAAAAATTATTGATTTTACATTTATTCTGTGAAAAACAGTGCCTACATGGAAAAGAAAAATCCAAATCTGTATTTCAGAGTAGAAAATACTGTAAAACAAGCGGTGGGACACACTTGGCAGAAGCTGATGACCACTCAACTAATAAGTATTGTCTGGTTTATCAGAACAATACATCCCCACACTGTCTTCAGCAACTGCTGGCTGTTCCTGAGGAAGAGACCACAGCTGTGATGGGTGCCAGGCATGAGAAAATAAAGTGCAAGGAAAATGGGGCTTATATTTAAGGAACTAGGTTCTGCTATTTTCTTCCTTATAGAAAGAAAATCAGGGATAAAACATCTCCTTTGTTGTGGAAAATAGCAGCTTTTTAATAAAAAAAAAAAAAAAAGATTGACATAGTCATTTTTTCAGCAAGTTTTACCCCAGAAAAGAGTTTGACTGAATGTTTGTTTTTCTTCGGCTCACACAAAATAGAGAAGCAAAAGTATTTGTCTGAAAAAAGAATATTACTTCTAACTGTGAATGTCTGTAGTTCAAGGTCTGTTTGTGTCAATTATATTAGTGTACTTTAAACAGAAATCAAATGAAGTGCCACATAATTTAGATGCAGAAGTTGCCATTAAAATTTTTTTTAGAAATGTCTCGGAAGTAGTTTATAGTTTTGTTGCATTCACAGTATCTTTCTGAGTGGTACCAGCAACACAAATATAACTGGAATAGTGCTTGAAAATGTAACAGCATTCAGAGTACAACCTTCCTATTTCACAGAAATTTTGGAGTGCACCCATTCAGCCAATTCCTTATTTGCCGAGCAATCCATTCGTCAAGATCATGTTTCTTCAATTTAGAGACAAGAATGTCATGCAGGACAGTGTCAAAGGCTTTGCACGAGTCCAGAGAGCTGATGCCAGTCACTTCTCCCTTATGCACCACTGATGTAACCCTGTTATACAAGGCCACTGAATTTGTCAGGCACACCTTGCCTTTATTGAAGTCCTGTTGGCTATCACCAATTACCTTCTTATTGTCCATGTACCTTAGCATAGTTTCTAGGAGTATCTTCTTCATGATGTTGCTGAGCACAGATGTGAGACTGACAAGTTTTGTTGGGTTTTTTTTGTTGGTTTTGTGTGTGTGTGTGTGTTTTGTTTTTTGTGTTTTTTTTTTTGTTTTGGTTTGTTTTGGTTTTGGTTGGTTTAGCATATTTACTCAGTTTTCACATTTTTATTCTGTTGGGGTTTTTCATTTGTTTTTGCTATTTTTATAGCTCCTAGTCCTCAGTGGTACAATGTATGAAGGAAAGAAGTTTAGGATTGCATTAAACATCTTAGTAGTAGGAGCCTATTACTCTAGTCACTAATATTTTTCTTCTTTCTCTAAATTGCAGTGCAATTCATAGAAGAAGAAAAGTTTTACATACAAAGAATAGTTTGCTGTATAACTGTATTTTTTGCAAAAAACTTTATACCTCCGTTTTTTAAAATATCTATGTAACAATATTTGCTCTGGAAAAAAAACCACAACTAAGATACATATTGCAGATAAAGGATGAGATTTGAAGCTCACTGCTTTTATCACACTTTGCACTTCAACAACAACTATACAGATGTGCTGCTTTATTCTCCCAGAAATATATTTTTTTTTAATTTTCTGGTTTAACTTCTTTCACTGCATGAAAGAGGTGTTTTGATTAACTGTGTGAAATTTAACTAGGTCAGGATGGATCTGGAAATTTCAGAAATATTATTTTGATTGACCTAATGAATCTGTTCTTGTATGTTGGAAAAATAAAACTCTCTAAACATCTGCAACATTTTTGATTATGGCTTTTGGAAGCACTTAAGTTTCCTAAGACTGACTGACACAAAACCACTGAGTCTTACACATCGCACAGAAATTAACTATCTTCTAGAATCAGAAGTAGGATAAAATATCTTAACCAGATCTATTTTATAACTTTTCTTTCTTTGTACTATGTGGTGATATCTTTAGCTCCACAAGAATAAAACCCAAGCAGACAGCCTTTACCCCAGCTCCCTGGTGATTCTGATCCTTGGATGCACAATTTTCATTTTAGATTTGATTACAGATGAGACATTCAGCTAAGTGTATAATAAAATGAAAATGAAGTGGGCAGTCTATCCTCTCTTTTGTTTCTGTCTTACAAATATGCTCTTCTTTTTAAAGGGCACTGCCTAATCAGTAATAAAAGAGTACTACCTGAATGTAGAACTTCACACTGCAATGTTCTTATTAATATTTGCTTTCAGCAAATATTGATATACTCATGCTTTAAAAAAATTATACATTTTTCCAGCATTTGCACAGCACTTCTTGAGTATGCTGGTATTCTCAGAAGCAGAATATCAAAGGTTCGTGATTGTAGATCAATGATAAATAATTTAAAAAAAAAATCAGTCTTGGGTATTCATAGAAAGTTCTTCCTAGTATTCTGTTAGCATTAAAATTCTATTTCTTAAGTGAAATGTTGCCAGCAAATTTCCCATTTGTTATTAATGCTATAAGAATGAGACATTACTTGTGAACATGCCAGTTGTACACTCCTTTATCAAAGTAGGCCTTCATGTGAAAACTGTAGCCATTAGCCATAGAATTCAGAGTTTTATTTGAATTTTAATCTGGACCTTTTTCTTTTATATTTTACATACAACATAACATGTAAGGAAAACTTCAGAATTTGGCTATGTGGAACTCTGAGAAGCAAAGAGTCTAGATTGGTTTAATCTTTTCCATCTTCAGTTAAGTACAGCTCAAAGCACCTGGACTATCAAACTGTCTTCTTGCCGAAACCTGTGCCTAAAAACTAGAAGACTACTTGAATAGTTTCCAAGTAACTGCACAGGTGCCAAACTTTAGAGAACTTTTTAAACTGGCAGAAAAATACATCCTAAAAACCCACAACTAAAAATGAAGTTTGAAATAAAAATAAATTGCAAATACAACCCAACTCCTTAATGGTTACTGTAACAAGTGGATGGAACACAAAGGAAGTGGTTCATTACTCATGAGCTTTAAATGGAATGCCCTTCTGAAAGATGCTCAGCCACCAATTATCAAAGCGTAGGTTCTCAAATATGTAGCATGGAAAATAATAACATTCTCTGCAGGAATTTCTGAGTAAAATTTGATAACTTATAGAAGCATTATGGAAGCATTCAAAAGAGGTTGATAATAGTCCTTTCAAAATTTGAATTTGAGGACTGTATTTTCTGACTATGTCATCATATCAGGATTTGGCCCATAGGGAGCAGAACTTCTGAATAAGAAGTTACTACTATATGTGTAAAGGTCCAAAAGTAAATGATCCCAGTTTTGGGGGTGCAAAACTAAACAATCCCACTTGGGGAGGCAGGCCTGCTCTGGGCTCTGCAACTACCCGCTGGCTGCGGTCCCCACTGGCAGCAACCAGCCCCACGTCTCTGCTGGGGGGCATCCATGCTGTTACAACCCCCCTGCACCGGAGCAGTGCTGCGTGGCCCTCTGGGGCAGGCAGCTGCCACTCTGTACTCCGTGCCCATGGGCAAAGGCCGGCAGGTGCCTGTGATCCTTCCACCGATGGACTGGAGCAAGCGCTGTAGAGCTGCGGGCGCTTCCCAGTGCACCCTTCTTGGTGTGCCCTGTCTGGCACTGTGTCCTCTCCGCTACTGCCCCCAGGCTGAGCTTTCACAGCCCCATGACCCCAGCAGCCACTGGGCCTCCCCGCAGTATGCAGTAGAGATCCTCTATGATGCAGCAGCTGCTGGCGCTTGCCACCCCATCCCGCCAGAGGCGGCGATGGCAAAGATGCGGGCACACCCAGCCAGGTCGAAGTAAGGCGTGAGGAGACTGTACCCATTTACATTGCTGGGGAAAGAGGTGGGCGGCCGGGCAGCGGCAGCGGGCAGGGCCAGGAGCACCATCAGAGGTAATCCTGGCCATGCAACACCTCGCTCCACCACTTCCCGGGCTGCTCCCCTCACAGGTGGCCCCAGTGCCACCTGGTCCCACTGCCCCCTCCACCATCTTCATCAGGGGCTGTCCAAGAAGTGGGGGCGGGCAAGGCAGCATCTCCATACTCCCATCCTGCTTTTTTGCTCTGCTCTCGGAGTTCTCCAGGCCACGCCATGGCTCTGCCCACCACCGTGGTGTGGAACACATGTTGGAAATTCTGCAGCGCCATGTTGGATAAATGTGTCTCGCGTGCAGTGCCTCCACTGCTAATCTGAGACCACGCTCACACTGTGCTGTCAGCAGCCCACTGGTGCTTCGTGGTTGCTCCTGCTGCATGGACTCTACACTGACCACCTGTGACTCAGTCAGTTTTCCACTGCCTGGATCTCAGGGTTTGGTTTCATGGCACAGCTTTAGCGACAGGTGTATTGGCGCACTGCCGCCATTATTCAAGCCTCCCCCCTCCTGCGGCGATGCAGACAGGAATTCAGTCAGTGGCGGAGGGAGAGGGGGGGTGCATTCCTGTTCTGAGGCAGCTTGCGGAGGTAAGCAAGCTTCAATGCTGTTAGTAATGTTCAATTCAGAGATACTGTGTTGAGCCCAAAGCAACAAATTTTTCAAGGATTGTTCATCAGTCTTTGAGCTATGCTGTTTAAGCAGGTGCTTCAAGATCAAATAAACATTGATCAGAAGACATCTACCCCTCATTGCCCCATTTTTATGTTTTAAAGTCTATTTTTAAACTATTTACCAAGTTCATGGCCACTCAGTACTTGGTCCCAACTTAGTGTGATAATTTCAGTGCATGATCTATCTTTCAGTTCAGCCATGCACCTCCACTGGAGCAGAAGGAGTCGCTACTCCTGCTAATGCCGTCGGCTCTGGGCTACTGGCTTCTAATATTAGAGGCCGGGGCTCTAAAACCACATGATGGGCGCCATTTGTGAAGGTCCAAAACTAAATGATCACAGTTTTGGGGGTGCAAATCAGAATTCTTTAGTTGAACACCGATTCACAGTATCTGGGTCTGGTAGGTGGGATATGTTAATGAAGAGGACGAGTTATGCTAACTAGGGGATGGATTATGCTAACTAGAGGATTACACAAGTTTTGGCTACAGTTACACAAAAATGGTTAATATTTTCCTGTGGGGAGGAATCATATGGAAGGAGAAAACAAAGGTGTTTCTACACATCGGACAACATCACCAAAAATTCTTACCATATCTTGCCGAAGGAGACAGGACAAGTAAACATAGATAACTGTTAACAGATACAGTCTTGTGATATTTCTTGTGATGTGGCTTTAGGCTCTCAAAGCAAAGAGCTTCCCCCAGCTCCCACTGTCCATGGTTTCACAGAATCATAGAATTAACTGGGTTGGAAGAGACCTCCAAGATCATTAAGTCCAACCCTTGATCCAACTCCACTGTGATTACTAGATCATGGCACTCAGTGCCACATCCAGCCTCATCTTAAAAACCTCCAGGGACAGTGAATCCACCTCCTCTCTGGGAAGGCCATTCCAATGCCTGATCACTCACTCTGTAAAGAATTTCTTTCTAATATCCAACCTAAACTTCCCCTAGCAGAGCTTAAGCCCATGCCATCTTGTACTGCTGCTGATTGCCTTGGAGAAGAGACCAACCCCCACCTGGCTACAACCTCCTCTCAGGTAGTTCTAGAGAGTGATGAGGTCACCCCTGAGCCTCCTGTTCTCCAGACTAAACAACCCCAGCTCCCTTAGCCTTTCCTCATAGTACTGGTTCTCAAGTCCCTTCTCCAGCCTGGTTGCTCTTCTCTGGGCCTGCTCCAGCACCTCAATGTCCTTCCTGAACTGAGGGGCCCAGAACTGAACACAATACTCCAGGTGTGGCCTCACCAGTGCTGAGTACAGGGGAAGGATCACTTCCCTGCTCCTGCTGGCCACACTGTTCTTGATGCAGACCAGGATGCCATTGGCCTTCTTGACCACCTGGGCACACTGCTGGCTCATGTTCAGCTTCCTGTCAATCAGCACCCCCAGGTCCCTTTCTGCCTGGCTGCTCTCCAGCCACTCTGTGCCCAGCCTGTAGCGCTGCAGGGGATTGTTGTGGCCAAAGTGCAGGACCCGGCACTTGGCCTTGTTGAACTTCATCCCATTGGAATCAGCCCAACTCTCCAGTCTATCCAGATCCCTCTGCAGAGCCCTCCTGCCTTCCAACAGGTCGACACTCCCTCCCAAATTGGTGTTGTCTGCAAATTTGCTAATGATGGACTCAATCCCCTCATCTAAATCATCGATAAAGATGTTAAAAAGGACTGGGCCCAGCACTGATCCCTGGGGGACATCACTGGTGACCGGCTGCCAGCTGGATGCAGCCCCATTCACCAGCACTCTCTGAACCCAGCTCTCCAGCCAGTTCCTAACCCAGCACAGAGTGCACCTGTCCAAGCCGTGGGTTGCCAGCTTTTCCAGCAGTATATTATGGGAGACAGTATCAAAGGCTTTGCTGAAGTCCAGATAGACACATCCACAGCCTTCCCCTCATCCACCAGGTGGGTCACCTGATCATAAAAGGAGATCAGGTTGGTCCAACAGGACCTGCCCCTCCTAAACCTGTGCTGGCTGGCTCTGATCCCTTGTCCATCCTGTAGGTGCTATGTGATTGCACTCAGGATGATCTGCTCCATAACCTTGCCAGGCACTGAGGTCAGTCTGACAGGCCTGGAGTTTCCCGGCTCCTCTTTGCAGCCCTGTTTGTAGATCGGCATGACATTTACCAACTGCCAATCATCTGGGACCTCCCTAGAGAGCCAGGACTGTTGGTAAATGATGGAGAGTAGCTTGGCAAGCTCTTCTGCCAGCTCCCTCATCACCCTAGGATGGATCCCATCTGGTCCCATGGACTTGTGTGGATTCAGGTGGCTCAGTAAGTCACTGACTATTTCCTCCTGGAATACAGGGGGACTATTCGGCTTCCTGTCCCTGTCTACCAGCTCCAGAGGGCAGTTGTCCCAAGGGCCACCTGTCCTACTGGTGAATACTGAAGCAAAGTAGGTGTTAAGTACCTCAGCCTTCTCCTCATCCCTTTTAACTATGTTCCCCCCCAAGTCCAACAAGGAATGGAGGTTTTCCTTGCCCCTCCTTTTGTTATTAATGTATTTATAGAAGCCCTTTTTGTTATCCTTAACAGAAGTAGCCAAATGACTTCAAATTGCACTTTTGTCTCTCTAATGTTTTTTCTGCATGACCTAGTTATATTCCTAAACTCATCCTGAGTAGCCAGTCCTATTTTCCACAGTCTGTAAGCTCTCTTTTTATCCCTGATTTCCTTCAGAATCTCCCTGTTCATCCAAGCTGGTTGTCTACCTCGCTGGCTTGCCTTTTGGCACACTGGCACAGCCTGTTCCTATGCACTCGAGACTTCCTTCTTGAAGCACGTCCATCCCTCTTGCACCCCCTTGTTTTCTAGGGTTTTTTCCCAGCATATGCTCTGGACCAGTCTCCTGAACAGGCCAAAATCTGCCCTCTGGAAGTCCAGTGTGGAGGTTTTATTGGTGGCCTTCCTTGTATCCCTGAGTATTGCAAACTCTATTATTTCATGGTCACTGTGCCCCAGGTGGCCTCCGACCACTGCATCTCCCACCAACCCTTCTCTGTTTGTAAACAACAGATCTAGTGGGGCCCCACCCCTGGTAGGTTCATTTACCAGCTGGAGCAGGAAATTATCCTCTATACACTCCGGGAATCTCTTAGACTACCTTTTCTCTGCCGTGTTGAGCTCCCAGCAGATATCCAGCAGGTTGAAGTCACCCACAAGAACAAGGGCTGGTGATTTGGAGACATCTGCCAGCTGCTTGTAGAATAATTCATCCCCTTCATCATCCTGGTTGGGTGGTCTATAACAGACTCCCATTAGGATGTCAGCCTTGTTGGCCTTCCCCCTGATTCTGATCCACAGGCACTCAACCTTATCACTGGTGACCTCAAGTTCTACAAAGTCAAGAGGCTCTCTAACATATAGAGCCACACCTCCACCTCTCCTACCCTGCCTGTCCTTTCTGAAGAGCTTGTAACCATCCATGACAGCACTCCAGTCATGCGAGTCATCCCACCACGTTTCTGTGATGGCAACTACGTCACAGCTTTCCTGCTGCACGATGGCTTCCAGCTCCTGCTATTTGTTGCCCATGCTGCGTGCATTGGTGTACATGCACTTCAGCTGGGCTGCTGATTTTACTTTTAACTCAGGCTTTTCATCCCTGGGCTTCTCTTTGGAGAGCCTGGATTCAACCCTTCCCCCTTTAAACCTAGTTTAAAGCCTTCCTGATGAGCCCTGCTAACTTATGGGCTACAGTCCTTTTGCCCCTCCTAGATACATAAAGCCCATCTGATTTAAGAAGACTGGGTACTGTGGAATTTGCCCCATGGTCAAAAAGCCCCAAATTTTGATGGTGGTACCAATTCTTTAGCCACCTATTGATAAGGTTGGCTTTCCTACTCTTTTCTTCATTCATCTCATTCATTCCAGCAAGTACAGGAACTGAGGCAAATACTACCTGTGTGCCTGTCCCATGAACTGATCTACCCAGTGCCTTGAAATCCTTTTTGATTGCCCTGGCACTTCTTCTATTAATATCATCACTGCCAGCCTGGATTACCAACAGTGGATAGTAATCTGAGGTTCGAGTTAACTCAGGAAGTCTCTTACCAATATCCCTCACCCTGGCTCCGAGAAGGCAGCAAACCTCCCTGTGGGATGGGTCTGGTTGACAAATAGGGCCCTCAGTTGCACTCAAAAGGGAGTCACCTACCACAACTACCTTTCTTTTTTTCTTATAGCTGTAGTTGTTTCCATTCCCCCCCATCCACTCGGTTTGCCTCCTGACAGCAGAAGGGGCAGGGCATCACTGTCTCCTGATGGACTTCCTTGGGGGTCAAAAGGGTGTGACTCCACCTATTTCCCTTTCACTTTCCCTAATACTTCTCAGCCTCTTTACCTCTTCCTTGAGCTCTGCTACCATGCAGACCAGATCATTGACCTGCTCACATTGCACACAGGTGCCTCTTATAATGTCCTCTGGTACTGCTGCCAGGGTCAGACAGTCTGCGCAACCAGAGACCTGAATGGCTGCATCCTCTTGTAGGGTTCTATCTGTGTCAACAGGCAGAATTATATTTTCACTTTCATGCCTAGTTAGATTGCTCATAGCATCCTTTTCATTTTAGAAAAGTTGCATGCCCAACTTCTATGTGTTTAACCTTCTTTTACAAAGGATATTCTTAAAGCCTAGTATTAATCTCATAGCCCTGCCTTTAAGAAGAAAAACGCACTAACCACATTGTAGATGACATTCAACGATGTACCTTACAAAGCGGTTTGTCTCCCACTAAGTGTAACCAACATTCTCTCTGATCCTGCCTTGATTTGCCTTCAGATATGTTTGGCTATATAAAATTATGTTTCCATTTACTGGCACAAGTTCTGAAGTATAAATGTTTACTGATTTATTTGAAATGTTCATAATAATTTACTATGGCTTCACATCTAGACCAACTTTCTGTCTTTAATATATTGCTAATTTCTAGCTTGGTGTCCTAAGAAAAGGAGGCTTATACAATCACTCTGTATATTTGCCAGTCCTCCCAAACAGCTTTTTAGTCTGTTGACCAATTTAATTCAAATTTGACAGGGAGAAGTAAAGTCTCCATGACATTATGTTCACTGGAGATTTATGAAGATTGATGATCTTTGTAAAAGAAAGGGGCAAGATAATGTGAGGGAAGCTGTCACTCTTGCAAGAGGGAAATCAGGGAGCAAAAAGCAAAAATCTGGAAAATTGACAGTTCATTTCATTGCTTAACTCTGTGATTCCCAGTACTTTCATTTACCTTAAAACAGAATGGGAAATTATCCAGCCTAGCGTGACAAACCGTTTAATCCTGAAAGGTCTTGAGTGCCTCAGCTGTCAATTGAGCAAATCTTGGAAACAGAATCTGACTTTATTTCATTTGCAAGAGAGATTTCTGTGATTCTCTACTGCATTTAGGGTAAGCAACTGCTTTTGAACTACAGGTCATAACATTATTATGACTAAAAGCATCTTAATTGCCTTAAAACCTTCCAAAAGCACAGTTACAACAGCAACATTGACATTTATGTTGAGTAAGCTGCAGCACTCCCTTCATCAAAGGAAACACTTTAATTTTTAACCATAAAGGTCTTCTATTATAAACTAAGGGCACTTAATGTGGAGAAGAAGGAACATTATCCAAACTACTCTGACATGAATCAATTCCTAGTCTTGGCAAATCTTTCTTATTATATCAAGTAAAACAATATCATCTTATACACTAGTAGAATCTAGCACACACACACATACACATTATCAATTTACAACAGAAATCAGGATTTCTCTCAGCAGTGGCTATGAATGAATCATTAGGGCCAGAACAGGCATTTTCCTAGTACTGTGAGGGAAAGAAGGTGCTAAATACATCAAAGTTACCATGACTGCAAGTAAAACACCAGTCAGGGAGAAAAAGCACAAATATATTTTCACTTTGAGATCGTGAAAAATGGCTCTACCTATCCTGATGAGAACAGTATAAGAGAGGATAAGAGAACAGCTGCTTACACCTGCTGAGTAGCTTCAAGCAGCTTTCACCAGGCTTCAAGCAAAAGAAGCTGAATAACAGGTCTTTTCCCTCTGCTTTTCCTTGTGCACATGTCGTGGTTTGCTCTGGGTCAATTTCCTCTCAACCCCCACACAGTTGTTGTAAGCTGAGAGAAGGTTTATGCAGACAAAAGAGATCTGATTGAGGAGAATAATATTAGGATTTATTACTAGAGGATAAAACCTGAAGAACTATATCTACAATTCTAATTAGGCAAAAATATTTTGTATTTACAAAAATACCCCTCCCCCCTTTGTATCAATTCAGGAGGAGAAACAGTCTTTTTTCCATTTCTGGAGCTCCAGATCTTTTAAATAAATTTGCAGCACTTGAAAGTTCTTCTTCTGTTTTCTCTAGCATGACAACTCCGATTCGTTGCAGCTGGAATTGTTTCTCTTTCTCTCTCTTTTCTATGTCGGCCTCAGGGCTGGGCCTACCCCTGTTCTGGGCTAAGACTGGAGGCTGGGGGGTTACCCAGGTCCTGTGGAATCTTCCATGGACTGCAAGGGGACACTTGCCTACCATGGATCTTCACCACAGGATTACAAGGTATAATGGCTTTTGAGTTCATCCCTGTTTCCTGTGGGGTCTCTTCCCACAGGAGAACAGCCCTTGATAGACCTCCCCAGCGTGGGTTTATCCCTTGGGCAACAGGTCTTCCATTCTCTGCTGTCCCTCAGGGTTACAAATTCAGCTGCACCAGCACAGATCCCTCACCAAGATCCCAACAAGCTACCTGGGCCATCTTGCTCCAGCGTAGGTCTCTGTCTCTGTGGGCCACAGGTCTCCAACAATACTGTTTTATCTAGACGTCCCACAGAGTCACATCTTCTTCATGCACTCCTCTGCTTCGGTGTGGGCTCCTTCATGAGCTGCAGAGGGTCATCTCTGCTCCCCAGCAGTTTTCCACAGGTGGCAGGGATTTTAGTTTTCAGTCTTTTCTCTGCTGAAGGGAGAGAGAGAAAGGGGGAGAGAAGGAGTTCCCCCCCCCTCGCAGCTTTTTCTCTTCTCTGGCTGCCAGCTTTGACATTGGAGGTCTGTTATCTCTGCCTGGAATTTCTTCTGCAGTATGTCTTGTCCAGGCATTTTTCCTCTAATTTTTTTTTTCTCTACTCTGTTACAGGAGAGAAGGGGGGCTTCAGTGCCACATCTGCCCCTGGCCCTGGGCCGGGGGAGCAGGGGGGCCCTGGCCCACTTGGGACCTGTTGCCTCTCCTACATGGCTACTAATTTCATCTGCGCAACAACATTCTCTTCCGTTTTCTTAAATATGTAATTGGCAGAGGTGTTACTAAAACTTTTGATTGGCTTTTTCTCCAGAAATCCACCTGGAAAGAACTATTTCCAGCCCCAAGGCAGGGGGTGCTGGTAGGCAAACCCATGGCAGCACATTTGGCTTCCAGCTGTTCCCATGTTTAAGGAGAAGCCCTTTCTCCTATTTTGCTGGAAGGCACAGTCAGATTTTTCTTCTCCATGAGCTGTGAAGCTGCACTCAAAAATGGAGTGACCAACTTTTTCCGTGTAAAACAAATTGATATAGAATAGCTGCTAGTAGTTGAAAATTCAAAAGGCACAAATAACAGCTACTATGTTTGTGACTCTGTAAGTGGCTAAGACAGGCTTTACCTTGCCTATCTAATCCTCACTTTTCTCATAAAGACATTTAAACTAGCAATGCTTGAGCTGGGGCACATCAGCCCTGACCTCTTCTCAAGGTGCCTTTTTCCAAGTCGCCTTTCCCTCTGACCAGAGAACAGACCAGAAATCACTTAGTTCATGCCCAGATGCATGTACATGAGGCTGAAACTCTATACAAGTGTAACACTGGCAGGTCTGAAATCTTTGGCCAGAAGATAATCTAAATCCGTTTCTGGAAGGATTCACAAGTAATTTCAGTGACAGCCTCATCCCAAAGGCATTTGCTAGTTATATGTACTTTTTGTTGGCCTCCAGTATAAGCTGTTAAAACTAATTCCTCTTTGCCTCTCTAACCCTGCCTTTAACCAGAGATGAAGATACTTCTTTATTTATTTTTAGGGATTCATCAAATGCCTGTTACTTCCTTTTTCTGTCCGGAAACCTACTCAAGTTTCAGGCTCATCCAGAAGCAGGATGGATTGCAGCCATTCAAACTGCTTTGCAAAAGAGTCAGCTGTCTTCAGAAACAGCTGAATAGTCACCTTGTAGCTGCCCAGAGCTACTGACAAAGCTATCCTTCTCAAATACACACACTGACAGAGATTCACTCTATTTCTCTACTTTTGGCGGCAGGAACAGCAGCAAGTATCCATATGGATTTCTGGCAAGGACCAAGGTCATACTGTTTTTACCTGGCAGTTTGACATCCACCTGTTTTTTTCAGTGCTTATATGTGGCCAAGCCCCTGTATTTTCAAGTTTGACAACTTTCTTATTATTCTATTCCTAACCATTCTGCATTTCAGTTTCTGCTTGCTTACTCTTTACACTCTCCTCAAGACACTGAGGCGACTTAGTTTTGGTGTCAAGTGGATTTTGCACCCATTCCTGTTACTGAGAAAACAATTTTGCAGCACAGTGAGCAGAACTTTACCTTTTATGAGTCAGGACAACTTTACCGCAACTGACACTGTTACCGTGGACTTGCAGAAAAACAGAACTTAGGCCTCCGTCTCCAAAAAGGCTAGGGTTCCCCTTCTTTAAATGGTACTTGCTGCTTCATCATTTATGGTTAAAAGTAATGGACTACTAAAGTTTACCTATCTTAATTCTATTCTTTTATAAACTAATACCATCGTATAAAGTGAATCACAGATTCCCTTCTTTAAACTGTTATTCAGATTGAGTAGCCTCATGACTATTTCAGGCAGAAACCCCATAGCAAGCATGCAGAGGAATTTTGAGTATCAAAATACTGTGGAATGTCAAATGAAAGCTGGAAAATAGCCTCAGAAATCAGCTCAGATTCTGTGGGACAGAAGTTACTTTGCCTAAAGTTATAATAAGTGTTTGCATATTTTTTGCCTAATCTCTTTGGAGAGGTAAAAAAGAAAGTACAAAATTATTCAAAATTTAAAATATCATCTGTTATTTCTGGTGAGTTACATTGGAACACAGGGCTTCAGGACAACCTGATAACTGAGCATAAAAGTCACAGCACATAGATTGTCTTCAGCTGCTTTAGAAACTAAGAACCATGACTTTGGAAAAGCTGTTTGTACCCCTTGGTTGTGACTAATGTGACCTAACCTGTGCAATAATGATGGGTTCGTCTCCACATCACACGGAAACAAGACTTTAAAATGAATTCAAATTTTCATTATTCTGAGCTCACAATATGATTCAGTGAATGGATTAGGAACCCTGGAGATGGATGCATAAGAGGAAATAATCTCTCCTAGAATTTGCAGTGCCTTAAACCAGCGGTGAAAGGAAATGACTGACTGTATGCAAGATCAGCAAAGGAGTTGTGAAGGTGTGAGACTGATCTGAAACTTTCTGAGGAAAAAAAATCTGCTTTCCTTAATGGCATATTGCAAAAGAAAAATAAAGTAATTTAGCAATCAGCAAAACAAATTGTAAGGGGTCATAGATATTTCAATTATAAAAAGGCAGTTACTCATCAAAAGTCAATAGTGTCCACAAAAAGTGAAAAACTTTCATCCAGTTCTCCTTAAATACAGTTCTGGACAAAGGGAAATATGCACCACACCACATATATCTACTGCATGAGGTGTTTGTTGATGTTTGTCCTTCTCTGTGGTTTTGTTCATAAGTAACGTAGAGGATCATGACCCTGATTCTTCTCTCCTATGTTCCTCAAGCCCTCATGAGAAGTCTGAGGGTTCTGAGGTTCTGGAGTCTGAGGTTCATCTGCCTTGATTTTTTTGGCTGCATAGAGAGGGGAAAATGCATTTTATCCCTTAAGGTTCTTAGAGCAGGAAATAATCAGTGTGGTAATAAAATAAGACTCTACTGGTCTGGTTCACTAGATGGCAATCAGGAGGTTTTTTTTGCTTTGAGTAGTTTTGCTTTGAGCTAAACAAAATGTTAGGGTATTTGCTATTATTTCAGACTATTATGTCATGATGTAACCCTAGTCAGACACGCAGAAGCTTTAGGTTTGATATCTCACGCCCTCCATCTAAGACTTCACATAACTTCAACATAGCAGAATTAAACAGCAAACTGCATTTTTGCACAAAGATTATAATAGAGAAAATGTTTTAAGAAAAAAAAAAAGGAAAAGGTCAGTTGTGTCATGTCTTGATTTAGTCTAAAAATAAGGCTTTTACTGTGAGGTATTGGCTGAAGCTGGTGCCACTCTTTGAGCTCCTCACAGGTAGCATAGCACTTTAGCACCAGGATGGCTTACTTATAGAATCACAGATTGGTGAGGTTGGAAGGGACCACTGGAAGTCATTCAATCCTACCTTACTGCTCAAGCAGGATCCCGTACAAGCACAATAGTCAGGAATGTGTCCAGGTGACTTTTTAGTATCTCCATGGGAGTCCACAACCTGTCTGCATAACCTATTCCAGTGCTCCCACAGTAATTAAGTTCTTCCTCGTGTTCAGGTGGAACTCCCTGTGTTTCAGTTTGTACCTGTTGCCTCTTGTCCTACTGCTAGACATCACGAAGTGAAGCCTCCATCTTCTTGACGTCCTTCCTTCATATACTTACAGGCATTGATGAGGTCCCCTGTCAATCATCTCAAGGCTAAACAGGCCTAGCTCTCTCAGTCTTTCCTCATTAGAGAGATGCTTCTGTCTCCTAAATCACCCTTTTTGTCCTCTCCAGGAGCTCCATGTCTCTTGTCTTGAGTAGCCCAGAAGGGGACACAGCACTCCAGGTGAAGCCTCACCTGGGCTGTGTAGAGGGGCAGGGTCACCTCCCTTGATCTTCTGGCAGTGCTCTTCTAATGCATCCCAGGATACCACTGGCCTTCTTGCCCACAAGTACACACTGCTGGTTCATGGACAGCTTGTTGTCCACCAGGACCCCGTGGTCCTTCCCCAGATAGCTGCTTCCTAGCAGGTGAGGCTGCAGCCTGTACTGGTACAGGGGGTTATTCCTCCCCAGGTGCAGAACCTGCACTTGCCTTTGTTGACTCCTTTTATTTACCTGCAGTGTATGGGTGTAAAGCCCCAGATAAAACTGTTTGATGACCACTACAGAATTTAAGGCTGTAACACTTTGAGGCAGATACTGATTGTCTTATTACTTACATGTAAGTCAGAAGATATAGGTAACAGTGCTCAAATGAAAGATCACAAACTCACCAAGATTCAAGGCTTTGAAAATGTTCAGCATTCACTTTCATTTAAATTTTAATGAGCACAAAGTTATTTTGGTGTTTTGCTTAATACAAAATTGTCCACAAGGATGTAAATCTTTTCCAAAATGTAAAAGCAGATTTCGCTGCATCAAACCAGGAATTTTGAAGTACTAATTAAAATTATACACACTTTTCTGTGTTTCAAAAGCAGACCAGAGTTAGTAAGAAGGTATTTTTTGATGTAATTTACTTCTTCTTCCTTCCCTCTTGTGAAAGTGTCATCTTTTCACTGAAATACATAAATAATTCCATTGAAATATTTCTGATCTGAAAACATTTAGACAAATGAGCCAGGTCCTTAAGTCTTTAGCTTGTAATATTAATTTACCATTAGAAAAACTGATAAGTCAAAACTGAGATGTGATTTTTAAAAATAGCATCACCAGCATAAATGCACCCAGAATACTGTTTCCAGACCAAATCAGGAGCAGGGTTCATAAGTAATCACAGCCCTGACAAAACATTATTAATTCTATCTATGGCATATTGGTTCTATGAAACACTCAGATTCTGGCTTCCCTTGCCCTCTGTAGTGTGTCAGTATATGAATAGACATAATACAAAGTCCTCCAAGATACAACTAAACTCAGAAATTTCCATATCCAAAGTAATATTACAGAGAGCCAGTCTCTAAATATGCATCATGTAGGGTATAAAAACATTCTTTTCTTCTTTAGAGTGATGAATTTAGCAATGCAGCACTTCAATCAGATTCACAACCAGAGCCTTGGCATACAGCACAACTTGTGCCAGTACCTCCAGCTTCAACTGAATCTTTTTGTAGACAATTTTACTGGAAGTCAACTGTAGTGTTCTTGACTGCAGATGCTGGCCCAGAAATTCCTAGGCATCCAAGGGTTTTCACTACACATAAAAGGGAAGAATGTCTGACCAAGGATCCATTACAGTTTGGATTCTGCTTATTTTATGTTTTGGAAAAAAACCTTCTGTTTTCATATTAAGGGGTACTAAAGAGCCGTAGATGTCCATGCACTTCCCAGATTCATAAATAAAGTATCATAGTTATTTCAAATTAAATCCAAGAACTAAATACACTGGAGTTAAAAATGAGTCTTTAATCTCCTTGGTCATTTGGATGGGGGAGAATCATAGAATCATAGAATGATTTGGGTTGAAAGGGGACCTTGAAGGTCACCTCATTCCAACCCTCCTTCCATGGACAGAGATACCTTCCGCTAGACCACATTGCTCAGAGCCCCATCCAGCCTGACCTTGGACACCCCCAGGGATGGGGCATCCACAATTTCTCTGGGCAGTCTATTCCAGTGCCTCATCATGCGCACATGAATGAATATTTTCCTAATATCTAATCTAAATTTACTCTCTTTAAACGTGAACCGATCTTCACTTGTCCTGTCACTACATGCTCTTGTAAATAGTCTTGCCTCATCTTTCCTGTAAGTTTCCTTAAGGTACTGGAAGGCTGCAATTAGGTCATGCTGAAACCTTCTCTTTTCCAGGCTGAGCAATTGCAGTTGTCTTAGCCTTTCCTCATAAGAGAGGTATTCCCTCCTTCCCTCCTCTAACAATCTTGGTGGCCTCCTCTGGACTCACTCTAACAGGTCAGTGTCTTTCCTGTACTGAGGATCCCAGAGCTGGATGCAGCATTCCAGGTGGGGTGTCACCAGAGCACAGCAGAGGGGCATAATCCCCTCCCTCGACTTGCAGCCCAGGATACAATTGGCTTTCTGGTCTGCAAATGCACATTGCTGGGTCATGTCCAGCCTCTCACTACCAGCACCCCCACGCCTTTCTTGGCAGGGCTGCTCTTGATCTGTTCATCTCCCCAACCTGTATTTATACGGGGGTTGCTTCAGCCCAGGTGTAGCACCTTGCATGTGGTCTTGTTAAACTGCATGAGATTCCCATGCACCCCCTTTTCAAGCTTGTCCAGGTCCCTCTAGATGGCATCTGGTCATTCAGGTGTGTCAAACACACCACTCAGCAATGGGGTTACCTACAGTGCTGCAGGGGCACTAAATCCCTCTGTCTGTGTAATTAATGAAGATATTAAATAACACTAATCCAGATATGGACCAATTGTCACTGATGACCATTTGGACTCTGTTGTTAACTGCTATCGTCTGCATGTGACCATCCAATCAATTCCTAATCTGCCTAACAGTACACCCATCAAATCCATCAAATCCAATTTGGAGGGAAGGATGTTTTGGGGGACTGTGTTGAAGGCTTTACAGAAGTCCAGATAAATTACATCTGTAGCTCTTCCCTTATCCACTGATGTAGTTACTCCATTATAAAAGGCCACTATGTTGGCCAGACAGGATTTCCCCTTGGTGAAGCCATGCTGGCTGTCTCAAATCACATCCCTGTCCTCCATCTGCTTTAGCACAGCTTCCAGGAGGATCTGTTCCATGAACTTCCCAGGCACAGAGGTGAGGTTGACAGGTCGGTAGTTCCCAGGGTCCTCCTTTCTCTCCTTTTTAAAGATGGGTGCTGTTTCCCCTTTTCCAGTCACCTGGGACATCACCTGACTGCCCTGACTTTTTTGAATATCACGGAGAGAGGCTAGGAAACTATATCAGCCAATTCCTTCAGGAATCTGGGATGCATCTCCTCCGGTCCCATAGACTTAGGCACATTCAGGTTCTTCAGGTGGTGACAAACCTGATCTTTTACAGTGAGAGGGACTTTGCTCTCCCCATCCCCATTTTGCTGTCCCTCCATTGGAGAGCTGTGGGAAGAGAGGTTGCCATTGAAGACTGAAGCAAAAAAGTTAAGTGTCTCAGCCTTCTCCTTGTTTGTTCTTACCTATTCACCAGTCTTGCTTTTCAGAGAGAGTACACTTTTTTGGCCTTCCTTTTCAGATTAACATACCTGCAGAATCCCTTCCTGTTATTTTTTGGGTCCCTTGTCAACTTCAGTTCCAGTTTTGCCTTGGCCTTCCTCACCCTTTCCCTACAAAATCATACTTATTCTCTATACTCCTCCCAGGTTACCTGTTCTTGTTTCCACTACCTGTGTATTTGTTTGTTTCACTTTACTTTGACCAGCAGATATGTAGTCAACCATACCAGTCTCTTGCCTTTCTTACTTGGTTTCTTTCTCAAGCTAGGGTTTGCCAGTTCCTATAGTCTATGGAAGACTTCCTTAAAAATCTGCCAGCTCTGTTCCACTCCCTGACCCCGAGGGCAGTTTCACAGGGACTGTGACAATATTTCTGAAAAACTTGAAGCTTGCCTTCCTAAAGTTCAGGAGACTGACTTTACTCCTTACCTGACCTGTATTACTCTGGGCTACAGACTCCACCAATCGCTGCAACCTAAGCTACCTCGAATCCCGACATCCCCAATTAGCTTGCATACATTCGTTACCATCAAATCTAGTATCACATTCCCTCTGGTAGGGCTGTCTATCACCTGGTTCAAGAAGTTATCCTCCATGCATTTCAGGACTCTTCTGGATTGCCTACAGTTTTTGTGGAGAATTGGTTACATAGACCTACAAGAGCTGAGCAAGCATGAACTTGGCAAAGTTAGAACACAGCTGGTATAGCTGTGTGCAAGCAAGGTCACGCTGGCCTTGGCAGTAACCATTATGCAATAACAAGATCTTGCTGTTATCTTGTGGTCACCAGAAGCATGGGGAAAAGAAGTAACTGAGAATCTTCGCAAACAGAAATTGAGGGCGTTCCTAACCTCTAAGGCTGCTACCAATTGTAGAGCTAAGTTACAGAATATTAATGATCTTATTATGTATCCTATATATACTGTGATGTATAATCAAATAAACGAAGCTTGCTGATACTCATATTGAGCGTGCCTCCCGCGCTGCAACAAGTTTTGATCCCAGATAGCACATAAACTCTGTCACAAAAAAGCTGGAGTCAGGATTCAAGGAATCCTAGGTCCACATGAACAATCCACTTAAAAAATTAGTTCTTTTCCAGAATCACAGTGCTTCTCCTACATGTTACAGAGCTTTGACATGTTCTGTTTCATGCTCAGCAAGCAATCTTAGAAATTTATTGAGGCTTGACATCAATTTCTAAGGAGACATCAGATATCTCTTCTAATCTTAATTTCCAACTTGTTTAAGTCAACACTATAAAGAAATTATTTCCTTTGATAGAGGCACATCAATCTTATTGAAACTAATTGAAAATACAGGCCTGTAATGACAACAGAATAAATAAACCCATTTCAAGTGCTGTATGTTACAGCTAAAATGTGTTCTTATTCTAATTCTAAAGGAAGCATTTAACTTTGAAGAACTGTGATTCCAATCTAAATAAACTGATTTTAATCAAACTTTTAAAACCAAACCCACAGAAACCTTTTCAACTAGAAGAATATTACAGGCATGAATTTCCGATATTCCTAAATATTACTTATGAAAACAGTGAAAGCTCACAAAGCTTTATTAATTTAAACTATTTACCTACCACAAAGATCATCTGTTATGTCAGACAATTCATAGGAGCTTCTCCAAAGTAGCACATTACATAATTAAAACCACATTACTGCTTTAGCTGTTAGAACTTTTCTCTGGCATCTATAGGCATCTATGGTCGTACACCTGAGGGGGCTGTGTGATAAGTCTTGCTCCAATAGCTATAGTTCCCCATCTCAAATTCCTTCTGAGAGCTGTGGTGTGAATATCTAAAAACCCATTGAAAATACTACTATCACAGGCAAACCATGCCTAAGTAGGCAATTATAGTCTACCAATAAAGAACAAAAATTAGAAATTAAAGTGTAACTTTTATTTTACCTGCCATTTTAGTTTTTGTTAGTTTTTCTTCTCCATTTTTACCACACTTTTTTTTCTTAACACTATAAAAGCTTAAAATGATTTGCTCTTAGAATTGTACCTTTCAGCCACCCCACAAAACTTTATTTTAATCCATTAATTCTCTAAATTTCTTAATTAAGTTCTAAGTATTTAAAAATTAGTTATAAACCTTTTCAGGGGAGATCATTTGTTTAAATTACCGCTCTGTGATGAATAGGGAATGTATATGATCACTGCAGAGTAAGAAACAAAAATTATAACCCCACATAAAATACTACATAGAGTTGGAATGCATCCTACAAAAACACACATGGAAATCACTATTTGTAAGGAAGTCAGTAAGTTACTTCTTCAAAAATAATAGGTTACTACTTCTTAATTACTCAAAAATTTGTGATATACTTATAAAGGACCTGGTCTCAGTGTTAATTTTAACATGTTGAAGCATGTAATGGAATAGCTTCAGGCTTGCTGCAAAGTCTTTTTACCCCTGTACTCAGGTATAACAGATAACAATAGAAGAGCTCTGATGAATTATTTTTTCACAAATGCTCTGTCTTCATTGACCTTGAGTTGTCATCTGCTTGCAACAATAGCAAGTTCCTCCAAACTCCTATTTTTTTTTAGCACTCAAAATTCTGTCCTCTTCTGGTTCTCCTCCCATCTCCACAGTCTTTTCCTGTGACATGTTATTCAGAGGGTTGTCTTCATCTCTTTTCGGCTTCCTGTGAAAGATCTGTCCCTGCTACCTTTCTGTACCCTGTGCTTATCTCAGAAATGCTCTCATCTCAAGCACAGCTCACAGAACTACCTCTCATCTCCTTACCCATTCCCTTCAGGGCAGGTTGAAATCCTAGTATGCCTGTCTGACACATTTCATGGATACCTGGCAACCAGCTTAAACAGCACATGGCCAAGTGACAGCCTTTAATATCTTTCCAATCCAGGCTGATGCTTCAGGGCAATACTTGCTTGTTATCAGGTCCTTAAACTATGTCTTCCTTGACTCAGACCTTCCTTGACTCTGACCTCCCTCCATGTTACTCTCATTTCCCAAATGTCTAGAAGCTTTATGTTTTATTTCTGCATATCCCTTTTCTCTCCACCCATGGAGATATAACTGGTGCAAGCTGATAGCTGATACTAATTGTCTTTACAGTACTGCAGCAACTTTTCTCTGACCCAGACAGATGCACTTTTGCTTTTCTCATGTCTACTCTGAACACTGTTATGATGGTCAGTTGCCTTGACTGTACCTTTCCTGTCCTTGCGTCTCTCCCTTGTTTTGGTGTGGGTTTTGTTTTTTGTTTTTGTGGTGTTGTTTGTTTGGCTTTTTTTGTCTTTTTTTTTGTTGTTGTTGTTGAATGAATTGCATTTCTGCTTTGTGTTCAAGTCCTTTTTCAGTTAGTTAATCTCCTAATTATCTCCTCTTTGGTAATACAGGGTCATCTCTCTCTTCATTTCTACTCCAGGGCCAAAAATATCAGCCTTCACCTGACACTTCTGTGTGTCTATTCTATGCTTTTTCTATTCCTTTGTGTTTTCTCTGACACTCCTGCACATATGTAGGAGAAGTTTCTATAAACAGATGTTAAAATTAACTCATTAACCTTCTTCACACACATACACTCTTTTCCATTATTTCCTCACAAAACCTTTAATGCTTTAGGTTGTTTATCAGGAAGCCTACATTGTTTCTTTACTTCCTTGTACACCCACAACTATCTGGTCTCCATCTGTTATCTGATCTGCTATTTCAACTTTTGGAGTGCAATAGAATCAGAATTGTCTTCTTCATTTGTATAACAACAAAACAAGTTTTTGTTCCAGAATGGTTGCTCAAAAACACTGCCAAAATAGAATAAATATCAAACCGTAAAGCCGAATGTGGGCTCTAGGTGAGAAGCTGTGGGTGTTCTAAGGAAACTAGAGCTGCCCATGAGGCCAAACCTGACTCTATCTGTAATCCAGTCTGCTGATCACATTTAAATGCTGTAAAAGCACTGGGACTTTTCAGTGCTGTCAGTCTGTCCATAGTCCAGATGTAAAATTGGAAGCCATAAAAACATATCCACTACTGTAGTTACTTTACAAGCAATTGCACAGTGTCCATGGAAATGAAACTACTAACTCATAAACCGTAACAGTGGAGATTGTGAGGCAGTCACATCCCTGCTCAAATGTGCTAAACCATTACAAGGTAAAATTATGAAAGCACGTTGTCTTAATTTTTTCCTTGCCCATCTTGAAGCACAATAAAAACAACTGCCTTCAGGAAGCACTAAGCACTTACCACTGGAAATCAGGCCCTGGTAATGATTTGTCCTTTGCCAGATGGGGTCTTGGCTCACCACAAAGGATGTGCATATTCCTCATTTTGCTCTTCTGTCCAACTCCTTCAGGATACAGAGCCTAGTAAACCCTGCACTATGCAGCCTCACGCCCAAAGTTACGTGCACCCAGGAAAAGTAAGCTGCCTGTACTGCTTTCCTGTGCCAGACCAATCTTGCTGGCATAGGTAAAAGTGGCAGTGAAGGCAAAGAGAAAAAATCTTTTTTCCCATATAAGCAATACAGATTAGACACATATCCAGAATCCCCCAGACAGAACATGTGCTATCTGGGCAAATCTGAGAGACTGGCTAGGTCCTTCATTTTGTGGGGAGTCATGCAAAGAAGAGAGGAGGATCAGGCCAAGCAGGATGTTGCTGTGCTCCTGGGACTCCAGACTGGCTGTCTGTCTCCCAAAAAGAGGGCTGTCAGGTGTTTAAAGTGATGACAAAGCTCATTCCTTCTAATAAGCCAAGGTTTCACCTATGGGTTGACTTATGAGGTACAGGTATTTCAAAGGTTCCAATTTGTTCAAATTACTTTGCATAGCTGTTGATGCTAGTGGGTTTATGTGTGATAAATAAATCTTCCATCTATCTGAACATCCTAAACACAGTAAAAGATAATGGTAAATAAAATCTGTTCTCATAGCCAGGGTCATAAATGTGTTATTTGCAGAGGTCAAGAGAAGCATGTGTCCTTCCCACATGCAGAAGGTGAACAGTCAAGGTCTCTTGCAGGTTGAAAGGCAAAACTGCACACAATATTCAAGGTGAGGCCACACCAGTACAGAGCTGAGCAGAACAATCTCCTCCCTTGAGGGGCTGGCGATGCTTTGCCTGATAACCCCCAGGACACAGTTGGCCCTCCTGGCTGCCAGGCTGGCTCATATTCGACTTGCCATCAACCAGGACCCCCACGTCCCTTTCCACAGCACGGCTTTCCAGGATCTCACTCCCCAGTCTGTACAAACATTCAGGGTTACCCCATCCCAGGTTCAGAATCCAGAATTTCCCCTCGTTGAACTTTATATGGTTGGTGATATCTCAGCCCTTTAATTTATCAAGGTCTCTTTGCAGGGTGTCTCTGCCTTTGAGGGAGTCAACAGCTCCTCCCAGTTTTGTGTCATTTGCAAATTTGCTTAGTATCCCTTCCAGTCCTGTGTCCAAGTCATTTATGAAAATGTTGAAGAGCACAGCACCCAAGATGGAGCCCTGTGGAACCCCACTAGTGTCAGATCACCAGTTTGATGTCACCCCATTCATTCACTGTTACCCTCTGTGTTCTTCTCGTGAGCTAGTTGCTCACCCACCACATGTTGTGTTTATCCAACTGTGTGCTGAACATTTTGCCCAGAAGGATCCTTTGAGAGACCATATCAAAAGCTTTACTGAAATACAAAAAGATTACACAACTTGCTTCCCTTGGTCAACTAGATGGGTTACCTTGTCATAAAAGGTTTGATAAGCAGGGCTTTTCTCTCATGAAGCCATGCTGGCTGTGACCAATTACTGTGTTGAAAGGTGTTGTTCAGAAACTTTGCGAGACACTAAAATGAGACTAATGGGCCTGTAATTTACAGGGTCATTCTTCTTGCTCTTTTCAAAAATCAGGACAACATTTGCCAGCTTCCTGTCAGCTAGGACCTCTCCACTCAAAAATCACGGAGAGAAGTTTTGCTATGACATCAGCAGCTCTTTGAGGATTCTTGGATGGGACCATCAGGTCCCATAGATTTGTAGAGATCCAGCTGGAGCAGTAGATCCTGCACAATTTCAGGGTTTACTGGGAGTTGATCATTCTTGCAGCCATGGTTCTCCAGCTCAGAGCACTGAGACCCCTTTGGTCTAACATCTGTGTTGAAGACAGAGGCCCAGAAAGGGTTAAACACCTGTACCTTGTCTCTGTCCATTTGTGAGGTGACTATCCTCATCCTAACAGGCCAATCGTATTTCTATACTGCCTATTTCTGTTAATATATTTGAGAAAACTCTTTTTATTGTCCCCTACCTTTCTGGCCACTTTCAACTCCAGTTGAACTTTGGACACACAAATTTTCTCTGTACCATGCCAAGCAGCACCTCTGTATTCTTCCCATGTCACCTGTTCTTGCTTTTATATCTTCCTTTTTTTTCTTTATTTCCAGGAGAAGATCCATGCTCAACCAAGCCAGCCTTCTGCCTCACCTGCTTGACTTCTGACATTTGGGAATTGCCTGCTCCTATGCCCTCAGGAGGTTATGTTTGAAAAGTGACCAGCACTGAGATTTTACTGGCACTTTTCCTTCTGTCAACAGAGATTTTAAACTTAATCACTCTGTGGTCACTGTGGGCAAGATGGCCACCACTCTCCAGTTTGCTCACAAGATCCACTCTGTTGACAAACAGCAGATCAAAGAGGGCATCTCTCCAAGTCAACTCCCTTAGGACTTGTTCCATGAAGTTGTCATCCAGGTTTTTAGAACCTTCTGGCCCAGGTTGTACCAGCTCTGTGATGCTCCCTGTTAATTTCCCAGAGCACTCCAGTCACAGGTCTCATCCCACCAAGTTTCACTTAGGTCGGTGATGTCAGATTTTTGGGACTGGGCCAAAGCTCTGAGCTTTGTTCCTCATTCTGGGTGCTATTGGCGTAGAATCATTTTATGTGTGGTACTTTGTAGCCAACACCTCCTAAAGGAGTTTCTGTACTTAAGAGAGTCCCATAAGAATCACAGAATCATTTAATCATTTAGGTTGGTAAAGATGTCTCAGATCGAGTCCAACCTTTGATTGAATACCACCATGTCAACAAAACTGTAGCATTAAGTGCCACGTCCAGTTGTTTCTTGAACAGTTACAGGGATGGTGACTCCAGCATCTCCCTGGGCAGCCCATTCCAACACCTGACAACTCTTTCCATGAAGAAATGTTCCCTGATGTCCAACCTCAACCTCCCCTGGCACATCTTGAGGCTGTGTCCTCTCATCCTGTCACTAGTTGCCTTGGAGAAGAGGCCAAGCCCCACCTGGCCACAACCTTCTTTCAGGTAGTTCTAGAGAGAGATGAGGTCTCCTCTCAGGCTCCTTTTCTCCAGGATAAATACCTCCAGCTCTCTAGACCCTTCACCAACTCATCTGCCCTCCTCTGAACTTGCTCGAACACCATAATGTCTTTCAGGAAGTGAGGGTCCCAAAACCGGACACAGTTGCACAGGATCAGCCTCACCAGTGCCGAGTACAGGGGGCAATCACAGCCCCGGTCCTGCTGGCCACACTGTTTTTGATATAATCCAGGATGCCATTGACCTTCTTGGCCACCTGGGCACACTGCTGACCCAGTTCAACCACTGTTGACCAGCACCCCCATGTACTTTTCTACTGGGCAGTTTTACAACCACTCCACCCCCAACCCTGGGGTTATTGTGATGTAAATGCAGGACCTGGCACTTGGCCTTGTTGAACCTCATACCATTGGCCTTGGCCCACTGATCCAGCCTGTCCAGATCCTCTGCAGAACCTTCCTGCCCTCCAGCAGTTCAACACTCCCATCCGGTTTAGTGTTGTCTGCAAACTTACTGTTGTCTGCAAACTTACTGAGGGTGCACTCAGTTCTCTCATCTGGATCATTAATAAAGATATTAAACAGGACTAGCCCCAGTACTGAGCCCTGGGAAAAAGCCCACTGACTTACCACCAACTGGACTACTCTCTAGACCCAGTCAGTTCTTAATCCAGTGAACAGTGCATCACTACAAGACATGAGCACGCAATTTTCCCAGGATAATACAGTGGGAGACAGTATCAAAGGCTTTGCTGAAGTCCAGGAAGACTACATCCACAGCCTTCCCCTCCATCCACTAGGCAGGTCACTTGGTCATAAATGGAGATCAGGTTTGTCAGGCAGGCAGGACCTGCCTTTCATGAACCTGTGCTGGCTGGGTCTGATCCCTGGTTGTCCTGTATATGCCATGAGACCAAATTCAAGATGATCTGTTCCGTGACCTTTCCACCAAGGTCAGGCTGATAGGCCTGTACTTCTCTGGATTTTTCTGACCCTCTTTGTGGATGTGATCACTGGCTAACCTCCAGTCACTTGGGTCCTCCTTGGTCTATCAGGACTGATGATAACCAATGGAGAGTGGCTTGGCAAGCACTTCTGCCACCTCCCTCAGTGCCTTGGATGAATCCCATTTGGCCCAATAGACTTGTAAGTGTCTGAGTGAAACAGCGTATCACTAATTTCCTTCTGCTCCCCATCCATGTTTACCAACTCTAGGGGATTGATTGCCCTGAGGATATCCAATCGTACTATTAAAGAGTGATTCAAAGAAGGCATGAAGTACCTCACCCTTTTCCTAATCCTTAGTGACAGTGTTCCCCCATGTATCCAATAAACAGTGGAGATTTTCCTTGGCTTTCCTTTTGTTGTTAATGTTTCTATAAAAATGCTTTTTATTATCTTCCACAGCAGTGAACAGATTGAGTTCTAGCTGAGAATTTGCCTTTCAAATTTTCTCTCTACATGACCTAGCAACATACTTGTAGTCTTCATGAGTTGCCTACCCCTTCTTCTAAAGGTCATAAAGTCTCTTTTTTTTTTTTTTTCCTACAAAAGCACCTTGTTCAGCCAGACTGGTCTTGTTCCCTGCCAGGGAATCACTGGTACAAACATTTTAGCAGGGCCTGTTGTGACAGAATAAGAGGTAAAGGTTTTAAGCTAAAAGAGATAAATTTAATCTAAATATAAGGATGCAGCTTTTCACATGGAGGGTGGTGAAACGCTGGAACAAGATGCTCAGAGAGGTGGCAAATGGTTCATCCCTGGAAACATTTCAAGTCAGGTTGGAAAGGGCTCTGAGCAAACTTATATAGCTGAAGATGCCCCTGTCTATTTCAGGGGGATTAGACACAATAACTTTTAAAGGTCTTTTCCAACACAAGCTATTCTATGATTCTATGGCAAATATTTTGTTCTCTACAGAGCACTTTTTTGTTACTAACTATATAAAATTAATGGTATGTCATGTGATTAAAAGCAAAGTAAAAAATTAAGCACTAGCCACCCAACTATTAGGAAAAAACCTGCAGCATAGCTAAACAGGATCAAGCAAAGCTCCAGTCAGTCCAAGTTCAGAGAAAGCCGGACAAGATCTGTGACATTGCTGGGTCAGCTTAACCTGCTGTCTTTTACTAGTGATAGCAATTCCGCATTTACCAGGCTATAAGGCTACAACTAGGCCAGTCCTGGAGTGCAGCTGTATATCCAGATGTGTACACACATAACATTCCTCATCCAGAGAGTGGAATCAGCTCTAAACTGCCAAAGACTACAAGATTATTGTCTTTTGTCTACAGTTGTGTCCCATGTCATACTGTCCCAGTTTAAATGAGACAAAGGTCTTTTGCTGAGGATGGATTAGGAGGAAAAGACCCAAACTTCTCTTTCCAAGCAATTATAAATCCAAAATTAAGAGGCTCTGATTGAAGGAAAAACAAATTATGGAAAAGGAAAAATAACAGCCCTTTATTAAAAGGTATGTGTGTAATAACAGAAACACGGAAAAAAAAAAAAGTAAACCAACCAAACAATACTCCTATACCCACAAATAATCCCCTTCAAAAAAAAAAAAAAAAAAAAAAAAAAACCCACAAAACAATAAACAGGCAAAGGGAAAAGTAAACAGTTCAATTTTGCACCCTTTGGTGCAATTCCAACCACAGTCAATAGGGGGTGCCGTTGGGTCACTGGAGATGCAAAGCTTCTAATGTCCTATAGCAGTCACCAGGTGGCGCTGTTGGACCACTGGAGATGCAGAACTTATAATGTCCTGTGTCAGCCACCAGGGTATGCCAGAGAAACTAATCCAACCACAAAAACTGGGTCTTCTTTCCCTTCCCACACACTGGGAAAAGGGGAGAGGGAGAGGAGAAGGAAAAAAAATTAGAACAACAAAAATCCTTCACTTACTTTGGCTGGTTGAAACTGCTCTGCACAGTCCTCTCTCCGTGCTGCTGTTGCGCCTGGACCAGTGCCAGGGAAAGACAACAAATGGGAACAGTGAAAGGGAAAAGGGAAAAAAAAAACCAACCTCCAGGCAAAAAAACCCACAGCAGCTCCTCTCTGATGAAAAAGAAATCCGAGCAGGATCTACAACTAGTAAACAGGTCATGGAGCCACAGGAACCACCAGCCTTCACACCCAACCTATGTTCCAGCCACAGCCCAGCCCACCAAAAACTTCTCCTCCCCCGTTGCCCATGAGACAAGAGAAAAAAGGAAACAATAGCCTTTTGTCTCCCCCATTTCCTAGGAGACTAATTTTTCATCTATTAGTGAGAGAGCTAGGTCTTTTGTTCACCTAAGGACTCACCTAATAACTATGCACACAGGGCCAGGGGGAAGGGACAAAATTCTTTGCCTGGTTTACAAGAGCTAGCTAAACCATGACACATACCAGTGATGAAATACCAGTCTCATCCTAATGTGCTTGTGGTTGAACCATACTGGACTTTCAAACACACCAGAGCTCAGCAGTTTTGAAAGAAATCATAACTGAACTGCCTAATGGCAAGTGTTCTTCCCCCAAATTAGATCTACTGTTTTCTTTTGTTGTCTTATATCATTTCTACTCTACCCCCCATTTGTGAACATTTTGAACTCAGAATTATTGTTTTCTGCTTTAAAATCAATTCCAACCCACCTGGGAACTTTTTTTCCCTTTTTTAAGGGTATGTCCTCCCACCTTCTTAGATCAAAATCAGACATAGTAACAGATCTGGATTCTTTGAACTATGACCTACTACCCTAGTCTACTAGACATTGTTTCTTGACATTTCTCATAGATACACTTGCCCTGGAATTGTTTTTTAATAAATCTAGCCCATAAACATGGGTTCTGAAGCACAAAGAAGCAGGTAGGCAACCTTTTGTATGAGAATTTGGGAGGATTCTTCCAAAAATTTGAAGGAGGATGGTTCGGGAATAAAACTTTTTTCAAAGGACATGCCAAGAGATGTAACCTCCCAGACCTAGCTGTTTTGAAAAGGAATAAATTAAAACAAAACCAAAATCAAAATTACTTCAAAAAAATTTTCTCTTACTATTAAATTTCAATTCATGTAATCCAAACATTACTAAAATTGTCTGGTTTACTTTGGAAATGTTCTCCATAGAAGAGTTTTCAAATTACAATCTTTCATGTCTGTAATGTGGCTAGAAAAGACAGCAATTGGCTAGAGCCCTTTCTTAATTCTACCTTATTCAAATCTTTGTTAGGAACCAGTTGAGAAAACAATTTGTCCTCCATGTGCCGGACGTGACTATCATCCATCATGAGGCTTAAGTGCTTTTGCATTCTGAATATGAATGTGTCTGTTGATGTTCCTCCGACTTAACTGGGGTTTTCCTCAGCTCACAGAGCTTGTTTCTAGCTGGACACAGCAGCTGAAGTAGAAAACAGCTGGTAGGTTCTCACCACCACAACCAAACACAAAACTCTCACTGTGGCATCAGCTAGGAGGGCTCAATTTCCACCAGTGAGGTGGAACAAATCCTCTGAAAGAAACACTGACTTCAACAGATGTGTTTTTATTGCACAACTTATCTGGGTGCAGAAGTACCCAGAGGACTCCCATACTCACAAGACACAAGAATTTCCTTGTCTGTACCTCCACAGCGGTGTGAAGCAAAGCCCCTCTAGCCACAGTCAAACTCCATTCTTTGGCATCTGGTAGAACAAGGGAAACTACAGTAGAAGGGTAATTTCTAGGTAACCTAGCCAAGTGGGCTAGCTAGCACTTGAAGCTTAGCAGCTGTGATTAAAATCTGAAACAGCTGTATAATAGTGTCACAGCCGATGCATTTGCATGATGGAAGATGCAGTTCATTACAGCACCATCGAAATAAGAGAGTGAGATAATGTTAAGGTGACAAGAAGCCAGTGCAGAAGTGCACACTTTGGGCTTGCTAAGTAATCTGACAGATTCTGTAACAGAGGCACACCAAAGCTGCCATGGATTACTAAAGCATAGTCCCAGGTATCATTTAGGGTATGATGGTTTATAGCTTTCACCAATTCATTTTCAATGCATGGGTTTATTCTGTATATAAAACCCTCAAACTTCATTATCTGCCTTTTCACATACCTGGAAAAGAAGTTTCCATTTCCTGAACAAGTTATTCAGCAATGTCTGTGAGAGTTTTATTATTTTTTTATGTTTTCATCAATTTTTGAAGCTTTATTTATGAGGCCCCACTGCTGTGCTGCCTCAGAGGTTAACAGATTACTATTATTGTAGTCAGTGAAATAGAATATTACTCTTAGAGTATAAATCATCCTCCTGGGAAAACTCCTTGAAATAAGTCTTTAATTCTGAATAGATTTCCCTTAAGAAAGCCAGACTTGCATAGCATTACTCAGAGCCTATCAAGTCAGTTTCTGGAAACTGAGAAAATTTATCTTAATAAATTAAAAAATTCTCCTGATTTTGAAACGACCAGGAGCTACAGATTTTTCTTACACAGATGTCATGGTTTTGCCCAGCCAGCCAGCCCCTGGGGCTGAGGATGGTTTTGTCCAGGTGGATTTCTGGACAAAAAGCCAATCAAAAGTTTTAGTAATGCCTTTGCTAATTACATATTTAAGAAAAACGGAAGAGAAGGTTAGTGGCGCAGTTGAAATTAGTAGCAGTAGCCATGTAGGAGAGGAGGCAGGCCCCATGTGGGCCAAGGTCCCCTCCTCCCCCAGCCTGGGCCAGGGGCAGGTGCAGCACTGAAGCCCCCTTCTCTCTTGTAAGAGAGTGGAGAAAAATACTTCGGAGGACTGACTGCTTGGACAGAAACCGCTGCAGAAGAAATTCCAGCAGAGAGATAACGAAGTGTCCAAGGTCGAAGCTGGCAGCCAGGGGAGAGAGAAGAAAAGTCCGAAGCGGGGGGGGCTGTTTCTTCCCCCTTTCACTCTCTCTCTTTAGCAGGGAAAAGACCAAAAAATAAAGCCCTGCTACCTGTAGAAGTTTGCTGGGGTGAGGAGACCTCCATGCGGCTCACAAAAGAGCTTGTGGATGTACAAGGAAGCCGAGACTTCATGAAAAGGACTGAAATTAGGCAGAGTCCTGTTGAAGAGTTGTGACTGTTAGAGAACCTACGCTGGAGCAAGAACAGCTCAGGTAGGGATGTTGGGATCCATATGTGGGATCAATGCTGCTGCAGATTTATGACCCTGAGAGAGAGGCTTACGCTGGAGTGAGAATGGCTCAGGTAAGCTTGGGATCCAAGTGAGGGATCCATGCTAGACCCATGTTGGAGAAGTCTATCAAGGACTGTTCTCCTGTGGGGAGGGACATCCACAGAAAACAGGGATGGACTCATAAGCCATTATCTCCTGTAACCCTCTGGTGAAGATCCATGGTAAGCAAGTGTCCCCTTGCAAGCCCATGGAAGAGAAAACCATCAGGGCCTGGGTAACCCCCAGCCTTCGGTCTTAGCCCAGGACAGGGATAGGCCCAGCCCTGGAGGCCAACACAGAACAAGAGAGAAAGAACAAGAGTTCCAGCTGTGACAAATCGAGTTGTCATCCTGAGATGATAGGAGAAGAGCTTTAAAGTACTGCAGAGTTATTGAAGAGACCTGGAGCTCTTAGAATGGAGAAACAGACTGCTTCTCCTCCTTGGACTAATATAAAGGGGGGAGAAGTATTTCTGTAAATACATAGTACTTTTACTTAAGTAGAATTATTGTAGATATAGTTCTTTAGTTTTATTTTGCTAGTAATAAATGTTCATATTATTTTCCCCAATCAAGTCTCTTTTGTCTGCATAAACCTTCTCTCAACTTATAATAACTGTGTGGGGGGTGTGAGAGCAAATTAACCCAGAGCAAAACCATGACAACAGAGTGTTATGAAAACAGAATCTGTTCTAAAAATCATCCTTCCTAATATTTTGGGAAGTACTTTCAGCACTTGTATTGTGGGTTTTCCTTTCATTTCCTCTTTGCAGACATACCCATCTAATCTTCCTTTCACCTGGCCATATCATGTAGACAGGTTCTCAATACAGTGCATTTCAAGGCAGTAACTAAACCACTCAACTGACTGGAAGCAGAAAAAGCAGTAAGTATTTTATGAAACTCCCAATGGAGTCAAAAAACACATATCAGAATTATTGGAAGAAACTGGTAATTACCAGATGCAGAAGACCACTTGCTGGAAAACATAATAATGAGTAATTTTAAATAAAAAATAATGTCATCTGTTCATAAACTTGCTGGGAACATTACATTTGTCTGACAGAAAAATTATTCATGGTGAAATATGTCCTCAGCACTGTCCGTTACTAAAGTTCTCAGAGTATTATACTGTTATTTCGCTAAGGACTAAAGTTATTATTTAAAGCCTATCTGGTGTGAACATCCTAGAGTAGGACCTGCAGCAAATGTTTTGGTAAATACAAACAAATGAATGAAATAAAATAGATAATTATAATATGACAAAACAGTCAACTTTTAATATATAGGTGCAGAAAAATCACCAGTGACCAAGATTGGAGAAGGATGGGAATAAGCTAAAATGGAAGTATACACCTCTCTCTCCTGCTGATACATTTACACTCCTTCCTGCTGTTCCCCTTCACTGATTCTCCCATAAATTGTGAATTCTGCTGCTCATGCTCTCTCCTCCCTCTAGTTCAACCAATTTTCTTCCTTCCACATCATTGTCCCTGCTCTTTGGTCTGCATCTCCGCTGTGGGATTCTCTTCATCACAGATGCCTTCAGTTTTGGCACTACCGGACCAAAGCTGTCCAGATTTTAGCAATCTACTCATCTGAGCTGGATGCTACTGCTGCTTCTCTATTTGTCCCTTGCTTTTCACTTCCCCTGAGTGTAAGAAAAGAGCCCCAGATCTCACTTTGGGGAGAAAGGGACAACACACTCACCACTGAGTCAGTCAATACTCTCTGTCCAAAAAGCCCACAGGCATCTTGAGGGGAATGTTATGGAGGAACACTCTGGGGTGGGGAGAAGCAAGAACCACATTATTGCCTTTTAAGCTTTCTGGAAAAAAGCTGTCTTACTTCACAGCATTTTGTTTGCCTTAACACAAGTCACTTCACTATTCAATTTACCCTATTAATTGACGCACTGGTATCATCTCTCTTCGACACTTATAATAGCAGAAAGATAATCTTCCTTATTGCTTAGCGGGTTTTGGTCAGAGTAGAGTTTAAAAGCCCCCCACAAATTCCTGATCTCACAGTTATGTGAGATCATTAACTCTCACACTAACTGTGAGATCTCACAGTTTTTTCTCTTACAGAGAGAAAAAGTGGCTCAACAAGGCACTAGCTGTGTGATCATACCTGAAAAAAATCCTTAACAATTTTAACTTCCTTGTATAAATTAAACTCAAATTCTTACATAACGCCTAAAATTTCTGCCATTTAAAATCTGATCTTTCTTTAGTCCCTGGAATCAATGTTTTTTTCCTAACAAACCTTTAATTAAGTAAAAGCTTTGGACAGTGCTCCTGTAAACATATCTTTGCTGAAGCTAGTCTGACTCTTTTGGGGGTGTGCATATTTATGTAAGAAAGCATGTTCTCTTGCCTGCTATATTGTCTGTGCAAAAATCTCAGCAAACTTTGTACAAGATAGTATTTTAACTAAAACCTAGGTCAAGATACAATAAAAATGTATTTCAATATATAGAAGAATAAAAATTACCTGTCCTTCATGTGGGGCCTTAGACCCAAAACTAAAATTGAAGAACAATCACAGAACTGAAAAAAACCTAAAGTTATGAACCTAAAAATGTTTGTGAAGGCCCTAGAAGCACTTGTTTCATCCTGGCTGTCAGATTTTTTTTCTCTGATCAGAATTGTTATAGGCAAGAATAAGATATTAAGAGTTTAGAAAGAGGCAAACCTATTTGTGAGGAAGTGTATAATTGAGCATGATTCTTGATTGGATTATTCTTAGCAAAGACTGAAGAGCTATACTTCCAGAAATGAAGGTACTCCTCTAAATATAATATAATGTTTACCAGTTCCTAGATTCCTAAAGTACTTACGAGCAAGATGCTTGTAATATCCGATTGTCTTGGTTCCAGGCAGGACAGAGTTAATTTTTGCAGTAGCCAGGAGAAGGCGTCCCTTTTGGTCAAGCTGGTGTCAGAGTGAGCAGTTGGGGTAGCTGGCTCCGCATTGTGACTCTGAACACTGACAGGGGTTTTCTCTTACAACGGAAAAGATTTTGCAGAATACCAAAAAATTTTCTGGCTCATTAGAAAGAGAACCTGACACAGCACACTGTGACCTGGGAGGGCTTTGCCAGTGATTTGCAGAGTGTTTCCAACATCTATTGATGACACCCTAAAGTTTTCCTGTTAACTGGAAGCCACCACTTAGCCAGTGCCAGGAGCTCTCCTAGGCAATGCCAACAGGCTCTTTCTTTAATTGCTTTTCCTTGCCTCATTAGCACTGCTCCAGAGATGCTTCCTCTGATGGGCTCCATGGGCAACAGACTTAAAAACTACTGAAAGAGAAACAAGAGAAGAGCCAAAGGCAGTAACTATTAGCATCTGATTCCAGCCAAGTTAATTTCATTTCTCTTGTCCTCGCTGTGGCTCAGCAGATGATTCTGCAGGTGGAGGAGTCAGGACTGCCAGCAGGTATTTGTTACCCATGCTGTACCATCCTCTGTGGGCTGCTGTCAGCCCATCTGAGGTGAGCAGGAGAGGTTGGAGGCAGCATTTTGGCCACCAAGGTCACCAGTACAGACTGAGACAACCAGCTATCCATATTGACCTCATGCATTCATAAGACTTATGCCTGGTAAATAAGTTTTCAATATTAACGTTTATTAATACCTGACTTCTCTTTCCAAAGGCCTCTTTCAGTCACCCCTGTAAATAAAGGAATTAGTCATGTTGAATTAACAAATTTTTCAGTAGGGTGTTGAAAGAGTGGTTTCCACTGCAATTAAACAAGATAAATTCCAAGAAGCCTACACAAACACCCAAGTGGTAACTTTTGAAAAGCAGTGATGTAATGAAAAGCATATTAGTAATGACTAATAAATTATTGTTGAAATCCTATGGAATTCTTCCTTCCCCCCTTAAAAATCACAGCAACACTCATATCAATATGATGACTATTAAAAAAAAAAAAGAAAAAGAAAAGAAAAAATCAAAAGTAAATAATAATGTCTTTCAGGCATTAATATTTATGCCGTGAATTTTACTTTCCAATTAAAGCACTGAAAATATTCTGGAGTATTTATTCTCACAATACGTTTCCAAAGATTAGAAACAACGAGAACGGAAGGTATGAAGATAGAGTGATGAAGCCTGTGGGTAAACAGGAAAACAAAACTGTCTTGCAAATGCATTCTTACCCTCTGTCTATACTGCTTGTGTTTTACAAGCTGCAGAGATGGCTGAATAACACAAGAAGGTATTCACTAAGACCCTCACATAAAATGTATGCTTTCACTTAACTGCTGCTCCTTGCTGGGGGTGGGACTGGAACGGTTTCTTTGGAGCATACTTAGAACCGTGCTAATACATCCTTGTCTCAGCCCAGTCCACAGAAAACATCGGGCTGCTAAAAGCAAGGAGGCAGAAGGAGTGTTTTCTGTTGCACTTAAAGAAGCAGTTTAGAAGAGGTGAAGTCAAGAAGGGACAGGAACAACACACGTGTCTCTGCTTATCAAATAGAAAGTGGAGGATAATGACAGACAAGTACTGTGCACTTAGTGGCCCTTCCTTGTTGCATACACCTATGTTGAAGAGTATTTCTCTCATTCAGTCACCAGTGTGCCAGTAGCAAATGGAAACACCACAAACATCATGAAAACAATGCAGAGTTTGCACCTCTGGTCTCACTACACATTTAAGATCCGAGCTCCCTGGCATAAGGTCTCTTGTCCTGCAGCAGGAGTACACTCTACTTAAAACACTGGCCATCAACAGCTATGGCCATAAAAAGACAGCAGTGAAAGATATAGGAATAAAATCTTAGCCTAAAATTATTATGCTTGAAACTTTATCCAGTTGCACTCTATTTACAAACAATTTAAGATAACTCTAAAAATATTCCAGTAACTGATTCACTGTACATAATTATGACTAGTCCAATCACCTCTAACAAAATTACACTGTCTTGTTTTGGAAGTTTCACTTCCCAGAAAATTATATATTGACTCTTTAAAGTCCTAATGAAAACTAATACAAACTCACAGTACTGGCATCTGATTTTTTATAGTCCCTTTTGATTCTTTTCAGAATATAAAAATACCCTTTTCTTTAGGTCTGCTAGTAAGTTTTATTTTTTTATTATTTTCTGACCTAATACATAGAACCATATTAACAGATCTAACCTTACTTTTCTTAAAATACAAAGCATTATAGAGACAGATAGTGTTAGAATATTAAAATAAGTACCACAAGTTGCTGTTAGTTTTATGGACAATATCAGTCTCTGATAAACTATAATAATAAACTGATTAAGCCATACTCCAACCTGTAAAAGATATTTTTCTGTCTCTTTAGAACCAGACAAAAAAATTCTCTCTCATTGTTCTTCTGTATATTTCTAATAACAATACTCTACTCAAATGTTCAATTAAAGGATAATAAACCCCCCCTCCGTGCAGTATTAAAATAAGCTCAAATTTGGCAACAGAGGATGGGTTGAGCCTCGAGGAGTTTGGGGTATCACATCAGAAGCTGTCATCATCACTCAGCAATCCTCTAAGTATGGCAAAGAAGTTCTCTAGCTCTGAGAAGCACCCCACTGAGAGGGAGATTGCTGGTCACAGCCTGCTGCAATCTGGGAGAGCTCAAAGAGTCTCACTTTGGACTGCTGTCCCACAAGAGAGGGGACTTTAGTCATGGTAATTTTCCATCCTGGCTGCAATTCAGGTCAATAACTTTCTTTGGAAGTTTGATGAAAAAAATATAATTCCTCTTGGGTTGTTATTTGGGCAAGAAAAAAAAGTTTATAAGGTTGTTCATTAAAAAACAGGAACTCGTTAGACAGCACTAGTTCCCAGCAAGAGACACTACTTCTGATAAGCTCAGGCCTTAGCCCAGGTTCTGTTTGTCAGTGTTGAGGCCTAAGGAACATTTCTTAGATCACAGTGCAGCCGGGCGGGAGGGCAGAGGATGCACCACCAAACCAGCAGAGCCCATGCTAGCTGGCTTCAAGACAGATCTGCTACTGGCCAAGGCCAACCCCATCAACGACAGCGGTAGCACCTCTGGGATAAAAAATTTAAGATGGGGGGAAATGTTATTGTGCAGAAGCAATTGCAGACAGAGAGAAGAAGAGTGAGAAATATGTGAGAGCATATTTCTGCACACACCAAGGCCAGTAAAGAAGGAGGGGGAAGAGGTGCTCCAGGTGCCAGAGCAGATATTCCTTTGCAGCCCATGGTAAAGGCCATGGTGAGGCAGACTGTCTCCCTGCAGCCCATGGAAGACCCCACACCTCATTAAAGCAGCAGCCAATTTGAGTAATGAGCTATGCAGATTAACATCTATCCTCAGATTTGCCTCTTATATGATATTTTTCATTCTGCTTTTACTTTTGTACAGTATGAATAAAAAAGTTGTGGCTGCCTTTAAATGGGAGATGAAGCAAATCAATCACTTTTCACTCAGCAGAAGAAAAGTAGTCACAACTGAATTGACGATTGTTGATTTCTTCCCAGCTCTTTTCAAGACAGCAACTATTTGAAGTATTCCAAAAGCAAGAGGCAGACAAGGACTTCTCAGGCAGCTGGGCCCTTACAGGCAGCACAGACAATGGGACAATAGAAATTCTGGACTACTGATTAGAGGCTGCAACTGGTCCCTGCTGATCAGAATATGAAGCAAGGTAGCCTCAGGCTGTGTTGAGGCACCACCTTTCTGCAGGGAAGTGCATTTGTTTTTCTCTACTGATATGAAAAACTCAACCTTAGGCATTACAAAGGTTGATATGGAACACAGTCCTTTGCAACAGACGGCAAGGCACAGATATTGTTACTAACTCTTGGAATGATAACTAGATTCATTTGAACACTGAAAAGGCTGTTTAATAAATAATGCTCTGACAGCCAAAAAAAAATCTCAGAAAACCAGGACATTTGTAAAATGTGCTATAAAATCATCTGCAGAAGCAGTCACATCACTACACATGCTTTGTCAATTGGTGAGCAAGAAATATTCACAAATTTCCAAAATGTTTTGCAGCTAATTAGGGAAACAATACCAACATTTTAGCACATAATTACTGACGAGAAACCCATGGGAACTCAAGCCTGATTTCTCTGATGATATCCAGTCTCATGCTCTGAGCTCACCACCAGCCAAGTGCACTTCAGATTTCTTTGTTGCCCAGCTGGCAGGCCATGGTTAGTTGGATGTGGATTAGCTCGCACTGTGGCCTTTGACACACAGGAAAAAAAAAAGCAGTTGTGAGCTGTACCATGAATTCCTGAATTTTGTCCTGATTGAGTGCTAGAGTTTTGGCCATGCACACTACCGAGGATGTTACCAGGAGATGGCTCTTATTCTTCTGCAACAAAAATTTTCTTTGGGATTCAGTTACCTCTCTCTTCCACAGTTTTTTATGGACTTCAGATCAGAATGAGATCATGTCAGTTCATGGTTGCATGCTGAATCAATCGTTTCAGAAGGAAGTAGGTATTTTCTATTCTCACTCTAATCACTGGGATCGCTGAGCTTCCAAGTATCAACAACACAGAAACATCTGTAAAGGAAATCCTTTCAGGACTGCTTTCTGGATATATCTGTCCCAGAAAATACTTTGCACAGCTAGACTGGAGGAAATCTTCTTTAAAGTCTGTATAAAGGTAAAGGAACAGGTAAGTGGGATCAGTACTTATTCCTCTGGCCCTCTTTGCCCTTCTTCAAGTTGTTACAGCCCCTGGTGGTCTAGTGGTTAAGGGCGCGGCGCTGTCACCGCCGAGACCCGGGTTCGATTCCCGGTCAGGGCCACTCCCGGGCTGATGGAGCTCGTTAACCCTTAAAAAGGCAATCCATCTACGTCCTAAGGACCTTGCTGCCACCGTCCAAGCTCGCTTGGCCCCGGCAGATGAACCTTAGGATTAAAGGGTGGGCTCAGTTCCGCGCACACTGTGTCTCACCTAAAAAATCCATTGCGCAGGCTGGAAGGTGTAAAAGACCTTCCCCGGATCTTCGCTCGCGAAGACTGGCCATTATATTATTACAGCCCAATTCCACCCAGCTTGCAATGATTTTGGGCCAAACCATAACAGGGTATAAGGGAAATTAGATTACAGAGGGCCACATTCTCTCTGGTATGAAAGAGAAGACAAAAACGTTGCAGTGTTGCTCCTGGTTAGGCAAATCTTCTCATACATAGCTTTTTATCTTTAGGAAGACAAGCCGCCCATATAAAACCTCGAAATACTTTTACATAAATGCTTTACAGCCCTCATCTACTAAGTTGAAATAATAATTAAAAAAAAACCACCAAGCACTGAAAGCAAAAAAAGAGAGGCTATGAGCAATTCTTTCTCTGTTGAACCTAAAATGAAAGCCAATAATAACCCAAATGATTCCAGGAGCTTTCAAGATCATTTGTCTATTTTTCCAGCTATATTAAAATGAACCCATGTGTTCAACTGTGCCTAATCAAACATAGTTACTATGGTTACAGGTGAATTTTTCTAAATGTAGTACAGTATATGTGAAATAATCAGCCAAAATGACTATGCATAAACTGAAGGCAGATGGGCAAGTCATTTAAAAATGCCGAGTAAACAGAAAAAAAAAACTCAGTAAAAATAATTCCTCAATATTTTTGCCATTACCTTTATTACATTGTAAATATGAGTATAGTAGTGGAGGGAGGATGAAAGCAAATACTTGAAAAATCATCCATTTAACATTTGTAATACAAGCTACAAAGGAGCTAACTATAAGACAATATACAGAGATAAGCAAATTAATATACACTATAAGACATGATTCAGTGGAACTACTCTGTATAGAGAGAGCTATAGCAGTGAGAGACATATAAGAACATTATTAATCAATGCAGGTATATTGATTCACAGATAGAGAAAAGAAAACAAACCAGATAGACTATATTTTATAGTCAGGACTCTCTATAGGTTCAGCAGTCTGACTTACATATGACCTTTCCTTCTCCACAAAGGAGAAAAACATCCACATCCATAACAGAAGAATGACTGATATTCACAGGAATAAAACTTTCTTAACAAGACTGACTTAAGTAGGAGGGTACTTCCCTTCCCTCTCAGCTTTTTTCTTTTTCTTTGTTTACAATTTAGATCGAAGTTCGGTCTGTGAGGGATTTCTTTTAGTAATGGCAACATTTGCCTGCAATGGAGCTAATAATTGACAGAAAACAAGCACTTTGTGAAACAAGTCTCCTGCTATCTTGTTGAGCACTAAGGTATTAGAGATTAATAAAAGTAAAAAGTATTAATAACTTGCACTGAAAAAAAGACAACAGAAAGCAGTCTCAGTCTGCCTACATTGATAAGAACCATGTAGCATGGCAGCAGCCCCTCCACCTGTAAGACATCATCAAAAAAAAAGGCAAGGTATTAACTGGGAGAGTCTCTATCTTCCACTCAGCCTCCTAATAAATAGACATTCTTTCTCACAGGTAACAACTGTAATGACAAGAAGCAGCTGATGAGTTAGGGGTCTTGAGAACAGAGGATTTCCAACAGTTCACCTGCCATGAATGAGTAGGAGGACCTACACTTTGACAATATCTATTAAGAATATCTTCCTGGTGAATGTTCTTCCTTGCTCATATGAGCTGATGCCAAGAACAGTGGGGGATTGACCTCTTCTGTGTCAAGAAGTTGATTTTGAGGGGAGTATCAGCTAGCAGACAAGGTTTACCGTGCCTAACAGCCAGTGCTGGGAGAACTTTATGCTATCCTGACTTAGAAGAGCACTCAGTGGGAGTTGATTTCTGCCTTCTGGTTTATCTGCCTGGTACTCCCCAACTATATCCCTTCTTCTCCTTGGTTCTTATCAAAAAGAGCAGGTCTGTGAGCTTGCTTAACAGCTGCTATGCTGCAGGAGAAAACTGGAGACCTCTAATTTGTAGGGCAATTCAAGGAACTACATTTAGAATTCCAGAGGACCAGGCTCACTATTTGCTGTTGTGAATTGAAATACTGTAGGCTTTTCCAGCAGTAGTAATAGTGCCTATTTTAATGCACAAGGTCACATCCTGCAGAGGAAATAAAGTCGCTCAGTTTGGAATTCCTTACTGCAAGGCCATAGTTTAACAAGAAGATCAGGGGAAAGGGGTGTGGGGGGCAAATTGACCAGGAAACCCATGGTAAATAGTTAAGATAGTACAAAGACAAGGATACTGCATGAGGGGGCACACTGACCATAAACTGGATAGGTATGATTAACTTCGAGTTATACTGTAATATAAATGTAAGATAAATGTTCCCTAGCATTACATAATTGCTTCTATAAAATACATAGATGCTATCTCAACTATACATCTGTTAAGTTTTCTTTGTAGACGAAGCAGAGAGGGAGTACAAACTAGTAAGGTTTTACTTTAGAACTTGAACTGGCTGTAGGAAAGACAGACAATCGCTGAAGAAGATTTGCCAGCCAAAGCTCTAAACCAATAACTGAAATGAGATTAGACAAAATGGAGGAAGAAAACTTGGTGCAGACACTTTCAGAGCCTCCAATTTCCTATCACATGACACAAATACAGTGAAATGGGATTTATAATAAAGGGTCAGAATTATTTTAATATCTTCAAAACATCTGATTAAAAAGTGGGAGAAAAACGTGAATTCTACAGGATAGTAGAACTAAAGCAGCCCTGGTTACTAGATGAACACTAGAACTTTTCACACAAAAATGTAAGTTAAAGAAGAGAAAGTCTAGTTGTTCCAAAGACATTGGAAATAGTGGAACTGTAAAGCTATTCATTATTTTCAGCACAAATTATATGGAAGAAGATGGTACTACTAGTGTTTTTTATTTCCTGATTCTTTTGAAAGCAACAATGGATAAGAATTGGCAACCAGTTGTTCTCAGATCTGATTTTTGAGTCCTAGAAAGGGTTAATAGGGTGAAGACAGAGGGCAGTTGATTTGCAGGTAAGAAATTCAAGTTATTCTCCCTATACCAAAAAAACACCAAGACCAACCAGCCAAAACCACTAAAAAGAACAATAACAAAACATGAACAAAAACATCCACAAACTCCCACACCAAAACAAAAGCCCCAAACAAACAAAAAACAAGCAAACAAAAAAGGTACAACACAGAGGGAGATCTATATGCATGTTTTCAAGGGTGTTTTACCAAAGAGATCCTAAAGGAAGTTTTCTTCTAAATGAAATTTCTTAAACATATTTGGAAACCACTTTTGTACTAATGCAGTGGGACTCCATATGAAAGTACTTGAGAATCATGTAAGACCAGGGTGTTTGCCCAAGTGGTATTTACAGTGACAGTAATATCATTAGAGTTTTTTCTTACCATCTTTTTCCTGTAGCAATGGTGCTACCAGCATCACCAAAGGTGTTGATTGTTACCATTACTGATCATACCTGTTTTCCCTCTCTCTGTTGACTCCTGTGCAGTTTGAAATATCTTATGCAGTTCTGGTAATCTAACAATTCCCACTGGGAAACCCTTACACCCTGAGCCTACATGATGTTCCTAAGCAGAGCTACAACTTGCAGATAACATAATTCTTTAAATTAATTTACTAGCTTTTAGTAATATCCTAAGGTCTAGGGAACTATGGACCAGTCAGTCTCACCTCTGTGCCAGGCAAGATCCTGGAAGAGATTGTCCTGGGAATTATGCAGACACACATGAAAAACAAAGAGGTGATTGGTAACTGACAACACGACTTAACTAAGGGCAAATCATGCCTGACTAATTAGGTAACCTTCTGTGACAGGGCTACAGCGTTGGTGGACAGAGGCAGAGCAACTGACATCCTCCACCTGCATTTGATGGGTGGACCACTCGGCTGGTAAAGAACTGGCTGTATGGCCATGCAAAGAGTTGTGGTCAGTGGCTCATTTTCCACGTGGAGACCAGGGACGAGTGGTGTCCCTCAGGAGTCTGTACTGGGGCTGACCTGTTCAACATCTTTGTCAGTGAAATGGTCAGTGGGATTTAGGGCACCTTCAGCAAGTTCACTGATGACACCAAGCTGTGTGGTACAGTCACACACAGGAAAGAAGGGATGCCATCCAGAGGGACCTTGACAAGCTTGAGAGATAGGCCCGTGCATACCTCATGAAGTTCAACAAAGCAAATTGCAAGTTCCTACACCTGAGTCAGGGTAATCCCAGGCACAACGACAGGTTGGAGGGAGAACTGATTGAGAGGAGCCCTGCAGAGAAGGACTTGGGGGTGATGGTAGATGTAAAACTCAACATGAGTTGACAATATGTGCTCACAGCCCAGAAAGCCATCGAAATCCTGGGCTGCATCAAAAGGAGTGAGGTCAACGGAGGTGATTCTTCCCCTCTGCTCTTGTGAGACCCCACACGCAATAGTGTGTACAGTTCTGGTGTCCCCAACGTAAGAAGGACATGGAACTGTTGGAGTGAGTCCAGAAGAGAGACACAAGGTTGATAGGAGGACTGGAGCATCTCCCCTATGAAGACAGGCTGCGAAAGTTGGGGCTGTTCAGCCTGGAGAAGAGAAGGTTGCAGAGAGACCTCATGACAACATTCTAGTATCTGAAGGGGGCCTGCAGGAAAGCCTGCAGAACTGTACTGACAGGTCAAGGAGTAATGGGTGCAAATGGAAAGATTAGGGCTAGATGTTAGGAGAAATTTTTTACTGTGAGGGTGGCAAGACACTGGAAAAGGTTGCCCAGGGAGGTTGTGGATGCCCCAACCCTGGCAGTGTTTAAAGCCAGATTGGACAAGGCCTTGAGCAGCCTGGTCTGATGGCAGGTGTCCCTGCCCACAGGAGGGGGGTTGGGGCCAGATGATCTTCAAGGTCTCTTCCAACCCTTAATATTCTATGATTCTACAATTCTATGATTCTATAATCTCATTTCTAACAAGAAATCTTACATTTTGCTCCTTGGTTAATTTGTCATAACTCTTTGGCTTCGCTCATGTATGATTTAGGCAAATATTTAAAGAATTCGTCTTCCAAAGTTGCTTAGTACTGGCTTATTTAGAGTGGTGTCTAAATTGCTCAAACAGTGAAAACGCAATATGCTTTAGAATATAAACTGTCTTAGACTTGTCAGCAAATTAGGTAGAAAAGCTAACTCAGTCCTAGCATTTCTGTAGTCCACTGATGGTGATGACATCATGTTCATTTTGCAAGGACAACTGTGGTTTTCTAAAGCAAAAACCTTCCCCCTCTCCCCTGCCACCCAGCAGCCTGTCTGGAACCGAACCTAAGAGTCAAATAAAATTATAACTTATTGCTACTACTTGCTACTACTACTCAACTTCACTATCAGAGAGGAGAGCAGGATAGAGCAATCTTCCTCAAGCCCTTTCTCCATCTTACAGGATGCTGAAATATATGCAAGAACCCAAGGTTTTCATCCTCATGATCTTGACCAAAACAAGCCAGAAAACAGATTCCACATATTGCTCCCATCCCAGTATAAATATAAATAGTATTTCAAACATGTGAAATTTATTCCTTACTTTTTCCTTTTCCACTTTTTACTGCTTCTCTCCTATTGTTTACTAAGAGCCTTACTCCGGCAATGCCATGTTCTCTGCAGCACTGCTGTGAGTTTCTGACCAGAAAGACATAAATCAAATGTTTTGGAAGCCTGATATTCATAGAATCATAGAATAGATTGGGTTAGAAAAGACCTCCAAGATCATCGAGTCCAACCCCTGATCCAACTCCAATTACTATATCATGGCACTAAGGGCCACGTCCAATCTCTGTTTAAAAACCTCCAGGGATGGTGAATCCACCACCTCTCTGGGCAGGCTGTTCCAATGCCTGATTACCCTCTCTGTAAAGAATTTCTTCCTAACATCTAACCTAAACCTCCCCTGGCAGAGCTTGAGCCCATGTCCCCTTGTCCTATTGTTGGTTGCCTGGGAGAAGAGACCAACCCCCACCCGGCTATAACTTCCCTTCAGGTAGTTGAAGAGAGTGATGAGGTCACCTCTAAGCCTCCTCTTCTCCAGACTAAACAACCTCAGCTCCCTCAGCCTCTCCTCATAGGACTTGTGCTCAAGTCCCTTCACCGTCCTGGTTGCTCTGCTCTGGATCTGCTCCAGCACCTCAATGTCCTTCCTGAACTGAGGGGCCCAGAGCTGAACACAGCACTCCAGGTGTGGCCTCACCAGTGCTGAGTACAGGGGAAGGATCACTTCCCTGGTCCTGCTGGCCACACTGTTCTTGATGCAGGCCAGGATGCCATTGGCCTTCTTGGCCACCTGGGCACACTGCTGGCTCATGTTCAGCTTCCTGTCAATCAGCACCCCCAGGTCCCTTTCTGCCTGGCTGCTCTCCAGCCACTCTGTGCCCAGCCTGTAGCGCTGCAGGGGTTGTTGTGGCCAAAGTGCAGGACCCAGCACTTGGCCTTGTTGAACTTCATTCCATTGGAGTCAGCCCAACTCTCCAGCCTATCCAGATCCCTCTGCAGAGCCCTCCTGCCTTCCAACAGGTCGACACTCCCTCCCAACTTGGTGTCATCTGCAAATTTGCTAATGATGGACTCAATCCCCTCATCTAAATCATCGATAAAGATGTTAAACAGGACTGGGCCCAGCACTGATCCCTGGGGGACACCACTGGTGACCGGCTGCCAGCTGGATGCAGCCCCGTTCACCAGCACTCTCTGGGCCCGGCCCTCCAGCCAGTACCTGACCCATCACAGAGCGCCCCTGTCCAAGCCATGGGCTGCCAGCTTTTCCAGGAGTATATTGTGGGAGACAGTATCAAAGGCTTTGCTGAAGTCCAGAAAAAGGGCTTTACACACCTTTGAGTAGCTCATTTGCATATTGCGCTAGGCTTTCTTCAGCAGTGTTGCTGCCAGTGGGACACTGAAAGAGAAGCCTTAGTTCTGTTTGCTATCAAGGTTTAAGGTATTATCACCCCCCATTGCTCAGCCTATGGTAACTAGAGGTTACTTCACACACAGCAGGGATAGCTGAAGAAATATATATATGTATCTTAGACTATCCTCTGAGCTTAAACTGATAATAAAAATGGGTCAGAGCTGGAACATCAGACTGATTTGGGGAGGAGGTAAGAGTGCACATTTCCTTCTGCCTCACGCAGAGGGACAGGGAAGACAACCAAGGAGGAAAACACCTTTGATTTCCACAGCAAATGGTACAGCTAATCTGAGATAGTCAGCTGGTAAGGGCAACCTTTTCTTATTAATTTATGGCTCATTTTCTTGGTCTGTTTGCAGAGATCCAGTTCACCGCAGTCAACTTCTTTTTTACACAAAAACCTTGTTGTTTTTATTTTAATATTGTATAAAACCCTGTCAAATTATTGGTTTATTTTTTCATATTAAAATGATTCCCACAAAAAATGAGTCATAGTGACTTAAAAATCCAGGTAGTCTAGAATGAAGTAAATGAATAACAGAGAGCCATTGCAGCTTGTAACATAGCTTTTTGTAGCCAGGAATACATAATTTTCATCAGAAAAATTATTCCCAGCAAAGTATTCCCTTATTTCTTATTAGGAGGCAAAGGGAAGCTTTCCATGACAGAAGGGGTTCTCTCTTCTCTGAAAAATTTTCTCATTTGCAATTGCTATTCAAAAGGTGCTTGTTTGGCCCTTTGAGGGAATATGTTTAAAGGCACAATCCTTCAGAAGTGTGTGCAGCTTGTTACCTCACCTAAATGTTGGCCTACAGAGAGCATAGTCAGGCATCACAGAGGAGCATCCTGCCAGCCTGGCCTGCGTAAACTCTTGAAAATATTTTTGGTAGTATCCTGCCATTTGAGTACGATAACTAACTTTCAATTAGCCTGTAGAAACAGATAATTAGGACATCCTACAGTATAATATTTTAAGAGGAAATCAAGGTAAGTTGTGAAGCAAAGATTTCTCTACAGACTACAAAAGTCTGGAAATGCAGATGGTGATATCACTGTGCTGAATCTTCCTCCCACAAATAATCAGTTTTTTTCATTCCAAAAGAGGACATTATAGCTTCTGTATTACATTTAAGGTGCATTGATGGGTGGAAAGTTGGTGATTGTTTAGTTGATTGGCGATCTCCTTGCATAAATTTCATTACATTTCCTTGCATTGTATATTATATGTAAATTTACTATCTTGGCCCAAGGTTGGTAGTCCAGAAATGGAAAAGAAAGCAAGTGAAAAAAAAAGAAAGCAAAGTTCATTTCAAAATTCTTTTATGATCATGACAATACATATGGGTCAGGCAGTCACAAAACCAAAGATAGGCCGAGCATCACAGTAATTAGGAGCCCACTGAAAGAACCTTATGTTTGAACATAAAGGACCACAACTTTGCCTGAGCAAATGTAAGTAGAAATATTTTTTATCATCTTTCAGACCTGAAAAGTATGTCCTGAAATCTTTAACACCAACTAATTTACAATGAGGGACTAAAGTGTCTCTTCTTCCTGGCCAGTTTACCCTTCATTCCCTCCCTATCCTGAGCCTATGGAGCACCCTTTGGAAAATTTGGGGCTCTATGGTGTCATTTTGGAGTGGTTTTGCTTGGCCAAGAGAAAGGAACTGGATGCCCACAGTGACCATTCACACAGAACACAACAAATGTGACTTAGAGCAAAATATCTCCAAGCCCTCATCTGCCATCTCCTGTCTCAACAGGACAGTGCTATGGGACATGGCAATGGGTGAGGCTCTACAAGGGATTTAACAACAGTACTTTCTAGCCCATTCGTATAATTTTAGATATGTATGTTTGGCTTCTTCTGGTCTCCAAGATAACAGCCTGCAAAAGAAAATATTGACTTGAGGTAAAATGTTTATTTACTGGGGAACATGTTAGTTTCAGTAGACATAAGCTTAAATTATTGTCCAGCTTCACTGGAAGTGTCCTGTCAAATTACAGTGAATTAAAATGTTTGAGTTGATGCTTTTTGCATAGAAAAAAAAAAGTAGATAATGGACATAAATGAAATAATCTGCTGGAGATGATAATTACTTTATATGACTTTCTCTGACTTATTTTTGCTTTTATTATTGGTGCATATTGAACTGCCCTGTTGATGTGATTGTGGTTTTGCTTTAGTTTCACATCTTCAGATTCAGGGATATTATTATTCTACTGGAAGCAGCAAGACTGTAATCAGGTTTTCCATCTTTCTGTAAAGTACAATTGTTATAAAGGCTTTATTTTCTTTGTAGCTCATAATTTCCTTTCTTGGTCAATATGTACTGTGATTGGTGCCTTTAGGCTTTGTTATACTTGATTGGTCTCTGTTGATTACTTTACATTTACATGGCGTATTCTATTAAAATATGTAATAAAATTAGGTAAAACAAACAGAAAGGCACATTGTAGCCCTTGCCAACATAGCTACAGTTGATGTTTTTGGAAGTTAAATGTAAAATCACTGCTGGACTTTTAAGTCCCTTCTAAGTGAAATAACAAGTGTTAAAACTGCTTTTGCAATAAAGAAGAAAAGATTCCAAACATCAGTAAGCAGAAAGAAATTTTAATAATCTGCTATCCTTTCAAGAAAATTACAAGAATTGTGGAAGCTGACCTAGTAAATCACACAAAACTAGCAAATAAGTTAAAGCATTTGGAGAGACATAGAAGTATTTAGTACATGGATTTAAATTTCTCTGGCTGCTAAGGAAAACATACTATACATTATACCTGCAAATATTTCTATTATAGAGCTGAATTGAGAGCTGTAATCTGTATGTAGATTAACTTGACCTACAACTGCAACAAGACACAGAATTTGCAGAAAAAATTTAAGAGACTTATTCACACTGAAAAAATGGGATAGCTACATAATACAGAACGTATTTTTAAAGTGGATACATGTTGCTATTTCTGAGTAGTACTGTGGGGCACTCAAATATTAAGATGAATTGAGGCCAATTCAAAATCATGCATGTTGACATTGTTCGTCTATATTCATAAATGCTATTGCCTACCCCATTTACATTGCAGTAAGAATTTAAGCTCAAATTTTGTTCTCATCTTACAGCATTAATAATAGAACAAGGCATTTAAGGAGGGACAAAAGCTACATATGAGGAAGCAGGATCCAAAGTGACACCTCCCCTACACTTGGTCCAGAACTCTTCCCCTGGGCCCAGGCCACAGAGAAGGGAGGTCCTGAAACCAGTACTTTTTTGTCAAATCCTATCCTCCTGGCATAAAGAATCCCTGTCCCAAAACAAAACACAGATGGTAAGATCTGAAATGTTTCCAATCTCCCGAGGTTCACATGAAACAAAATAAGCTGGGTCTTTTGCACAGTGTAATACTGAGCTTTCTCAGAGCTTTTTCTTTCTCCCAGAAAATCCTCCAAAAATGGCCATAAAGTTGTCTTATTTTCCTAACATATTGCATTGAACTTCTGTGCTTGTTTTGCAGGGACTTTTCTGGAAGAAGTGTTGTTCTGCAGGAGTCTGTTTCACTGTGGGTTTTTTTCCTGGATTTCAGAGATGGATCTTTCAAACACCACCCAATAGTACAGCTGAGAAATGATTTATTTGCTTCAAGCCATTCTTATTTGTCCTTGGGACCTGGCTGAAAAATTTACAAATCCGATCACTTCTTTCCTAGAAACTTATTCTTGGGTAATCTGCTCTTTTACACTGTTGCTGTGATAGACTTTTCCCTTTAGCACTAGTTTAGAGAAAAAGTTTTTAAAAACCCTTATCATGGAAGGGATGCTTAAGTTTTAGATTACATTGTCAACAGCTCCTATTTATTCTTTTAATTGTGCCTCTAGATTGTTTATAAGGAAAACCACATTACTTTTCCTTCTCTGTTCACTTTGGTGAGAGATGTAAACTCTTGGACCGTTTAATTTTAAAACACAGAGGCTTTAGAGTCACTTTCTCTCATACAAAAGATTAAAGTAACCAATCCCTCTGAGCAGTTTTTAGCATGCAAGTGACATTTACTGTAAACTAAGCTTGCAAAAACCTATAAAATTACTTGGCACTCTGTGTCTTTTGGTGCACTTTTCCTATTTCTCATTATTTTTTGAAAATATTTTTAAACAAAATCCATTGGGATTTTTTTGCGTCTAGCTGTCTGAAAATCAAGACTGTACATTTATTTCTGCTGGCACTTTTTCCATTGTCCTACACAGACACTGCCCTGAACCTCAGAGAAATTAATTTTGACAGGGTATTTGAGATTTTCAAAAAACATTCTTGGTCCAGGGAGGGCTTTAAATAAATCAATTTGAGAAACTGAGAGAAAGAGTTGCTAAACACAGGTGTTTTTACTCCAGGTGTATAAAAGTCATCTTCTTCCTTTTTTTTTTTTTTTTTTTTCCTGAGGAATGGCTCACAGATAAAACAGGAAAATCAAATAATCAGTTTGCAGACTTGTTTTTCAACCTCATGGAGACAAACAAGTCTGCAGGCATTTTGAAGCAAGCATGAAGGGCCATATGTCAGGGTTCCCATCTCTAACAAACACTCACTTGTGCACCTCACTGCATCCCTGACAGAAGAGGTGGGGTATTTCTGCAGCAAGCATCTGTCAGCTCTTTTAACTGGATATAGGTAACCAATTCCACAGTATTTCTGTGTCTGAGATATATTGTCCTAGTTAGAGTAGCCGGGACCAGTTCATTCCTGGGTGGGTGTAACCCAAACTGTGTATTCTAAACCTTCTATGTCATTTCCCAGAAACTGTTAACAATAGACCATTGGCAGCAGCTGTCCAGAGCACACCTGACCCCTCAGGCTGTAAGCTGGGTGTTGAGAGGCCTGTGAGACAGGAGGATGTTCCTGTTCTCACAGCCCCAACTCACAGTCACCCCCGGCCTGGGAGAGGTGCTGAGCATTCCTGCCTGAACCTGAGGGTATATAATCCTGGGGTCTTAGGACTTCTGGTACCACTCGTGGGATCCAGAGGAGGAGCAAAACCTCTACCAGACTGCAACCATCACTCTCGACCAGACGGCGACCATCACTTGCACCAAGAGGTTCTTCCTCTCCTTTCACGTTTGGACTCGGGGCACACGTGGGGCTCAGCACAGGGGCCAACGAACACCATTCGGTTCGTGCCTCCAGGTACCGGGTTATATATCTGGGTTTTTTGTGGGTTACAGTCAATTGTTCATCTGTGTAATTGTATTTATTGTATTCTTTTTCTGAAATTGTAGTTCTGACTCATAATCTCTTTTGAGATGGGTTAATTTCTCCTGCCGGTTTGCCTTTAAACCAGCACTTTTTAAAAATCTTTTTAATCTTTATACTTTTTAAAAATCCTTTACAAAGTATATACTTCTGGATTGCAAGTCTTTTAACCCTTTTCACCTTTTACCTAAAAGCGGAGTGACCCATTAGAGGAGAGGGCATAAACTCATTCTTTAACACTTCATAGAACAAATCTCAGACATCAGAAAGGCTGGTCACAGAGCATATTGCAAACTCTGCTTTCAAGCCCAAAGCCTGTCACCTTGTATGGCAATGATGCAATGCAACAAGTTTAATGGCCCAGTCCACAGGCTATGAGCTGCCAGCTGCCTGTCTTGTACTGCCTCATTCCTAGTTTTAAAAATCTTCCATTTTAAACTGCAATATTCATGCCTTATGCCCTGATTCTACTCCCACTGAAGTTCAGGACAGCTTTATAATTGATTTAATATAAGCAGGATGAGGTCCTGAATCTTTTTAATTGTGAATTCTGTTAGATGAATAGTTTTATGGCGTATGAATTATCAATCCAAATACACATTGGTTCCTCAAAGCAGTTTTATCCATTAAGCCACGTTTAGTTACAAAGTTAGTATAATAAGGTTCATCTCACCTAAATTCTGAATTCACCCTATACTCTAATCATCAGCAGTGGAAGAAAACATGGGGGATAGAAGATTGACTTTGACTAGATGCATTAACCTCCTTGAAATTTTTATTTGAACTGTTCAGCGATTATGTACATAACCTTCCTCTGTTCCTTCTGCGCTATACTGTTTTTCAGTTTTTCAAAGCTTTATCCAAATTGCCTTCACATGACTAGCTGGAAGAAAAATTTGTAATTACTCTCATCTTAGGATAATCCTACTCTTTAAAACAAATCACAGCAGTTACATCATTCTTCTGTGTCTTGAGTTAATGAAATGGAAGAATATACAC